>NC_140993.1:237196470-237676470 GCF_052327205.1 Somniosus microcephalus
TTTCAGCTCAGAGAAATTACATGTCTGTGGTTTCAGTTTCAGATCAGTTATAAAGCTATCAAAAGTCTCATTTTGTTGCTGTGTCCGAGGACGGAAGATGTATCTTTCATAGGTCTCATTCTTTTTGGGAGAGCAATGTGCATCAAATGTTTTTAGCACATCTTCTAATTTTTCTCTGTTCTCCTCTGGATTAAATACAAATGTATTGAATACCTCTATCGCCTGTGGACCTGCAACCATAAGCAGCAACGCTATTTTTCTTGCGTCTGGCTTCGTACCGAATCCGATGGCAGCAATGTAGAGTTCGAATTGTTGTTTAAAAATCCGCCAATTGTAGTCGACATTTCCCTCGAGATTCAAACGCTCTGGTGGCTTCAAATTCTCCATGTCGCTTTTCACAATTTTCAGCAGATCTTCACCATCCTGGTACCATGTTATGTTCATTAATAAATAGACATTCTTATTATGAACACAGCTAGCTTCTAGCTAGTCATTTATTCAGTACACGTTCTCTAGGTACAGTATCTGTAGAGATGCAGCATGTGTGCTCCTGTGTGCAGGCTGCCATCTTGACTGTTGCCTTGTGGGTAGCCTAGTGCCTCATGGGTAATGTAGTCTTAATATCTATACAGCTGGGTAGTGTAGTCTTATATACATACAGCTATATACAGCTCTACACAGCTCTACAGCTCCACCTAGTGTCCACTATAGAATGACATGTTATTGATCAGTACAAGGCTGACTTGGGTTTATTCACCAGTGATTTTGGTAACTGTCAGCTCATGTATGTGATTTTTAAAAAATTAATTGTGTTTTCACAAGTTTACAATTAAATCAGTAAACATTTTATGAAGCCATTGAACATTTTAAATGCACTGAGAGGATGACATTGATATATTCAGATTCCTTTGTATAGTTATGGTTGTGCTGGGAAGATTGTGGGTTTAAGGGCTGAAGCAAGTTTCTCTTGGGTGCTGAAGTTCTGTTGGGTGGTGGAATGAACAGCTCCTGTCTACTCATGGCCATCTTGGATGGAGTAGCTGATCGTCCTTATCTGATCATGGATGGGTCACTATTCCGATGAAGGGTGCACATTCGAACCATCATAACCTGTCTTTTCTTTTTACAGTTGCTGACTGACCTGCCATGTATTGTTAGCAATTCTGATTTTTACTTCGGATTTCCAGCATTTGCAGTTTTTCATTTTATTTGATGGATCACTGTTGCTGGCCCAGGTCTGCTTTCTCCTCCTGGGAAGCGGTTTTGTACCAAGTAAGCCATCAAGAATGGACCAAAGACTTCTTGGCATTTCTCCATTTGCAGATGGAGGTTGTTTGGAGCTTTGTAATATTTTCTACTACATCTTAACTAATATAAGCTTAACTTGTAATAATAGATGAACAAAATGCAGTTGGTTCAACATTATCTGCATAATCATGTTACTAGATGTCAGTAGTATCGCTAATTGTCAAAAAACTCCTCTTTCGTACCCTGCCGCTTTCTTTCCACAAATTAACAGACCACTGGACATCAGGTGACAACTGCATCAAACATTGCACCAGAAATTACATACACACCTAAGACAAATATACAAGACATCAGCATAGATACAAAGCTACCTGTGCTCCAGAAATAAGTAAATCACTACCAAACGAGCAGTCGCTAATCACAGATGATGTAATACTTCCTCTTCTTGAGGGTGCTTTGAAGAGGCCATTGACTAGTTGCAGGTGTAATAGGTCCATGGTCTAAAAAGAGAGTCAGGTAGGCACAGAGATCAGTGGATTAGCCTTCAAAGTACATGCGCTGCAGCAACATAAAGATATCCAGATTACTCTGACTAACCTGTACATTACCGTGGATCTAATGAAAGATGGAAGCTATTCCTTACACATGATTGTGTCCCCCTCTGAAATAGGTAATGTACTGGAACACCATGAAACATACGAATAAACGTAGGCCATTATTTCAACCCCTCAAGCCTGTTCTGTCATTTAATCAGATCATGGCTGATCTGTACCTCAACTCCATTTACCTGCCTTAATCCATCTTGCTCGATGCCTTTACTTAACAAAAATCTATCGATCTCAATCTTGAAAATTCCAATTGACCCAACATCCACAGCATTTTGGGGGAGCGAGTTCCAGATTTCCACTTCCCTTTGCATGAAAAAGTGCTTCCTGATTTCACTCCTAAATGACCTAACTCTAATTTTAAGATTGTGCCCCCTTATACTGGATTCCCCCCACCAGAGGAAATAGTTTATCTGTGTCTACCCTATTGAATCCCTTTATCATTTTAAACACCTCAATTAGATCATTCCTCAACCATCTAAACTAAAGGGAATTTTATACAACCTGTCCTCACAATTCAACTCTTTGAGCTAGAAATTCATGTGTTTAGCACCACGAGAGCGCTACCGCCGTTCAGAGCTCTACTGCCAGTTGATGGCGGTTCCAGTGCCGCAAGCCATATCCGTCTTGCCGGTAGTGCTACTGGTAAACTCAATCATCAGAGACATCGCAGTCACGGAGATCATGATGTCAGTGAGTGTGCAATGCTCACTTGACGTCCGATCTCCCCACTTCGTTTTGGCCATTGAACATACCGGCTGGAGAAAGCAATGACAGGTTGAGGTGGCATGCAGCAGCAGGAAGCCGGCTCCAGCAATGCTATTTAAATGGATCCTCACCAATCACTCGGACCTGACAGGTTTTTGAAGTTTGAGTGACTATGTGCTACTTCCTACTACTGGAAGAGTTTTTTTTATATTCATGCCAAGGTTATTTGATATCAGGGAGTATTGTGGCAAGTACAAAACTCCATAATTATTTCTGAAAAGCTCCAATCTACAACACTTGCTAAAAGTCATGGGGGCTATACTGGCAGTGGACCTCGCCCTCCAGGATCTACGGTAGAGGGAGCAGAGTCAGTGACAGGCTGTGCATGACCAGTTCATCAGACTCCGATTCGCATGAATGAAACCCTAGATCCCCATAGCACACCACATCCCCATCACACCATCCCTTTCTCATGCCATATCACAGCATCCTACTGGGCGCAAAGGTGAAATGAGAGAGACCACAAAATATTCCAAACACAATTAATAACTTTATCTATAAACATATCACACATATCACATGAATTCTAATAATTAATGACCCTTGTGCCTGCCATAGTTGAATAGTTGTCATTGTGTGCAAGGTGTGAGATGTGGGTGTTAGTGTTACTAGATAGAGATTGTTGGTGACTGAGTGCTGGGGGTGAGGTGCATTGAGCAGTGTGTGAAGCTTGTGGTACAGATGGTGGTATGTAGCATGTGTTGAAGCCATCACTCACCCTAACCACATATGTGAGCTTGTTAAACTTCTTCCTGCACTGTGTGGGGGTCCTGGGGAGCACAGTGCTGCCTGTGACGTGGTGTGCCACCTCCCTCCAAATAGTCCGTCATACTTGTGGTGAGGGCCTCCTGTAGTGATCAATAACATGTCATTCTGTGGTGGACACTAGGTGGAGCAGTAGAGCTGTATATAGCTGTATGTATAAGACTACATTACCCAGGAGGCACTAGTACCCACAAGGCAACAGTCAAGATGGCAGCCTGCACACAGGAGCACACATGCAGTATCTCTACAGATACTGTACCTAGAGAACGGGTACTGAATAAATGACTAGCTAGAAGCTAGCTGTGTTCATAATAAGAATGTCTATTTATTAATGAACATAACATGGTACCAGGATGGTGAAGATCTGCTGAAAATTGTGAAAAGCGACATGGAGAATTTGAAGCCACCAGGGCGTTTGAATCTCACAGAAAAAATCGACTACAATTGGCAGACTTTTAAACAGCAATTCGAACTCTACATTGCAGCCATCGGATTCGGTACGAAGCCAGACGCAAGGAAGATAGCGTTGCTGCTTACGGTTGCAGGCCCACAGGCGATAGAGGTATTTAATACATTTGTATTTAATCCAGTGGAGAACAGAGAAAAATTAGAAGATGTGCTAAAAAAATTTGATGCACATTGCTCTCCCAAAAAGAATGAGACCTATGAAAGATACATCTTCTGTTCTCGGACACAGCAGCAAAATGAGACTTTTGATAGCTTTATAACTGAGCTGAAACTGAAAGCACAGACATGTAATTTCCCTGAGCTCAAAGCATCCATGATTCGTGACCAGATTGTGTTTGGTATTCATGATAAAAAAGTCAGGGAACGTCTGTTGAGAGAAACCGAAC
The DNA here is from genome assembly GCF_052327205.1 of Somniosus microcephalus. NCBI lineage: Eukaryota > Metazoa > Chordata > Chondrichthyes > Squaliformes > Somniosidae > Somniosus > Somniosus microcephalus. Next base: position 237,200,711 of record NC_140993.1, read on the forward strand.
TAAATTTGGAAAATGCAGTGAAAATATGCCAAGCCAGCGAGCTAGCTCGAAATCACGCGAAGACTTTCAGTGAAATCAATAATGATGCGAATGTAATGAGTGATAATGCTGCTGTCGGTGCTGTGTCCTACAAGGGGAAGAAACATGGGCAGAACAGAAATGAAAAGCAATCGGAGGATGAAATTTTTAATTGTAAACGTTGTGGTTACAAACACCAGTTAAGACAATGCCCAGCGTTTGGAAAAATGTGCAAAAAGTGTAATGGAAAGAATCACTTTGCCAAACAATGCTTTTCAAAAGTAAAAACGACGAAAGGGCAACAAGTTAATGTGATTGAGGACACTGATTTAAGTGAGACATTTTTTGTAGGAATGGTGTCATGTGCCGATATCAAAAAAGATACAGAAAATGTGCAGCCCTCAGAAATGGACAATGCTGAACATAAAGTCAATGCAGTAAAAGTGGACAAATGGATGATCCCACTGCAGATAAATGGAGCATTAGTTACATTGAAACTGGACACTGGGGCAAAAGCAAACTTAATCAGTATGAGTGACATAAAAAATATGAAAGAAAAGCCCAAAATACAGAAAAAGTCAGTACTACTGAAGAGCTATAATGGACAGAAAATAGATAGCTTAGGTGTATGCAGACTTAAAGTGACAGTCAAAGACAAAGTGCATCATCTCATGTTTTCTGTTGTGGCTGAAAGACTTGATTCGATACTAGGTGACAAAGCTTGTGAAGACGTAGAACCGGGCAAGAGAGTCTACCGTATAAACTGTGCCATAAGCAGACCAGATGACTCAGGTGATGAAGCAGAGAGCTCATCAAGGATGAAAAGGCCAAAGGGTATCCATGTCTTCAAAAAGCCTAGTTTCTCCAAGAAGAAAGAAAAAGACTTTAAGGTCAAAGAGAAGCCAAAGGAAGAAAAGCACAAAGAGGAAAAACACAAGGAGAAAAAGTCCAAAGATATAACCGCAGCAGATGTTGTTAAGCAGTGGAAAGAGAAAAAGAAAAAGAAGAAGCCTGCACCAGAGCAGGAAGCAGTTCCGGTGGATACTCCTTCTTCCCTCAGGCCAATCTTTGGTGTTCCATTAGCCGAGGCTGCTGAGAGGACTATGCTGTATGATGGGATCCAGCTGCCAGCAGTTTTTCGAGAGTGCATTGACTACATTGAGAGTTATGGCATGAAGAGTGAAGGAAACACTGAAACCCTCTCCAAGCAAAGATCGCAAGGAGACCTCGATCTATACAAGAGCAGATTGATGACAATGCCGCAACTGCATCTTGTCATTCACCGCCAGAACAATCTCATGAAGACACATCAGACTTACCTGTGTTGAGAAGATCCACACGTGAAGTAAAAGAGCCTGATAGACTTAATCTTTGAGTACAATGTAAAGCTTTGAAAATGTGTTGGCTGTTTTGAAAATGTCTATGTTTATAGAGCACTAACAAAAGTGTTACTGATATTATCTTTATTGTTTTCTTGAAAGTTGATTGATATTGATTTTGTTAAACCTCAAAGAAAGGAGGATGTACTGATCAATGACATGTCATTCTGTGGTGGACACTAGGTGGAGCAGTAGAGCTGTATATAGCTGTATGTATAAGACTACATTACCCAGGAGGCACTAGTACCCACAAGGCAACAGTCAAGATGGCAGCCTGCACACAGGAGCACACATGTAGCATCTCTACAGATACTGTACCTAGAGAACGGGTACTGAATAAATGACTAGCTAGAAGCTAGCTGTGTTCATAATAAGAATGTCTATTTATTAATGAACATAACACCTCCTGCCAGTTGGTGGGTACAGGACCACCTGCCTTCTCTCCACCGCTGAAACCAATGCCTCCAAAGCTTCATCGGAAAACCTCCGGGCTCTCTCCCTGGGGTAGCAGTCTGCCATCAGGATTTGTTAATAACTGATCCTTCTCCTTGTCCTTCCTCTTAGGATTGTTGAGGCAGCTGCACACCCAACAATGCTGAGAATGAGCTGCTGCAGCATCAATGAACCTCCCCTTTAAGTAGTGACAAAAGCCTGTGGCAATCATGACTTGCAACTAGACTGCCACCGATATTGGTCCAGCTTTTCAGTGTAACACCAATGAGCTTGGGTTTTTAGACAAAAATCATGACTGCAATCATTTTAATGAGAGAGGACGAATTTTGCGTACAGCCTAGATGATTTTCAACTGCCGCTACTTAACCATTTTTAGTCTAAACACTGTCCATTTCTTGGCTATAACGAATTTCTAGCCCTTTGAATCTTGGTATGATTCTGGTGAATATGCACTGTACCCTCTCCAAGGCCAATATATCCTTCCTGAGGTGTGGTGCCCAAAACTGAACGCAGTACTCCAGATGGGATCTGACCAAACCTCTGTGCAACTGAAGCACAGCTTCCAAGTCTTTGCATTCCAGCCCGCTTGAGATAAAGGCCAACGTTCCATTAGCCTTTTTCATTACTTTTTGTACCTGTGCTTTAGTGATTCGTGTACATGGATACCCAAATCTGTTTGCTCCTCCACAGTTCCCAGTCTCTCGCCATTAAGAAAATCCAAAGTGGATGACCTCACACTTCACCACATTGAACTCCACTTGCCACAGTTTTTGCCCACTCACTTAATCTGTCCATGTCCCTTTGTAACTTCCTGCTCCAATTTGCACAACTTATTGTGCCTCCTAACTTAGTGTCATCTCCAAACGTGGATATACAACTCTCTATTCCTTCATCCAAGTCATTGATATATATGGTGAAAAGCTGAGGCCCCAGTACAAGTCTCTCGGGAATGCCACGTTACATCCCACCAATTGGCGAACAAACCCTTTATCCCTACTTTCTGTCTCCTGCCTGCCAACCAATTGCTAATCTATGCCACAAGGCTACCTCCAATTCCCTGCTTTTTTTATTTTTGCTTGTGCAGAGCCTTATCAAATGCCTTCTACAAGTCCATATAGGAAGTCCATCCAGGAATTACAACCAATGTTCCCTGTAAACTGCGCTTTGTTCTGCGCGGCCTGTTTCTTTTAATGCGCGGTCCCTTAAAATTTCTGTGCATTTACAATGGAAAAGCCAGTGAGCGGCCTGCGCGGGACCTTGCAGGTTACTGCACGGCCGCATGTCGCGCTCTTTAGAGGGAACATTGTTTACAACCAATGATGACTGTAATACAATGCTCCATGAACTAAGTAATATGAGGCATTGCTTGAAAGTGACTGAAAGGAGCTTTTTAGTTCGGCCTTAGCAGCCTTGGACAAAAATTGCAGTCAACTGTACAGAAAGATTTCCTTGATATTATTATGGGTATACAGTGGTCTGTCCTCTGATAGAATTCTGAAAGCCATGGCGGCCACAAGTGGCCTAAATGATTATAATAGAGGCAGGATGTTGGAACTAATTCAGATGCCCCCTTAAAAGTGCTGAGATCTCCAAGGCAGATGTTTGAGGCAATCCATCAATCAGCTCGTGCAGCTGATCCCTTCATCATTCTTTCAAATCAAATTGAAGTTCCACAGTTAGATGAAACACATTCCACGAATGGTACTGCTACAAGAGTGGGCACCTCCACAGATGGAGATCCTTCTAGATGTCAAGGTTTTGCAGCATGCACGCATCACATTTTGGCTAGTTAATATTGCGATCCTGCCTCCGCCCCCAACAACACTGAAGAAGCTCGACACCATCCAGAACAAAGCAGCCTGCTTGATTGACACCCCATCCGCCGCCTTAAGCATTCACTCCCTCCACCACCGGCGCACCATGGCTGCAGTGTGTACCATCTACAAGTTGCACTGCAACAACTTGCCAAGGCTTCTTCGACAGCTCCTCCCAAACCTGCGACCTCCACGACCAGTGCACCCATCTAACAACCACATGCAAAAGCCACTTTTGCACCCCTCCCCCCAATGCCACTAACACAAAGCAGCCCTGCAAACAACTAAGCCTCCCTTTCACAACTGTTCCTGGGACTAGGGACAGGGTCACTGGCAAGGCTTGGAAGCTAAGCGGAGCCAGGCCTGGTTAGTACCTGGAGGGATGACCATCAGGGAAGACCAGGTGCAGAAGGTCACGGAAGGAGCCCCGAGAAGGGGCGGTTGGTGAGAAGGTCACGGAAGGAGCCCCGGGAGGGGCGGCTGGTGAGCAGGCCCGGGCGTTGGGCTGAAGATTGTCGGACAGGAGGAATGGTGGAAATGGAATGGCGGCGCGCACAGACGCAGCGGCTTTGCTTCTCCCAGGACGGTGCTATTTACGTTTAATGTTAATGTTATTTGTACTGGACTCATGGGAGCTTGCAAGATCACATTTCATTGTTCATGTACTTGTGCATTGTACAATGACAATAAAGTTGAATTATTATTATTATTATTACATGGCATCAATTCATGTCTTCTCATTCATCATCACACAATTGAAAAGGCCACTTGCCAGCCAGTAACCAAGAATGGGCAAGACGTAGAAGTGGTGCAAAACAATCATATTTATGTGGCTCACATATAAAACAGAAACTTAACATTCTAACAATATGTAACTCACCCATGTGCCTACCCTTGTGTGACTACAAATCTTTACTCTTCCTTTTCCTACCAAAGAAAGAAAGACTCGCGACCTCAACCACCTAGAAGGATAAGGGCAGCAGGTGCATGGGAACACCATCACCTCCAAGTTCCCCTCCAAGTCATACACCATCCTGACTTGGAACTATATCGCCGTTCCTTCATCGTCGCTGGGCCAAAATCCTGGAATTCCCTCCCTAACAGCATTGTGGGAACACCTTCACCACACGGACTGCAGCAGTTCAAGAAAGCGGCTCACCACCACCTTCTCAAGGGCAATTAGGGATGGGCAATAAATGCTTGCCAGTGATGCCCACCTCCCAGGAACAAATTTTTAAAAAGGTATATAGCCGAAGGGTGATAAAGGTTTTTGGGTTTCATAGGTGAAGACATTGAAGTACATATATTAATCATATGTTGTGCATAATAAATTATTTAAACACCATCATTGTCATTGTACCCTCTGTTGGATGTACTTTTTGACTAGGCACAAAGATAATTATAGGTTCAGTAAATAATGGATGTGGGTGGGATAATAAAAAAACAAACAAGTGTGGTTGATACTCAAATGTATGCTGCTGCTAATATATAGCTGTGTGTAATCTTTCATGCTTATTCAAAGTTCATATAAGTCAATATGTGTGACCTAGTATGTGCAAGTCTAGTGTATGTAGACCCGCAGGGGAGAATCTCTTAACTGAAATGGATCACAATCAAATTGCCTCGAGCCTCCTGTGCCAATTATCTTCTGACACAGGTTACTGGAATTCTGTGACCTCTGTGGTCATAACATGATTGCGTTCCTGATTGATTGAAAGAAAGGCTTGAAAGATTTGCATTTATATAGCGCCTTTCGTGAGCTCAGGACATCACAAAGCACTTTACAGCCAATGAGGTACTTTTGAAGTATAATCACTGTTGTAATATAAGAAATTGAGATGGAGATTCTTCTAGATGTCAAGGTTTTGCAGCATGCAGCACATTACATTTTGGCTAGTTCATATTGCAATCCTGCCTCCACCCCAACCTCCCCACCCTCCTCAATTGATCATAGCACCAAAATCACTGCTTCGAGAGGCTGATGAATCACACTGTTTTGTATGCTTGGTTGTATCTGTGCTGTGCCTGTGTTACAGTGCCATTTTTGGGTTGTGTAACAGTGTTCGGAGTTACATTGTCAGACATTAGCAAAATCTAGTCTTGAAGATGGCTATTGCATTCAAACACTTTAGCCAGAGATGACTAACTGAGGCAAAAGAAAACACACATTGACTGTATGAGGGGTGCATTTTCTCATTTAGAAGTAAGTAGCAAAGTTTGCTTGTTTCTGGTTATGACTATCCACTGTCTTATAAAACTGGCAAGTGCTCTTGAGTTTCCTCCAATTGAATATATGGCTCAAAAGCTTCATAATCTCAACCCGTAGAAACTGGTCCATCAGCAGATACCTGCACTGAGGGTATTATTAACTATGTGTCAACCATGGCTTACTTGTTAGAACTCTTGCCTCTGAGGCAGAAGGTTGTGGGTTCAAGTCCTGCTGCAGATTTGAGCATAAAAATCTAAGCGGGCACTACTGGGGGAGTGCTGCACTATCGGAGGTGCTGTCTTTCAGAGATGTTAAAGCGAGGGCCTAACTGTTCTCTCAGGTGTATGTAATGGCACTATTTCAAAGAAGAGCAGCAGCATTTTCCCTGGTGTCTTGGTCAATATTTATCCCTCAATCAACATCACTAAAAAAAAGATTATCTGCTCATTATCACATTGCTGTTTGTGGGAGCTTGCTGCGTGCAAATTGTCTGCCATGTTTCCTACATTACAATCATGTTTACATTTCAAAAGTAGTTAATTGGCTGTAAAGGGCTTTGGGACATCCTGAGGTCGTGAAAGACTCTGTATAAATGCAAGTCTTCCTTTTTTTTAATAAGCTACTGTAGTCACCATTTGCAAAAGGTCAAAACCAGCAGTGCAGTGAGGAAATTAGAAGCTTTAAATTAGGTTTAAGCAATGGTTATGTGGATTGTTTACAAATCTGTTTTCTGATGGTGACCAGAGCATCTTTATTGATAGGCTTTGTGAAAAACAGGATGACCTTACTGGGTCGAGAGGATGTCCCATTAATCAAAGGGTCCCATTAATCAAAGGGTCTTGACAAAGGGTTTTCACCTGAAACGTTGCCTCTATTTTCTCTCCACGGATGTTGCCTGGCCTGCTGAGTTTTTCCAGCATTTTCTGTTGTTATTTCCCATTAATCAAGTTTGGTGCCAGATTGCCAGGATGTGGATTGCTGAACTCTTTAATATTGGCTGAGAAATCCAAAGCAGATTGGGAAAAAATTCCACGGCTTAAGGATAACTATCAAGGCAATGTGGAAATGGACCTGAAAAAACTGCAAGTTATAATATGGACTGTAAGGACATATTTGAATGTTTTATTCGAAAGCCTTCTAAACTCATGCATTCAAAAGCATAATTCCGTACTAATCCAGAGATCATTGAGCTAAGGTGCCCTAATGAGAGTGAAGGGTTTGTAAACTAAGAGGTCTCATCATATTGATATTGTATGCCATGACAGTACATAAAAGTTAATTAGTATTACAAGTCCTACTGAACTGATTCTGTGATGTCACTTTTTCAGTACTAACACACTAATAAATCTGACCATCTTTGAACAAAGGGCGCTGACCCTCATCAACATTAAAACATAGGAACAGGAGTTGGCCATTCAACCCCTTGAATCTGTACCGCCATTCAATTTGATCATGGCTGATTTGTACTTCCAACTTCATTTACCTGCCTTTGATCCATATCCCTTGATACCCTTGCCTAACAAAAATCTATTGATCTGTCTTGAAAATTTGAATTGACCCAGCATTCACAGCCATTTGGGGAGCAAGGAATTTCAGATAAGAAGATATATTTAAAGACATTTGAAAGCAGGGAAAAGCATAGTGAGTTAAAGTGGTTTTGGAACAGAATTTCAGAGGACTGAGGCACAGTGACTGAAAGATTGATGGTGGATTGGAAAGTGTGGAAAACAGCAACAATCCAGATTCAGGGGAACGGGATGTAGCGCTGGTAAATATTTATAAGTAAGGTGGAGAGAAGAATGGAGGGATTTGGAGGTGAGGATCTTGAAATAATTTGCGGCAGCACAAAGATCCAGTGAAGCAAGATGTGGATGGGGATGGTAGGTATGCAGGACTTTGAATCAGGGATTAGCTGAAGTTTGTGAACAGTGGAGATTGGGAGTTTGATGAGGAACACATTTGCAAAAATGATCCTTGAAGTGATATGGGGGTGGGGAGGGTTGATGGAATCAGGACTAAAGGCAGGTGGCAGCTAAACAAAGTGTTTTCAGTCTTGTTGATATTAATCTGTAGGAAAATTTGGCTCATTCATCATTTATTGTCTGACAGGGACTCAGATAGTGCAGCAACAGTGCTGGAGTCACTGGTGGTGGAGAGGCAGTGGCAGATGTTATCAGTTACATGTAATGCTTGTGGATGATGTTCTGAGTGGTTGCTTGTAGATGAAAGAAGGGACAAGGATGGATCCCTGGGGCAAACCAGAGTAGGTACTGGAGGAGAAACTATTGTAGGAGATGCACTGACTGTATTGGGACAGTTAGGAGTGGAACCACAAGAGAGCAGTTCCATGGAGTTACAGAGCATGGAATGGTCAACAGTGTCAAAGGCGGTAGAGAGGTTGAGAAGGACAAAGTGGTAGCAGTCTCACAGGATGTCATTGATGACTTTGATCAGGGTAGTCTTAGTGCTGTGGGTGGATCAGAAACTGGATAGGAGGGACAGTAGTAAGAGCAGTGAGTATGCAGTTGGATGAAAAAGACACGTTCGAGGACCTTGGGGAGAAAGGACAGGTTCAAGATAGGAAGGTTGTTTGAGAATTAAGGGGATTGAATGGGTATTTTATGAAAGGTGGTTATGATCGCAACTTTCAAAAGGGTGAAAACAATGCTTGAGGATAGGGACAGTTTAACAATATTGGCCAGCTGCAATGGGATGATGGATAGTCAGCAACTGGATTGTAATTATAGAATGTTACAGTACTGAAACAGGCCGTTCGACCCATTATGTCTGTGCCTGTGTTTTAATTACGCACTCCTGTGCACTCACCATATCCTGTAATATATCTCATTTTCAAGAAACTATTTCCTTTTTAAAAGAAGTTGTGGGCTGTGCTTCAACAGTTTATAGCACAGAATTCCGCACTTCAACAATCGTCTGCGTAAAGAAATTTAGTCAAAACTTCCCTTTCTTTCTTTTTGTGATTTAACTTAAATTTGTCCCCTGTCATTACTGTCTCACCAACTAGTGGAAACAACTTATCATTATCTCACCATAACCCTTCATAATCTTGAAGGCCTCTGTCAGGTCACCCCTTCACCTTCTCACCCCTAGTGGAAAAAAAATAAATTCTCAAGTCTCTCTTCATCATAACTATAAACCTGGTAACATCCTAGTGAATCCACACTGCACCTATTACATTGCTTTTATGTCTTTCCTATAACGGGATGCCCAAAACTATACACAGTATTCCAAATATGGTTTTGTACAATTTCAACATTACCTCCTTGCTTTTGTATTCCATGCCTCTAGATACAAAGCCATAGGGCTGGATTTTCCTTACCTCAGCGGGTCCAGGGCAGGCAACATCGGTGGTGGGTCCCGACCCCGCTGCTGGCTCCATCCCACTCTGGAAAATTATTTTATATTGATGGGGCTTGTTAAGCCCACCAAGCGTGTTTGCCGGTCCAATGAAAGGAAGCAGTTCTGGTGACGTCATTTATGACGTGTCATCAGCCGGTTTCCTTAAAGAGACCATGGCCAACTTTCTTTTAACATTTGTTCTGTCGGTGTTCTATAGCATTGAAGTGCTGCAAACACTGACAATCACTGCACAGAGGTGCAGGGCTGCACCCAGGTTCTCCTATGATTCCCTCCATATGCATAAGACCAACACAGCCTGGTTGTATATTGTACAGGAGGGCACAAGCAGGGATGTCATCAGGAGTGTTGTGTCCGTGTATAATAAGATACAGACTGCAGGAGAACGGTACAACAGGTGTTTACTCAACGTGGCTCACATTGGAACTGATCTGTACAGATTACTAGTCAGTGCTATATACAGGTGTGGTCACTACCGGTACTGCAGTATACATGAGCTGTAAAAGATAGTTCCCCCCTTAAAGGTATATACATTACAATTCCTCCCCTTTTAGATTAACAGTACCATAACACTCATTTAACAATTAAATATCAAACTAATTACAATTAACACTTTTAACATGCAACATTAGCTGAAAATAGTCTATTTATATATTCAGTCTTTGGGGAGGCTTCCTGATCCTTTCTGGGTAGCGCCTTTCCCGAGTGTCTTGCTCTTGGTGCGGAGGCGATTCTGGCCCCCTGTCGTCGGTTGGTTCATCAGCTTCCGCTGCTACTGTTTCTGGGGTAGATGCGACCTGTACGTCGGGTTCATCACCAGGTACGTATGGGCGAGGCATGGGGTTGGCTTGTTCCTGTGACTCTAGGATCTGGTCAGCATGGCGTCTCACGATGCTCTCCCCAACGTCCACTGTGTACATTAGTGGGCCCTGCCGTGTGCATATCGTTCCTGGCTGCCATTTTTCTGTTCGGTAGTCGAGGGCCAAGACTGGTTGCCCTACATTGAAGCTCCTTGTTGGCTTCTCATGGATGTGCAGGAATTGCTTACTCTCAACATCTCTTCGTACGTTTGGTCTGAGCAAATCCAGGCGAGATCTTAACCTTCGGTTAAAGAGCATCATGGCTGGGGCCTGGTTGGTGACTGCATGTGTCGCATTCCGGTAGGCGAACAGGAAATTGTCCACCTTGTGCTGCAGCGGAATGTTGTCATTGTACATAGCCTTTATTGCCTTCTTAAAGGTTTGTACGAACCTCTCAGCCAATCCATTTGTGGCTGGATGATACGGGGCGGATGTGTAATGCCTTACCCCATTCTTTTTCAAGATCCTCCGGAACTCTTCGGACACAAACTGTGGTCTGTTGTCGGAGCAAATCTGTTCTGGCAAGCCATTCCTGGCAAAAATGGTCCGTAGGACTGCAATAGTTTTCTCCGTGGTGGTGGAGGACATTTTGATGACCTCAGGCCATTTCGAGTGCGCATCCACGGCTATTAAAAACATTGAGTCCATGAATGGACCAGCAAAATCAATATGCACCTGTTGCCATGGAGATGAGGGCCACTCCCATGGGTGTAGAGGGGCCTGTGGTGGTGCATTTTGGACTTTCTGGCATCCTGAGCAGCTCTTGGTCAGGTCCTCGATTTGTTTATCGATTCCCGGTCACCACATATAAGCCCTGGCTAGGCTTTTCATTTTTACCCCTCCCAGATGACCCTCATGAAGCTCATTGAGCACTCTATCCCTTAACTTGGGTGGAATTACCACTCGGGATCCACACATCAAGGTCCTCCGGCACACTGACAGCTGTTCTCTCCTTGTCGAGAATGCTGGCAATAGTGAGTCGCCATGTGTTGGCCATCCCTTCACCGTCAAATCATATACCCGAGACAGTGTTGGGTCATTTCGGGTTTCCTTTTCGATACAAGCGTTAGTTACCGGTAGGTATTCAACTATAGTCGAATGGAATATTTCGACAGGATCCATTGCTGGTGCTTCCTCCGCAGTAGGCAGTGGCAGGCGTGATAGCCCATCAGCATTTCCATGCTGTTTCGTGCCCTTATATTCAATCTCATAGTGGTGCGCCCCTAGAAAAAGTGACCATCTTTGTAGTCGTTGCGCAGTCATCGCCGGAACGCCCTTCTTCAGATTAAAAATGGAGACAAGAAGCTGGTGATCAGTCAGCAAGGTGAGTTTCTGCCCGTGCAGATAGTGATTGAACTTTTTCACTCCCCACACTAGGCTGAGGGCCTCCCGGTCAATCTGGGCGTAGTTACGTTCGGCTGAGGTTAGTGATCGTGACGCAAAGGCTATTGGCCTCTCTGAGCCGTCCGAGAATTTGTGCGACAGCACCGCTCCAATGCCGTAGGGTGACGCATCACATGCCAACCGAATTGGTAATGCTGAGTTGTAATGGGCCAATACCTCTTTCGATGTGATTAGTGTTTTGCTCTTCTGGAAAGCTCGTCTACATTCATCACTCCACTTCCATGGCACCCCAGTTTGCAGTAGGGTGTTCAGTGGGTGTAGTATTGTAGACAAATTTGGCAAGAACATATGGTAGTAGTTTACCAGCTCGAGGAACGACCTCAGTTGTGACACATTTTCCGGTGGTGGAGCCTTGACTACTGCCTCAATCTTCTCTGGGGACTTATGTAATCCCTCTTTATCGATAACGTGGCCACAATACGAGATCTGTTTTCTAAAAAACTCGCATTTGGGGCGGTTAGCTCGGAGCCCATATTCCTGCAATCTAGTGTGCACCTGCTCCAGGTTGGCAAGGTGATCACTGTCATTTTCACCCGTGACCAGGATGTCGTCCAAATAACACTGGGTCCCTGGGATCCCTTGCAGGACTTGTTCCATTGCCCTCTGCCAAATAGCCGGAGCTGATGCTACCCTGAATACCAGCCGGTTGTATTGGTAGAGACCTTTATGGGTGTTGATTGTGAGGTATTTTTTTGATGCTTCTTCTACCTCCATTTGCAGATACGCCTGGGCCAGATCAATCTTAGTGAAGCGTTTCCCTCCAGATAGCGAGGCGAAAATATCTTCAATCTGCGGAAGTGGATATTGTACGGTGTGAAGGACCGGGTTCACTGGTACCTTAAAGTCCCCAGAGATGCGAACCTTCCTTGGTTCCCCAGGCGTGCTGCTCAATGACTTTTTCATCGCAGGGACGATGGGTGTAGCCCACTCGCTCCAGTCTACCTTGGACAGTACACCTGAACGTTCCAGACTCTCCAGCTCTGCTTCGACGGCTGGGCGGATCGCATAAGGTACCGGTATGGCCTTAAAAAATTTTGGGCTTGCATTTTCTTCAATTTTAATCGTCGCTGTCATGCCTTTTAGTGTTCCGAGTCCTTGCTGGAACACTTCTTTCGTGTCAGTTAGGAACTTTGACAGTCACCCAGGTGTGACGTTGTCATCCTTTTTGTCAGCCACAGTCAGTGCCTGTATGGAATGCCAATCCAGTTGTATTTTCCGGATCCATTCACGTCCCAGTAATGGTGGTCCTCCATCTTGTAATACATACAGGTCTAGTTTTGGTGTTTCCTTACCGTTATATATAACGGTCACCCTTATTTTTCCTTTGAGGTAGACCTTTTGCCCCGTGTACGTCTTCAAAATAATTTTTGTGTCTCTCAAGGGTATGTGTGAGAATAGCCGCTCGTTGTCCCGTCGGTTTATGACTGTTAGGGCTGATCCTGTGTCCAATTCCATCTTTACCTGGACTCCTGCTATCTTGAGAGTGACCCAAATGGTTCGGTGATCCTCCGTTGTGATCACATTATGTAGTTTCAGACAACTCAGTTCCCTGCTTTCGGAGTCATTATCACTCTTTTGTTCGTCTGAACTATTCTCCGTCATCTTATGTACCTTCTTGTACTTTTCTTTGGTAGGTTTCTTATTGCTGGTTTTCTTTCCCGACCTGCAGACTCGTGCTATGTGTCCTACTTTTCCACACTGTCTGCACACTTTGTCTTTGAACCAGCAATCATTCTGGTCATGTGTTGTTCTGCCGCAGCGATAGCACTTCTCTGTTCCATATGACATTTCGTTTGTGCCATATTCTTGCGGTCTCTGTTGTATCTCTGCAGCGCCCCGTGCTGCTGCTTCATATGATACCGCAATGCTGAAAGCCTTTTCCAGCATAAGGTCCTTTTCAGATAAAAGCCGTTTCTGGGTTCCTTCACTTTGAAGCCCACACACAAACTTGCCCCTTAAGGTATCTGCCAGTCCCGCTCCAAACTGGCAGTGTTTCGATAGTTTGCGCAGTTCTGTTAAATAATCAGCATTGCTTTCATCCTTATACTGGTTCCGTTTGTGAAACTTGAATCTTTCTGCTATCAGCAGCGGTGTGGGGTTTAAATGTTCCTGTAGTATCGTTACTATGTCTTCAAAACTCTTTTCCATTGGCTTCGTTGGGGTTACTAGATTTCGTAATAAACCATACGTCTTTGGACCCATTAAATTTAACAATACCGACGCTTTCTTGTCATCTGACACCTCATTTGCCTTGCAGTATACCTCTATTCGTTCGACATATGTAGTCCAATCTTCGACTTCATTGTCAAATGCGGTGATACTGCCACTCTTCGGCATTTTGGGTGTGGTTTAAAAAGGCGTCTCCCAATGGCTTAAAATGGCGTCTCCCGCGCTTTCCTTCCTCCCCCGCTGCTGCCAACGCCGCTCTCGGCGGTTCTCGTGGCAATGGCGGTGCCCTGTAGGTTTCACGCGCTTCTCCTGTGCTGCTGCCAACGCCGCTCTCGGCAGTCCTCGTTGCAATGGCGGCGCCTCGCGGGTTTCTGCGCGTCTCTCTCTCCCTCTCTTCGACGCTGCTCGGCCCCTGAACACCGGCTGCACCCTGTGCGCTCAGCCCTCTCTGTCTCTGCCCCATCGACGCTGCTCGGCCCTTTGCTGTGCCGCTCGGTCGGGCACTAGCCCGCCGCTGTCCGGAAAGGGTCTGCGCACTACCTGTTGCCAGCCCGTTTCGCTGAACCACCTCGACTGGAAAGCCAAGCCTGGCTCTCGACAGCCTCCCCCGCAATTCTCGAGTCTCTGCTGGATGACTGGGTGGTTGCCCGTGGTCGACACCCGAGTCTCTGGCCTTGACCTCCAATCCACTGATCTCCAGGAACGAATCCCCGGGAGGTGATGCAGAGTTGCAGGTAGGTTCGAACTTGCCTTGTCGCCAATGTTGTGTCCGTGTATAATAAGACATAGACTGCAGGAGAACGGTACAAGAGGTGTTTACTCAACATGGCTCACATTGGAACTGATCTGTACAGATTACTACTCAGTGCTATATACAGGTATGGTCACTGCCGGTACTGCAGTATACATGAGCTGTAAAAGATAGTTCCCCCCCCTTAAAGGTATATACATTACAAGGAGGACCTGGGTGCAGTGGTGCAAACCTTTCAATTATCTCATTAGATCACAAAATGTTAGTACAAAGCCACACTCAACTTCATCCTGCTGTGCCTCTCATCATATCCCCATCACTCTGCCTTCCCTACCATACCCCTGCACATCCTTACACCAACTTACTTTGCACCTCCATCCCATCCCTCTCTATCTACATTATCACACCCCCATCTCACGAGCCATCCCTCACACTCACCCTCATCTTAGTGCAATCATACCATCTAACACACAAGGAAGCCACTTGGATGTTGATATACCTATCAATTCCTCCAATAAAAGGCGAAGAGTTACAAAGGTGACTAAAGGTTTTTATTGACTAAATAACAGAGCCCACTCTCGTGGGTGATCCGATCCAAGCAGGAGGAATACCAGCCAGTCGCTCACCTTTATACCTGGCCTGGTGGGTGGAGCCAAGGCGGAGTCGGCAGTGGTCATCCCAGGTATAGCAGTGTGGCAAGAGGCGACCTCGTACCGTGATACAATAGTGGTCAGTGATACAGTTATAACGAACAGTGGTGAACAGTGCTAACTACTAACAGTGATACGATAGTGAACGTGGTTTACCACATTCACCCCTTGTTTAGAATTAAGTCCGGCGGGGTGAAGTGTACTACCAATTCTGGTAGGTCAGTCTGTCCGGAGGCTTCGTAAGCCTCTCCGATCGCCGCAGCGGTGGTGTTGCCTTATCCGGTGCTGGTGCCTTATCCGGTGTTGATGCTGGTGTTTGCGTGGTCGGCGAGGGCTCGTGGGGTTCCGGCATGCCGTCTACCTGGACTGAGGTTGGGGGGGGTGGTGGCGGTGTTTCCGGATCGGCTGAGGGTGCGAGGTCTCGTAGGGAGACAGTGTCCTCCCGCCCGTCTGGGTACGCCACGTAGGCGTACTGGGGGTTGGCGTGCAGGAGGTTCACCCTCTCGACCAGGGGGTCCGTTTTATGGGTCCTCACGTGTTTCCGCAGCCAGACCGGCCCCGGGGCGGTCAGCCAGGTTGGTAGAGTGGTTCCCGTAGTCGACTTCCTGGGGAAAACGAACATTCGTTCATGGGGGGTGGTGTTAGTGGCCGTGCAAAGTAATGACCGGATGGAGTGCAGCGCTGTCGGGAGGACTTCTTGCCAGCGGGAGGTTGGGAGGCCCTTAGACTTTAAGGCTAAGAGGACGGCCTTCCATACCGTCGCGTTCTCTCTTTCCACCTGACCGTTACCTCTGGGGTTGTAGCTGGTGGTCCTGCTTGCTGCAATACCTCTCTCTAGGAGGAATTGCCGGAGTTCCTCGCTCATGAAGGAGGAGCCCCGGTCGCTGTGTATATAGTTCGGGAACCCGAACAAGGCGAAGAGGGCATTCAGGCACTTAATGACCGTGCTACTGGTCATGTCGGGGCAGGGGAAGGCAAAGGGGAAACGGGAGTACTCATCAACGATGTTGAGGAAGTACACATTACGGTCAGAGGACGGGAGGGGCCCCTTAAAGTCGATGCTCAGGCGCTCGAAGGGGCGGGTGGCCTTGATCAGGCTTGCTCGGTCCGGCCTATAGAAGTGCGGTTTGCACTCCGCACAGGTCTGGCAGTTCCTGGTCATGGTCCTGACCTCCTCGATGGAGTAGGTCAGGTTGCGGGCCTTAATGAAATGGTAGAGTCTGGTGACTCCGGGGTGGCAGAGCTGGTCGTGGAGGGTCTGAAGCCTATCGATATGCGCGCTGGCGCATGTCATTCGTGAAAGGGCATCAGGGGATTCGTTCAGCTTGCCTGGCCGGTACAAGATCTCATAATCGTAGGTGGAGAGCTCGATTCTCCATCTCAAAATCTTGTCATTCTTGATTTTGCCCTTCAGCTTGTTATTAAACATGAAAGCCACCGAACGCTGGTCGGTGAGGAGGGTAAATCGTTTGCCTGCCAGGTAGTGCCTCCAGCGCCGTACTGCCTCCACGATCGCCTGGGCCTCTTTCTCGACCGACGAATGTCGGATCTCGGGGCCCTGTAGGGTCCTTGAGAAGAAGGCCACTGGCCTCCCCTCCTGGTTTAGGGTGGCGGCTAAGGCGAAGTCGGATGCGTCGCTCTCCACCTGAAAGGGGATGGACTCGTCCACTGCGTGCATCGTGGCCTTGGCTATGTCTCCCTTAATGAGGGAGAAGGCCGCGCACGCCTCCTCCGTGAGGGGGAAGGAAGTGGCTTTCAGGAGGGGTCTGGCTTTGTCCGCGTAATTGGGTACCCATTGGGCATAGTAGGCGAAAAGCCCCAGGGTTCTCCTAAGTGCTTTAGGGCAGTGGGGGAGGGGTAGCTCCATGAGGGGGCGCATTCTTTCTGGGTCGGGGCCGATGATTCCGTTCTCCACTACGCAGCCGAGGATGGCAAGGCGCTTGGTGTTAAACACGCATTTCTCCTTATTGTAGGTGAGGTTCAGCCGTTGGGTCGTACGGAGGAATTTCTCCAGATTCGCGTCATGTTCCTGCCGGTCGCGGCCGCAGATAGTGACGTTATCTAGGTAGGGGAATGTAGCCTGCAGTTCGTTCTGGTCAACCATCTGGTCCATCTCCCTTTGGAAGACCGAGACCCCATTAGTGACATCGAAGGGGACCCTAAGGAAGTGGTATAGGCGCCCATTCGCCTCGAAGGCGGTATACTGGCGGTCCTCAGGGTGGATAGGGAGTTGGTGGTAGGCCGACTTCAGGTCGATGGTCGAGAATACTTTATACTGTGCAATCTGATTGACCATGTCAGATATGTGGGGGAGGGGGTATGCGTCCAGCTGGGTATATCTGTTTATGGTCTGGCTGTAGTCGATGACCAGGCGGTTTTTATCGCCGGTCTTTACGACTACGACCTGGGCACGCCAGGGGCTGCTGCTCCCCTCGATAATGCCCTCTTTCAGGAGGCGCCGCACCTCAGAGCTAATGAAGGCTCTGTCCCCGGCGCTATACCGCCTGCTCTTGGTAGCGACGGGTTTGCAGTCAGGGGTAAGGTTAGCAAACAGAGAGGGTGGCGGGACCTTGAGGGTGGAGAGGCTGCAGGTGTTACGCGGTGGGCGGTTTAACGTTTGCTGGTTGTTGACTGTGAGTGGGGGGAGGGGTCCACCGTATGCTAGGGTTACGCTTTGGAGGTGGGATTGGAAGTCCAGCCTTAGTAGGACGGCAGCGCAGAGATGAGGGAGGACGAGGAGTTTAAAGTTTTTATACTCCGTGCCCTTAACCGACAGGGTCACGACACAGTAGCCGCTGATGTCCGTGGCGTGGGACCTCGATGCCATCGAGATTCGGCTGCACGTTGGTAGGACAGAGAGGGAGTAGTGGCTCACTGTGTCTGGGTGGATGAAGCTCTCCGTGCTTCCGCTGTCGAACAGGCAGGTCGTGGCGTGGCCGTTCACTTTGATGTCCATCATTGACTTGGACAGATGGTGCGGGCGGGCTTGGTCCAGGGTGACGGAAGCTAGTGTGTAGCTGAGCGAGTCGTTGTCATCTGCGGGCGAGGCGGTCGGGCGTGGTGAGTAAAATGGCGTCTCCCACGAGGTAGGGCCCCATGAGGCACTATTGGGGTCGGTTGCCTTAATCAAAGATGGCCGCCCCATGACTCATGTGTGGGGATGCTGGCCTCAGTTGCCCTAAACAAAGATGGCCGCCCCCATGACTCATGTGTGGGGATGCTGGCCTCAGTTGCCCTAAACGAAGATGGCCGCCCCCATAGTTCGCATGTGGCACTGCTGGCCTCTGAGGATCTGCTCCTGCAGGCCTTGGAGAAGTGGCCTTTCTTCAGGCAGGTTTTGCATATGGAGTTCTTGGCTGGGCAGCGCGACCTCGGGTGTTTCTCCTGGCCACAAAAAAAACAGCCGGCGGCCCGATCGCGGATGCCCGATGTCGGGGCCGGTGGTGGCGGGGCCGGTCGGGTCCGGGACGCCGACGCAGAGGTAGGTCCCGGGGGCGGCGCTGGGAAGGGTGCTGTGGTAGGGGTCGGGCCCGAGTCCCAGGGTCGCGAGCAGTACCTGGTGAATGCTTCCTGATCTTGGTGGGCCACTTCCAGGGAGATAGCGAGGGCTTCAGCTTTTTCCATGCTGAGGTCTTTAGCTTCCAGCAGTCTTTGCCGTGAGTACTCGGACCGTAGGCCTTTCAGGAATGCGTCGCGGATATTATCTTCAGTATTTTCGGCTGCCGACACCGATTTAAAGTCACAGTTCCTGGCGAGTGCATATAGCGCCTGTGAGAATTCGGCTACTGATTCTCCTGGCTGTTGCGGCCGTGATCTTAGGAGGTGCCTAGCGTACATGTAGTTTACCGGGGTCCGGTACTTCTGTTTCAGCAGGTTGATAGCGGTCTCGTAGGTAGTCATGTCCTCGATGAGAGTGTATACTCTCAGGCTCAGTTGTGCCTGCAGGACACTTAGTTTGGATGCCTGAGGGACGCTGGATTCTCTCAGGTATGATTCGAAGCAGACCAGCCAGTGTTTAAAGTCTGCGGCTGAGTTTGCTGCTCGTGGGTTCAGGTCCAGGTACGGCGGTCTGAGGGCTCGCAGCCAAGCTGGCTGGTGTGGCTGTGCTCCTGGGAGCTGCGCTGGTGGCTCCTCCGCCGGTTGTGACTCGTTGTCGGACATCATTAAATTTAGTCAATAAAATTGATATACCTATCAATTCCTCCAATAAAAGGCGAAGAGTTACGAAGGTGACTAAAGGTTTTTATTGACTAAATAACAGAGCCCACTCTCGTGGGTGATCCGATCCAAGCAGGAGGAATACCAGCCAGTCGCTCACCTTTATACCTGGCCTGGTGGGTGGAGCCAAGGCGGAGTCGGCAGTGGTCATCCCAGGTATAGCAGTGTGGCAAGAGGCGACCTCGTACCGTGATACAATAGTGGTCAGTGATACAGTTATAACGAACAGTGGTGAACAGTGCTAACTACTAACAGTGATACGATAGTGAACGTGGTTTACCACAGATGTTTTAACCAATGTTCATGTAAAGTTTCTGTTAAATGTGATGTTAAACATTGAAACCTTTATTTTCAACACTTTGCGTTCTTGGACAGATTTGTGTGCACCTTTGGAAGTGGCTTACTGAGTTGCAGTGAATAGTGAGGCATAACGGTACTCCCCACAATGGTGGTGAGTGTGAAAGGAATGGTGTGGTCATTGTAGGGATGCTTTATGGTGTTGGTGTGGGGTGGTGCCTGCCTGGCGCATCATGTGGCAGCTAGGGTGTACAGCGTCAAGTAAATCTGGCCATGGTGAGGCCACCCCTGGCCTCCCGGACAGCAATGTGCTTGGGTGCTGATGCCCTGTCCTGATGATTGCGGAGAAGTTTGGTGTTGTTGTTGGTGCTGCTGGTGTGCCTGGTGCTGCGGCTGATCGTGGTCAGATTCTGAGGACCAAGGTGAGACAGTATAAAGGACACCCATGTTGATGAAATAGATGGCAGGTGAAGTAGAGATGACAGACGCATTCTATCAATGGTGAGAGTTCTTCCAATGAGGTGAGACTGGATGGAGAGTGGAAAGTCTGCAGAATCTGTGCTGGAAATGGACTGAGAAACAGCTTGTGGCTGAGGAAAGTGATGATCTGTCAGGTAGGAGCTTTTAGTGTACATTTGAAGCTGTCAAGTAATCAGCTGGAGCAATGGCCACTGAATTCCCGCCTCAGGTTGACAGCCGTGGTCCCTGAACAGCGTGGTCCCCGTGGCCACGAAGTTAAAGTGAAAAGGTAAGTTAAAAAAGCCTGTTAATGATCTGTGAACTAGATGGTAATGAGTTTAATTGGGTCACCTGCTGCTGCCTGTTGGGTCTGCTCAGCACTGACAGACCTGACATTGGGAAAGTCGCGTTGCAGCGGGGTCCCGACCCGCTGTCAAAAAAATCAAATTTCCCACCCAACCCGCCACTGATCCCACCCGCTGGCACCACCGTCCCCCCCAGGAAAATTCTAGCCACAGATTCTGTTTGCCTTTTTATAGCCTTATCTATCTGTGCTGCCCTCTTTAATGACCTGTGCAGCACTAGGATGCTCTGCTCATCTATTCCATTTAAAACCTTACCATTTACGGCGTATCGTCCTATCCTGCCAGTTTATCCATGTCCTTCTGAGTTTTTCAGTCCTCATCACAATTTGCCACACCTCCCAATTTGGGGCTATCAGTAAACTTCAATATTATTCCATCAATTTCTAAGTCCAGATCATTTATATACAGTATATAGTAAAAACAGCTCCCAAATAGATCGCTTTGGAATACCACTGCATATTTTTCCAGTCAAAGTTACTTTTATTTATCGCTCTTATGATTTTTATGTGGTACCTTATCAAATGCTTTTTGATAATTCATATATACCACATCCACTGCAATTCTTCTGTTACTTCCTGCAAAGAACTATGTAAGATTGGTCAAGCATGACCTGCCTTTTGGAAATCTGTGCTGATGGGCCTCAATTAACTCATGTTTCTCCAAGTCCTTAGTGATTTAATCCCATATTATAGACTCTGGGGCGAGGAGTGGAGGATTTTCCTGAAGGGTGGCATTGCTGCCAGAAGTAGGGTGTGTACCAACCCAAAGAGACCCTGTCCCATTTTCCTGAAGTGGAATCAATTAATTATGCAGGGCAGACTCCCAGAGAAAAATCCAGCCCTAATAGTTTAACAACAACTAAAGAAAGACTAACTGGCCAATATTATTCTGGCTTATTCTTACCAACACTTTTGCCATCCTCCAGTCCTCTGGCATAATTTTTCTTTCCCAGAATTTTAGATTATGATTAGATAAGTGGAAAAAGGATGAAGCAGTTAATTGTGAAGAGGATTTGGAGGTTGCCCATGCCCACCAGGATAATCCTGGGTTAATAGCAGGATTTGGCTGCGGAGAGCGAAAGGTGGTCAACCCGATTTTGTGGTGAACAGCCAGTGGAGTCGTAAAGGCAGGAAGTGAGATAGATGTGTGAGATGAAAGAGATGAAGAGGCGATTGAAAATGGCCTCGTCAGTGATTGTGGTCTTGGATATGGCGAGGTCTTTTACGATAGCCACGGATGTGTGTGACAGAATTGAAGTGGAAGGTGAGATTGATGGAGCAAAGGACAGAAAATAATTTGGAAGAGATAGGGCAGGGTTAAGTTCAGATGCAGATATCTGGGAGATTCCAAAACCTCAGATGTGCTAATAAATGGGTATCCAGAGGAGAGTCCCTCCAGCAGCAGCAGGTGCGAAAAGACACAAACAGCTGACAGAGATGTCAATGTCCGCTCTGAGTATGCATAAGATACCAAACAAATTATTCCAAGGGACCTATAAAGGCAACCTAAGCACAGCATTCTCCTGGCATTGATGAAGATACATTGGGATAGTTGCAGTTGCATTCAGAGGGCACATCAAATCCCACAAATGTCAATGGACACCAATTTTTGACCACTTAGCTGGGGGGGGGGGGGCACAAAGATCATGGACAAAGATAACATACAAGGATGTGCAGACTAGAAAAACCACAAATGAATCATTAGAAATACCTGAGTACTGGGCAATGACAAGATTTTGACATTGGAATCTCACAATAAACATTAAGGTGGGGAACACCTTCTGGTTGAGGAATGGTCCAGCATGATGCACAAATGTATGGATGGCTATGTGTGTGTACAGTCAATAATGCCTTGCACTCTAGAAAAGGAGATAACTGATAAAATGCAAGCTGCCATTGGTCCTGCTGCTGGTGGCCACTGCTGAAACAGATATACCTGTGTGCCTTTCGGCGCAGTTTCTTTGATGTTTCTAATGGAACAATGCAGGGCTTAGTGGCTGATGCTACCATAGTTTTCCATGGGTGCCTGGGAGTTGCAGGTGGCATAGAAATTGGCAGTTCTCCTGACTGTTCTGTTCTTGTTGACCACACATGCAGGGCATCTTGCACCAGAGGCACAACTCGATGACTGCCTTTTTTCTGAGCTTGAGCCTCATCAAACACTGCTTTTCAGTCAGTTCAAGTGGCTATGCTTAGTGTGCAATTGTCTTGCTTTGGGGTAGGTTATTGGCAGTGTTTAGCTTCCAATGTCTCTGATGCACCTTTGCTGCAGACTCCTCCAGTTGCTCTTCGATTCTATCACAGCCACAATTGGTACTACACCTGTTTTTGTGTTATCAAGATTTCAAAGGGAACAGAAAATGGCAGTACACATTTACAAAATACTGAACTTGACCTGCTACAGTCTGAACTGCACAAAGCTATGTAATGAACCAAATATGGTCAAATAAAAAGAGGATTGTTTGAACTAGTGTAAGAGTCCATTATATGAATCAAGTATTCAAAATGTCTTCATTACGGAGTGCATTTGATTCCCAAGATTGACCCATACCAATTCAAAGACTCAGTGTCTTCATTTGGACAGCATAAATATTATTTAGTGCATTAAGCATGGGCCTAGATTTTCCTGTTCAGCAGGAATCCCATCAGAAGAGCGACAGGGCAGGTTTTCTACCTGCCAGGTGGCTCTACATTGATTTCTTGGGGGTAGCCTCATCAAAACATTTTTGGTCAGCTTCTGGCGGAATTCCCAGCTGAGGAAGAAGCCCATTTCTTTTTAAAATGTTGAAAATTGTGATGCTTGATAATAGTAATTAATAATCCTACATTATGCTATCCAATAGGCTCTTCAATGACTAAGGTTTTTACTCCTACTACACTTCCCAAAAGTATTTTTCAAGTGTTGATTGATCTGTGTGTGGAGAAATTCTTCCTAAATATGCCCTTCATCAATTTGAACTAAGAACATAATAGGTGAGTGAGTAGGCCCTACGGCCCCTCGAGTCTGCTCCGCCATTCAATAAGATCGTAGCTGATCATCTACCTCAACTTGACTTTCCCCATATCCCTTGACTCGTTTTGTGTCCAAATATCTATCGATTCCCATCTTGAATATACTCAACGACTGGGGTATAGAATTCCAAAGATTCTCAACCCTGAGTAAAGAAATCTCTTCTCATCTGTCCTAAATGGCCAATCCCTTATTCTGAGATTATGCCCCCTAGTTCTAGACTCTCCAGCCAGGGAAAACAACCTCTCAGCATCTACCCTGTCAAGCCCTCTAAGAATTTTATGTTTCAATGAGATCATCTCATTCTTCTAAACTCCAGAAAGTATAGGCCCATTCTACTCAATCTCTCCTCATGTACAACCCTCTTATCCCAGGAATCGATCCAGTGAACCTTCGTTGCACCCCCTCTAAGGCAACAGTGCCCCCTTGTCCTACCATCTTGATTTGCGTCAGAATAATATCCCAGGTTTATCTTTTACATACTTCTGTAAATTCCCCATCAGTCACCTCAAGGCTAACGAGCCAATTTCTCTGATCTACCCTTTTACCACAGTCTGTTGATGTAGGGATCAACCTTGTAATTCTTCTCTAGATGAACTTCATGGCTTAAACGTACTTCTTGCATATTGGTGATCAAAGCTGGAGACAGAAGTTAAGCCGACCAGAACTCTATGCAGTTTTATCACAACTTTCTCTCACTTGTACCCTATTGATTTAACAGTATAGATCAGCATATTGCTGACTCGCCTGCAACAGAACAAATTCCATATTGCTATCCTTCTGTTGGGTTTCCTCAGAGTGTAACTTATAACTCCATATGTGTACACCACATAACTTCAGAATAGCTTGCTTACAAGTAATTAAATTTTCTCCCTCAATGATTTATTGGCTTAGTCTGCCAGTGGGAAAGCATTACCACTTTATTAAACCTATACATTACAAAATGCAAACTGGTCTAAACATCGGTGATGCGTGCGTGGAATTGGTGCGCTAGGATATGGTCAGCAGAGTTCTGGGTGGGCTAAAACTTAGAGGGAGGCTGGTCAGGAAAGTATTGGAATAGTTGAGTCTGGACATGACAAAGGCATGGATGAAGGTTTCAACTGCAGATGGGCTGAGGTAGAGGCAAAGGCAGGTGATATTACGGTGGCAGATGTAGGCAGTCTTTGTGATCAAGAGGATACAGGGTCGGAAACTTAGTTCAGGGTTGAATAGGACGCTAAGGTTGCCAACAGTCTGGTTCAACCTGAGACAGTGGCTGGCAGGGGAATGGGGATGGAATCAGTGGCAAGGGCAGAGTTTGTAGTGGGAATTAAAGAGGATAGCTTCAGTCCTACAAATGTTTAGCTGGAAGAATTTGCAGCTCATTCAAGACTAGATGACAGACAAGCAGTCTGACAACACAAGAGGCAGTAGAGGAGTTGAGAGGCAGTGGAGAGGTAGAGCTGGATGTCGTTAGCATGCATGTGGAAGCTGATCCCATGTCTGCAGATGTCACCAAGGAGTAGCATGCAGAGAGGGCCAAGATTAGATCCTTGGGAAGACTAGAGGCAACAGTGCAGGGGCAGGAAGAGAAGCTAGAAACATGCAGGCTTATGGCTAAGGCAGGTGGGTAGTTTGGTTTGGTGGGTGGGAGAAGTGGTTGGTCTCAATCTTAGTGACAAAGATGTCTGAGCTCTTTGGCACTTTTGGTGGAGGGCAGGGGAGAGCTAGAAGGAAATAGTGGAAAGGAATAGTAGCTGAATTATCACCCTTTGGTAGTGGAACAAGCAGTAATCTAGTATCAGAGGAGTGGAGGATGTGAAAAGGGGCACAGGACCACAAAATATCACGTAGATATGGTGGAGTGAGGCAGCTAAGAGATCCTGGATCAAAAAAAAAAAATAATGCTGGACTCCGTCATACGTTGAATACTTTAGGTTAAATTGTATTCATGCATTTCAGTGTTTGTATGGGGCACATTTTGTACCAGTGGAGAATTATGGGCACTATTCTATTTTTCATCATTTCACTCTTTTGCCCCAATTTGAAAAAATAATCATCATTGAGCCAGGTGGATAATTTTCTGCTTGCGCTCATTTAAGTGGATAATTGTGCCTTTCTGATTGGATGTCTTAGCTATTCAGACAGTAAAAACATTGATCTGTTGCTGAAACTTTGTGATGTTATGCATACCAATATGGTGGAGATCTGTGGATAGATTTTTGTTCTTGAAACTGATCGTGAATCCATCAGCATGCCCTCTCCTAAACTGAAAATCATTGCAAGTCACACCAGTTTATAAACTTGTGCCATATTTGTAAATCCTACTACATAACGAGAGTACCAAAGCTCAACCATTTGCAATCTCAACTAACAGAAATAGGTGCCAGTTATAGGGCAATGTCCTTGATGCCGTCCTTTCGCAGCATAAATAGTGGTACTGAAAACTGTCATATTATACCTCAGTTTGCCAACAGAATTGTAATTTCACCACTTTATTTGCTGGATTTGTGCATGTAGTATATATGCTAAATATTATGAATTAGAATACAGAGCATGTCAGTTTCAAATTTCTCGAAGACATAGGCCCAATGCACAAAACCACCCGAATTTGGCACTAAACGACTTGCTTTTCTATAGCGCCTTTCACAACCACTGGACGCCCCAAAGTGCTTTACAGCCAATGAAGTACTTTTTGAAGTGTAGTCACTGTTGTAATGTAGGAAACATGGCAGCCAATTTGCACACAACAAGCTCCCACAAACAGCAATATGATAATGACCAGATAATCTGTTTAAGTGATGCTGATTGAGGGATAAATATTGGCTAGGACAGTGGGGATAACTCCCCTGCTCTTCTTCGAAATAGTGCCATGGGATCTTTTACGTCCCCGAGGGGGCAGACAGGGCCCTCAGACATCCATCTCATCTGAAAGATGGCACCTCCGACAGTGCAGCACTCCCTTAGTTCTGCACTGGAATGTCAGCCTAGATTTTTGTGCTCAAGTCTCTGGAGTGGAACTTGAACCCATAACATTGGAAATCTCAGTCAGAAGTTGTTTTGAGGTTATGTGAAGGTAGAAAGAGCTTTAGTTTGCTATGGCTGAATTGGGAATCTCTGGTGTGGACGGTGGATGCCTAAAATGAAAAAAAAAAGTTCCATTCCCTAATCTCAACATCAGTCACCTTGATGGGACAATAAAAAGTCATGCAAAAAAAGGTTAACTAAGAGTTGAAGATAAGGATGTTGGGCTAGAAAAAGTAATATTCAGTGAAAGAAAGAATCTGGCCCAGGAGAGTTAGAAGAGGGATTAGAACTGTGAAATCTTCAAATAGAAGATGGATAGAGAACAAAATAGATAGATTCCTAAAACTAAGTGCATCAAAGGATAGAGGGATAAAGGGAGGTTAAAATTAAAACTTAAATAGGAGACATATTATAAAATGAGGGCTGACAATAAATGGGAGGGAACTGCAAAGTCCTTCCGGATGGATGAATTAAGATGGACTGAATGGCCTTCTTCATCGTAATTATCTTGCAATATTGAGTCGTAGGACACCAAGTCCATGTCTACAATTCCCCAAACAGCAAATTTTCAGATTTCAACCAGGGAATCAATAGGGACTGAACAAAAGCTAGAGATCTCCTCACTCGGGAGGGAAAAGAAAACAAGTAGGTAGTAAGTGGAAGGAGGTATAGGAGGGGAGAAGTCTGGTATAGACTTTATTAATATTTTGTAAATCCGTAGCTAGCTATGTAGAGAAGCAACACTTCCAATTTTCAGATTCAAGGCACCAACTGGATCTCTGCTCCTGGTTCATCAGATCTGCTTATGCTTAGCTTAAATGGTCAAGTTACCACTTTTATAGCCTCACCTCCATGGAGCACTAAGTTATACATCACCAGAAATGATATTAGCATTTACTGTTGGTGTATTTGCAACAGTGCAAAAGCAATGTAAATTAAATGTAACCCAGCCTAAAAACTACCTTTAAAATTGTTAAGACACTTATCTTAAATGGCACAGACTGAACACTGCAAACTTAGTCAAATTACTACTTTATTAAATGTTATTGTACACAACATGACCAATATAGTTACAAAAGTAAAAATTCCAAAGCAATAATCAGAAAAAAATTCTGAAATGTGATCAAACCGTACATTAACAGAGTGGTCTTGTCCATGGTCGAGATGGAAAAAGGGGAATAAAAGCAATTCAGATGAAGCTCCTTTGTTATAGCTGGTCACCATTAATATTATAAGATTGTGTCCGCAGATTCTCCTTCCAGGACAGCAAAGGAAGAATGTGTGGCTTGCAGTCTAAAAAAATAAAAATGTATTCATAAGAATGAGTTTAATATGCAAAAATGCACAGTGCTAGCTGTATTACTAGCTCAAACCCATTTTCACATTCATTCCAATTTCCTACTACTGTGCAAAAACAACAGGGGTAATTTTCTGACTTTACACTTGGGCAAATTCAGGCATGCACCACACAAATGAGCATTTAAATGGATGGGCAGGTGGCAAGGTTCCTAATGCAGAACTACGTTGAAAAATTACACCATAAACTTCCAATTTTTATGTTCAGCTGGGGTGTAGTTCAAACTTACAGACTGCATTAAGGGTAAGTGGAAAGGACAAGCTACATAAATTCATATGCAAATTCTATGGCACTAAAAAATAAGGAGAACTTGCATTTATTTCATATCATCGCAACATACTTCACAGCCAATGAAACACTTTTTTTTGGAGATCAGTTATGTAGGTAAATGTGGCAGTCACTTTGCATACAGCAAGGTGCCATAAACAAATGAGATAAATTGCCAAATAATATCTCGGTGGTGCTGGTTATTGAAGGATAAATGTTAGCCAGATCTCTCATTCTCGCTTTGAATCGTGCCATGAGATTTACAGCGACTTGAACAGGCAGACAGGGCTTCAGTTTAACATCTCATCCGAGGGGGAAACACTTCAGACAATGCAGCACTGAAGCGCAAGCCTAGATTATGGGCTCAAGTCCTGAAAGTGGTACTTGAAGCCAGAACCTCCTGACTCAGAGGCAAGGGTATTACCATGTAGCCAAGCGGACGACTACATATACAGTATGCAAATTATGACTTTTAAAAAAATGTGTTTATGGGATGTGGGCGTCGCTGGCAAGGCCAACATTTATTGTCCATCCCATTGAGCAAGCCAATGGTCATTAAAATGTTGTGGCTGTCAAAGATTTACACCCGAAACATCAACTAATTTATTCTCTCCACCACATGTTGACTGACACGAGTGTTTCCAGCATTTTCTGTTACTGCCTCAAGAAAACTGGTTTCCAGACATCACTGTGTCAGCACAAGCTCACTTTTAAGCTTCAAATTATTTCACACTACTCTGATTAGTAGCCAAGTTGGGCAAAAACCTCACAAAAATACAAATGAAGGAGGATGGTTGTACATCTCTTTGGAACGAACACTAAAGATTGAGGTGGTTAAGCAGTGGCAGAATTTGGGTCATTTAATACTACAAACGGAGTGAGCCATGGCTCAGTGGTAGAATTCCTGCCTGCGTCAGTAGATTCGAGCCTCACTTCATGCAGCCCTGGAAGTGTAGATGAGATTCTCTGAATACTGAGTTGACATCCAGTGGCATACTCGCGTTTAATGGGAATGGAATGGCTACCCCCACCCCGTCCCAATCATGTCGAGCCCTTCCCCCTGGTTAGGTTAATGACCTGGCCACATAAAAGGGGTCATCAGAACTGATGAAAGGTCATTGACCTGAAACGTCAACTCTGTTTCTCTCTCCACAGATGCTGCCTAACCTGCTGAGTATTTCCAGCATTTTCTGTCTTCCTTATGGAAACAACCCAAAGCACGATATGCTGGATGTAAAAGCAGTGGAAGAAATGGGGTGTCACTATACACAGGAGAGAAAGAGAGCTCTACAAACAGAATTCATCAATCAATCAGTTAGCATTCTCTGGCATCCTTTCAGGCTGCTGGAAATCATTACAATTAAATTGGAATGTCTATCCAATTTTAAAAGTCTAGTATTTTTGAATCTTAAATTCTGATGGGTTTGAGATTAATAGTGAGGCTTCTGTTCAAGCCTTTGGGAACAGTTTTTCAAATTGTGGCAAGATCTTTGTTTAAATTCTTTTAAGTTTAATAAAGTACTCCAACCTTAGTGGTAAAATGAATTTTGCTTTCTTTAGATAAACCTGAATTCCCATTAAACATACAGCTAACTTGCCAAAGTAACCTATGCTTAGATCTGTGTTTTTCGAAATTTGCTGCAGGCAATATCCTGTTTGCAAGCTTTGCACAACGCCTGCTTAATCATTCATTCAACACACCCAAAGTGAACAGACTTCCAAATTATTATGTCAATGAATTCTTGTGCTGACCACTACAAACTGGATAATCACAGTAAATGCACAGAATTCCAGATTTCATCAGGAGTGACTGATGCCATTTGCTGCATCATAATGTTATCCTTGGGGAAAGTTTCTGTAGTAGAACAGAATGGATTCACAGTATTATTGTGAGCCACCTGCTTGTCTCACTTAGAATAATTAGTTATGTCGATCCAAATACAGCAGTAGTCTGACAATCAGTCACATGAAACAAATTAAATCTCAAAAAGGTACATACCTGAAATGACATAAGTTGGCACTCTCCCATTTTTATGCCTGCACATCAACTAGCTCTGGTGGCATTGGTGCTTTAGGATGCTTGTTCTCAAAGTGCTGTTTAAATGTTTTGGGATCTGGCATCTGGGTGTAATACAGACACAGAAGTTATGATACATGATCAAATACAGCTAGATCAAAAATCAACATAATAGTTATAACTAAAGTCGAGACCTGTACAATATGGATCAACAGCTACAAGAATTTTTTTAATTTTTTTTTAATTAAAACAACACTTTTATAACGTTCCTATTTTCTCAGTTTACTTTCATGCTGCTGATTTTTCAGTTACTTTACATTTAAAAGAACAAAGGCTACAGTAGACTCCCAAGGGTCCTGGCCAACATTCCTCCCTCAATCAACACCAATTAAGATCAATTATGTTTAACTGCAAAATGGTCACGGCACTTCAGAGTAATTCATGTATATGCAATGCTTTACAACACTTCTCTATACAAATTGGTTTTGCTGAAGCAGTTTCAGATGATTTTTTAAAATGAGTTCCTATTCGAAACAGATTATACCTGCTAAGTGAAACTCATTTTAAGAAAGTCCCACCATTCCTTGTTCTCAATCTTTCTATCACTGATTAATTAGGCAGGACCAATAGTTATGGTTGTTTCATCCACTAGGGAAACTACCAAGAATACAATTACTAAGAAGCCTGATTAAGTATATGGCATGCCAATTTGTGGCTTCAATATAGAAGCAATCAGGATTCCCTAATATACTGTAAATCCTACAGGCTGAGAGAGCAAATCTCATCTCACTGATCTTTAATTTTCTTGTTTAGTAGCAGCAATATTGTACAACTAACCAGCTCTTCCAGTTTGAAAGATCTATTTTCTGCCAAGGGTTGTCCTCAAACACACAAGTCCTGCACTGAATCCAAGGCAGTGGTTTCATTAATTTTCTGAGTTTTTATTTTACTCCCTTCAAAGTTTTTTTGAGAAATAAGAGATTTATAAACACACTTTAAAAGAATGTTCCTGTGGCAACATTGTGATCTTTGAAAGCTAAAGGACAGTCAACACAGAAAGGAATCAAGCGCTTTCAACAAGATAAAGTTAATAGAAACAATTGGGCTGGGCTCTGTATAACAGCCCAACAAGCACATTCTATTAATATAACTTTTTGGTGTATGTACAATTATATTCCAATAAAAACTAAAACTTGGGCTGCTGTGTAAAGAAAGACAACAACATTTTATATTGAACATCAACTAGTGAAAGAAGTCTAACTTACAAAACAGATTTGTGCATGAATTGTCTACATTCTAGACCGAAAAGGCAGAATCTGCCATTCCTTCCATTAACAATGAGTGATTTACATCACTGTTGTCATACGTCATTAGGTCCTAAATTAGGATGAAGAGCTGCTCAGAAGAATGCTTGGTCCCCAGCTCCCTTTACCCTACAGACAGAGCAAGTGTAGACAAGAGCTGCTTTTGCAGCAGTCTTCTGATCATGTCCCTTTTTTTTTCTGTTCAGCCTGCTTCTTTGCATTCCGCTGCTGGGATTGAAGCTTCTGATGTCCACGGGCCATACCTAGGTAGACAACAAAATAATCAATGCTATAGTATTAGTTAGCCACACAGAGAGCTTATAGTCCAGGTATGTCGCACCTTGTAAGCCATGACTGGGCAACTAAGGAACAAGTTAGAAACTCACATTCTGTGGGCTTTTTATGCGTAAAAATTTTAAAATTGTCGTTTGAACTTAATTGCTTATCCATAATCATTTCTAGAATGTAAAGCAACTGATGAGTAGGAAAAGCATTCAACAACAAGCTATTTCCATCAAGCGCATCCTATGGAACCACTTCCATTAGAAAGAACTTGAAGAATTTGCTCCATTTATATTGCAGTTGATGCAATTATTGGGAAAGAGTATTTGTGGAATACTAGTTTCACCATCAAGCAATTTAATAATGTATTCTGAAATCAAAAAGTGAAAGTACAGCTCAATATCAAAATCAAAACAGGATAGATATTAAAATTCAAGACAGCATATCGTAAGTACATGCATTATTGGTATAAGTTAGCTAAACATCACTGGTTATGTGGGAGAAGTAATAAATCCAGCCTAGACAGACAAGTAGCAGTTATGTTAGCTATGATGATTCCGTGCAATTAATTTCAGCAGTTTCAGTTCTGAAAGGCAATACGTCTCACCACAAAATTGCCCATAATTCAATACACATCAGCAATTAAACAAGCTACAAAAGTGGCAGATTATGAGAAGTGAAAACACCATACTGGTTATTTTTGGGATATGCTTTTTGTATAGACTAATGCACAATGGTACTTTATTGAGACAGAGCAGAAAGCTTTAATCTATATTCAGTGATTGCACCACTTGATCTGCCAGTACTTTATGCAGTACTGGCATCGTCATTTTGGCAAGCACAAAGTTTAAGGCAAAACTTGAAAATTGCTGAGACAAAATTGAAGTGTTGTAATGAATTAAAATTGATGATAGTCTAGGCCTACAACTGTCCTCCAAACTCTGTTCCTCCAATTCCAGCCTCTTGTGCACCCACTCCTGTCAATCTACCATTAGCAGCCATGCCCTCAACTGCCTAGGCCCTCTCCTCTGAAATTCCCTCCTGAACCAGTGTCTCCACCTCCTTAACCAAGCTTTTGCTCACCACTCCTGATTTTCCTTTGATTCCATGCCAGTTTCTTTGCATCTCTGAAATGTCTAG
Organism: Somniosus microcephalus; assembly: GCF_052327205.1. Taxonomy (NCBI): domain Eukaryota; kingdom Metazoa; phylum Chordata; class Chondrichthyes; order Squaliformes; family Somniosidae; genus Somniosus; species Somniosus microcephalus. The sequence goes on from NC_140993.1 coordinate 237,233,520, forward strand.
GGCACTTTCCTATGTTAAAGGTTCTAAATAAATGCAAGTTGTTGTGATACAGCAATATTTCTTTCAGGCTCTGTACTTGTACTACCATATTTTGCAAAGTTACAATCCCCAGAATTGTTCAGCAGAAGTTGAAGAGGTTTTTGTCTATTCCTGGAAAGCAACCTATTACTGTACAACCAGAGCAACTGATTCACAGTGACCAAGTCAAATTTCATTATTATTGCATGGAATTCTAGAATTTTTAAATCAGCGTTTTGGGATCAAATTCCATCTTCCTCTCCCCCCCCCCCCCCACCCTTCAACATATCAGTGGCCTCAATTATAATAAATCAGCAATTTCACCATCATCTGTAGTAATGCCTTTTTGCTTGATCATCGAAGCAAATATCACACAAAAGTCAACTACAACAGAAACATTTTTATATCTGCCCCCCACCCCAACTTTTTCCCCTCCTAAAGGCACTGACTGTTGGGATACAGTCCACAGGTGACAATCACCTTCCAATAGCTCACCTATGCAGCCATTAGCTGCATGTTCTGGGCATTAAGTCAACTGCAAATTTGGCTGCGCCCACCTGTCCTTTCTTGAGCTCCAGCAAGGGTGGATGCGTACCAATGAACCGCAGAAATCTTAGCTGATTTCTTCCTCTCGTGCCCACAAGCACCAAGGTGAATTATAGCATGATCCTTTCTGAAATCAGCTAACTCAGGAATGGAAAGGGGGGTGGGGTGGAGAGAAAGAGATGGAGAAGGCATTTCGTCTAGAGAACATTTATCAGGGTGAAGCAATTTCAGTTGATAAAGAATATGCAACACATTACATAAGAAATAGGAGTAGAAATAGGTCAATTGGCCCCTCGAGCCTGCTCCGCCATTCAATAAGATCATGGCTGATGATCTACCTCATCTCCACTTTCCGGAACTATCCCCATATCCCTTGATACCCTTAATATTCAAAAATCTATCAATCCCTGCCTTGAATATACTCAATGACTGAGCCTCCACAGCCCTCTGGGGTAGAGAATTCCAAAGATTCACCACCCGCCTAGTGATGAAATTTCTCCTCATCTCAATCCTAAATGGCCGGCCCCTTATTCTGAGACTGTGACCCCTGGTTCTAGACTCCCCAGCCAGGGGAAACATCCTCCCTGCACCTACCCTGTCAAGCCCTGTAAGAATTTTGTATGTTTCAATGAGATCACCTCTCATTCTACTAAACTTTAGAGAATATAGGCCTAAGTTTACTCAATCTCTCCTCATAGACCAATCCCCCTATCACAGGAATCAGTTTGGTGAACCTTCATTGCACTCCCTCTATGGCAAGTACATCCTTCCTTAGGTAACGAGACCAAAACTGTATACAATACTCCAGGGCCCTATATAATTGCAGTAAGACATCTTTACTCTTATACTCAAATCCTCTTGTAATAAAGGCCAACATACCATTCGCTTTCCTAATTGCTTGCTGTACCTGCATGTTAACTTTCAGTGATTCATGTACAAGGACACCCAGGTGCCTCTGAACACCAACATTTCCCAATCTCTCACTATTTAAAGACTCTGCTTTTCTATTTTTCCTACTAAAAGTGGTTAACTTCACATTTCTCCACATTATATTCAATTTACCATGTTCTTGCCCACTCACTTAGCCTGTATATATCCCCTTGAAGCCTCTTTGCATCCAATCTTTTCCGAGAGCTGACACATGACCATGTAGTCTAATACAATTGAATACCCTCTGTTTATTTGCTGATAAAACACATGCTTAGGAGCAACCAGATGGAAATAAATGAGACAAAAGCTGTTTTCTTGACCCGTGGTCTGGCGATTCTGGTTTCATCTACCTTAGTCCCTCCTATTCCAGGGAGCCCTAAATTGTTTCCTCCTGCCCCCACCCCTTCAAACAGAAGCCATTTGTATTACGCTGACTAAACATTAGTTTCAGCGTGTACATGTTTCAGTTTTCATTAGTGCATGCATATAACCTGGAACATTTAAACCTTCCGCTTAACGTTCACAACTGACTGGAGCGGAATCCAGATATTTAGATGCTAACAATCTGCCAAATACAAAGTTTTAAATAAAGACCCATGTTCTTATCCCATCCACATCCCTTTGTCTCAGTTCCCTAAGTAGCAGTAGGTAACAAGGTAGATAAAATGCATTTTTAAAGTGATAACTACATAAATGTCAAAAAGGATTGTAAACAGAATAAGTTTATGAACAAACAAGTTGCAAAGCAAGAGGGAATAAAGAGACAAGGAAGAAAAAAAAGACTTGCATTTATATAGCACCTTTCATGACCACCGGATGTCCCAAAACGCTTTACAGCCAATGAAGTACTTTTTGAAGTGTAGTCACTGTTGCAATGTAGGAAATGCAGCAGCAACTTTGCGCACAGCAAGCTTCCAAAACAGCAATGTGATAAAGACCTGATAATCGGTTTGTGATGTTGTTCAAGGGATAAATATTGGCTAGGACACCGCAGATAATTTCCCTGCTCCTCTTCGAAGTAGTGCCATAGGATCTTTTACATCTATCCAAGAGGCAGATGGGGTCTCGGTTTAACGTTTCATCTGACAGTGCAGCACTCCCTCAGTACTGCACTGGAGTGTCAGCCTAGAATTTTGTGCTCAAGTCTCTGGAGTGGGACTTGAAACCACAACCTTCTGACTCAGAGGCGAGGGTGCACCAACTGAGCCACAACTGACACTGGTAGACAGGAGAGTTAGGAAAAAAGTCAGAAATACAGTTACAAGGAAAGAGTGGAGGTATAGTGAAGAGGGAGGTAAATCAGAAGATAAAGAGCCAGTATAGGAAGAGAATTTTTATTTTTGTCCATGAGAAACACCACTTTGAAAGAGCCAGCGCAGACTCGATGAGCTGAATGGCCTCCTATGCTCGACTCGCATCTTTCTCCAGTTTCTCTCCGAAATCCCCGCATGCCCTCCCCACGCTTATTTTGTCCATGAGACCCACTTCCTGCTGTAAAATTTCCACTAAACTGCTGAGCACCCATGTTAGCTGATCTTATTAAAGGTTCTCTCTCCTCCAAATCTGCTATCATCACCCTTCTCAAAAAAAAACAACTCTGGACCCCTCCGTCCCATCTCCAACCTCCCTTTCCCAAGTCCCAAATCCATGCCCATCTTTCTCAGAACTCCATGTTTGAATCCCTCCAATCAGGTTTCTGTCCCTGCCACAGTACCGAAACTGCTCTTAAATTCACAAATGACATCCTACGTGACTGTGACAAAGGTAAATTATCCCTCCTCGTCCTTCTCAACCTGTCTGCAGCCTTTGATATGGTTGACCACTCCATCTTCCTCCAACGCCTCTCTACCATCATCCAGCTGGGTGGGACTGCACTCGCCTGGTTCCATTATTATCGATCTAATCGTAGCCAGAGAATCACCTGCAACGGTTTCTCTTCCTGCTTCCGCCTCGTTACATCTGGCGTCCCCCAATGATCTATCCTGCCCCCCCCCCTCCTATTTCTCATCCACATGCTGCCCTCGGCAACATCATCTAAAAACAGAGTCAGTTTCCACATGTACGCTGACGACACCAAGCTCTACCGAATCACCACTTCTCTCGACCCCTCCACTGTCTCTAAATTGTCAGACTGCTTGTCAGACATCCAGTACTGGATGATGAGCAGAAATTTCCTCCAACTAAATATTGGGGAGACTGAAGCCATTGTCTTCGGTCCCTGCCACAAGCTCCGTTCCCTAACTACCGACTTCATCACTCTCCCCAGCATCTGTCTGCGGCTGAACCAGGCTGTTCGCAACCTTGGTGTCAGATCTGACCCCGAAATGAGCTTCTGACCACATATCCGCACCATAACCAAGACCACCTATTTCTACCTCCATAACATAGCCCGACTCTGCCCATGCCTCAGCTCATCTACTGCTGAAACCCGCATCCATGCCTTTGTTACCTGTAGACTTGACTATTCCAATGCACTCCTGGCTTGCCTCCAACGTTCTACCCTAAGTAAACTTGGTCATCTAAAACTCAGCTGCCCGTGTCCTAACTCGCCCCAATTCCTGTTCACCCATCAACCCTGTGCTCGCTGCCCTACATTGGCTCCTGGTTCAGCAACGCCTTGATTTTAAAATTCTCATCCTTCTTTTCAAATTCGTATCTCTAATCTCCTCCAGCCCCACAACCAACAACCCCCCCCCCCCCCCAAATAAGATAACTGCACCCCTCTAATTCTGGCCTCTTAAGCATCCCTGATTTTAATCGCTCAACCATTGGTGGCCATACATTCAACTGCCAAGGCCCTAAGCTCTGGAATTCCCTCCCTAAATCTCTCCGCCTCTCTTTCCTCCTTTAAGATGCTCCTTAAAACCTACCTCTTCAAAAAAAGCTTTATGGTCATCTACCCTAATTTCTCCTCATGTGGCTCAGTGTCAAATTTTGTTTTATAACTCTCCTGTGAAGCACTTTGGGACATTTTACTACGTTAAAGGCGCTATATAAATACAAGTTGTTGTACTATTCTATGATTACGGCGGAGCATCTCGGACAGCAACTTCCAGACTTTTACGTTTAACCACGCATCTGCTCTCGCCTGATGTCGGTGTGATTTGCGGTGAACATCATTAGCCTCAATGTTTTGACAGTAAATTCTGGCCTATTATAATAGACTGGAGGGTGGAAAGTTTGTCAATTACTGCTACGACTGAAACGCTCAGTTAAATGTTGTTCATACACGAGAAGTAAGGGATTTTGAGAGAGTCAACTTCAAGTGATAGTTTCTAGCAACTGGGAATAATGCAGGAATCTTGAGTTCAGACATTATAAATTGCATGAAATGGGAGCTATTAATAATCCTGTGAATGACAAGGAGATTATAGCCTTGAAGTTGAGTTCATCAAGCAATAAGCTACTAATTACTGTAAAACAGCTGCTGCACATTACTGGAGTTCATACATGTGCTATTTAAAAGGTCGAGTGCCAATACGGGAATTATGCAATAGTATGCATACTTAAAACCTTTGCATAGCAACTATATATAACATAGTCCCTCAATTTTCATTTCCATTAACTTAAAATAGAGATAAACATTAATAAACTCTCCAACCTAAATGGGGTCATGCAATTGGACTGAGTTCTGAACACTGGCCTCTATACCACAGCACCAATGACATTAACCATTTAAGCAAGATTTAGGTGTCCAAGTGCAGGAAACGCAGAGTTAGCATGCAAGTACAGCAAGCAATTAGAAAGGCAAATGGCATGTTGGTCTTTATTGCAATGTGGTGGAGTACAAAAGTAAGGAAGTCTTACTACAATTGTCCAGGACCTTGGTGAGACCACACCTGGTGCAGAGTTTTAGTCTCCTTATACGAGGAAGGACATACATGCCTTGGAGGCGGTGCAACGAAGATTCACTTGATGGATACCCTGTTATCCCAGGAATCAATGAGGAGAGATTGAGTGAATTGGGCCTATATTCTCTGGAGTTTAGAAGAATGAGGTGATCTTATTGAAACATACAAGATTCTGAGGGGGATTGACAGGGTAAATGCTGAGATTTTGTTTCCCCTGGCTGGACAGTCTAAAACTAGGGGACATAGTCTCAAGATAAAGGGTCGGCCATTTAAGGCTGAGATGAGGAGGAATTTCTTCACTCAGAGGGTTGTGTATCTTTGGAATTCTCTATTACAAAGGGCTGTGGATGCTGAATCGTTGAGTATATTCAAAGCTGAGATAGATAGATTTTTGGACTCCAGGGGAATCAAGGGATAGGGAGATCAAGCAGGGAAAGTGGTGTTGAGGTTGAAGATCAGCCATGATCTTATTGAATGGCGGAGCAGGCTCGAGGGGCCGTATGGCCTACTCCTGCTCCTAATTCTTATGTTCACCCAATCACACTTCTGCTGAATACCAAAATACTGATCATCACCTGACATGGCAGCAAGAAGGGAACATGTGCCATGTGTTCCTGCTTCTGATTATTCAGCGACACCTGCTGAAAAGTGCAAGTGTGGGACAGAAATGCCTTGCCTGCAATTTCTTCCTAGAGAATAGTGTGCCAACATTCCTGTCAGGTTTTCCGCTTCTGCACCTCAGTTTGTGATTTTCCACCCATTCAATGGGCAGAAAATCTCAGGCCGTGGAGTACAGAAGCAGAAAATCCCAGCCTCGTTGTCTAGATTCACACATGAAGAATAGCTACTTGGGTGATGTCCTGGAAGGCGAGAAGCACCCAGAAGTCAATACCTTTGGGAAAATAAAAATATTGCCAAAAGATAAAAATCAAGTCAGCTATTATAAACAAAGGCATTCTGGAGTAACAGAAGGGCTAGCGGAGCCAGAACAGTTGAACACAACTCAGTTGCTTATTTTTAGTAATTCAAGCTTCCTAATATGGGCCCTCTGTACAGTACAATAGGAGAGAATTGTGCAAGTTATGTTAAGTACAGAAAAAAAACTTCTCTGAACTTTCTTGAACTGCATTTAGTTGCAGAATCACGGGAAGGAAGCTAATGGGTGGTTAAGAAGAATGGACAAGATAGACCAATGATCTTCTCTCATCCAAAACTTTACTATGTATCCTCTGATAATTAAAGTTGTATGAATTAAATTTGGATGAGTACAATACAGTTCCTAGTTGCAAGTCTACAGTGTGGAATTACCATGTGTGCCAAATTATACACACGCTCAAAGAAACTACATATATGGCTGATGTGAAAATGTTAGAGAAAGGAGTGCTCTTCGGAAGTTGAGTGTTATGGCACATTGTTGGGCAGTGCAAACATTTGAAGTAGAGTATGATACAGGACAATGGGATTAGCTTTAGCAAAGAACCAGCAATAGACACAATGGGGCAAATGTCCTCATTTGTGCCTTGAACTATGTTTGGGTAAAGCAAGCACTCCGCATGTAGCTATCCTATTACCTGGTTCAGTGTTCAAAGAAAAATAAATGCCAGTGGAAAAGTTTAATCCCTAGTGTTGATACCTTCACGTTGATGCACAGACATTCATATCTTCCAGCAGACAACAGACATCTGTGAATTTACACTAGTTGAGGAGATGTCAAACGGTTCCAGTGACAAACCCCATGACGCACAAGTATATGACATTACAACAGAAAATGCTGGACACTCAGCAGGTCAGGTAGCATCCGTGGAGAGAAAAACAGAGTTAACGTTTCAGGTCTGAGACCCTTCATCAGAACTTTTTGCTATTGTATATGACATTACATGTATCATTTAAAAGCTAGAGTCTATAGAATAATCCCCAAATTAATATTTTAAATGAGACATCCACTGTCTAGTTACTTCACTCACAATTTCAAAGAGCAATACAAATGAATTAAATTAGCTAGTTTAAAACTTTTAGCTAGGGACTGCCTGGGCACAGTCATTTTGTGCATCATTCCCATCCATATCACATGAAGGAGACATCTACACAAAAATGTCTACTTCTAGAGAACAGAGCTATCAGCCAACATCAAACACACATCTGTTCTTTCATTTAGGACAAGGTGACAATTCTAAGTAGGTACTACCCCCAAACAAAGTGTCCATATTAGAAATATGAACCACATTCTACTTGAACAAATTAGATCACCAAGCAGCAAAATTTTAACTAAAAAAAAAGGAAGCACACTTTTGAAATTACTGCATCTTTTGGCAAAATTACAAAATGCTGCATTTCTGTGACATATTCCAAAACCGAGACAGCCTTCCCAGGATCCTAACAGATCCTAAAATGTGTTTTTAGGATGTGGGCAACACCAGCAAGGCCACATTTTTTGCCAATATCCCTGGTTGCCCTGAGAAGATAGCAGTAGGCCACCTTTTTGAGTGAAGGCTGTTAGAACTGGCTTGCTAGGCAACTTCAGAGGGAGTCAAGAGTCAACCACAATGTGGGACTGGAAGCATGGGCTGGCCAGAATAGGCAAAGGGTTTCAACTTCCCTTATATAGACACTGGTGAACCAGAAGGGACTTTTTTTTTACAACAATCTACCATCACACATTAACAGATGTATCGAATCCCATCATTTGCTATGCTACAGTTTAAACTCAGGAGTTCAGTACCATTAACATTGCAAAGGCGCTGTCTTCACTAGACATCTGCCTTGTAAGAGGAGGCTAGCACCGGAAGCACGCTCGTTTCTCTTGCACAGTATTACGCAGATCAGCAAATAAAGTTGCCGTCAGAATGCATTTCGTAGGTTACACTTTATAAACAAAAAAAATTTCGCAAGTTGCGTAACCTTGCAGGAGAGCATGTTCTGAAATTATGCACGTACTAGAAGAGCAAAACCTACGGTTTATTTGGACGCCAATAATTGTTTTTAAATCGCCTTCAAAGACAGATCGAGCCCGTGCTTCAACACTATACAGCACAATCCAACATTTATCCCAGTTTAAACTCGAGGAGCTCCATGAACTCAGCGAAAATCCTGCACCATGACGCAGAAACACACTACCTACACTATATGGGGGTCTCTCCTTCCCACTCCCCTTGCAAAAAAAGTATATTCTGTCCTCACAAACTTAAAACAATAATGAATTGGCTTTTTTTGTAAAAAAGTGATTTTTTTTTTTTAACCCGCTGTACATCAACTCACCAAGTTAGCTGCCAGCGATCTCATTCACACTCGATTCGGGCGTGTTAGCGCGGCGCGCGCACACTGTCTGCGAGCCGAGCGGTGCAGGCTGCTGCACAGCCCCGTCCCGCCCAAGGCCTCAGCCGGCTCCAGGCCAACCGCAAGACCTTCCACACCAGCAGCGCTCGCGGCGCCGCCTCCTCCGTTCAAACCCACCAATCGCCGCCTTCGTAGCTGACGTCATCCTGGTTTGACCGCCGACAGGACACGCGAGGGGGAAACGGGGCTTCTCCTTGCATCCATTGAAGAGAATTCCTTGGGGTAGCAGCCGCAATAAGATGGAAGGAGACGAAGGTATATTGGGAGTTTAAGTAACGAATAGCGACTTAGGTTTTTTTTTTGCGTCTCCCTTTTGGGGAGACTAGTGCGCAGTGTTGTACAACAATAACTTGCATTTATATACCGCCTTTAACGTAGTAAAACGTTCCAAGGCGCTTCACAGGACTGTTATAGACAACAATTTGACATCGAGTCCCATGAGATATGAGGACAGATAACCAAAAGCTAGGTCAAAGAGCTGGGTTTTTAAGGAGCATCTTAAAGGAGGAGAGAAAGAAAGACGTGCATTTCTATGGCGCCTTTCCACAACCACCGGACATCTCAAAGCGTTTTACAGCTAATGGCCTAGAAATTCGGGTCGGGGGCTTCCCGCGGGTGCAAGCCCCCGACCTGCACTTACCTAGCGCGCCGGCCGTTGAGCTGTGGGCCTGCGTGGGATTCCGACCCTGGGCCTCCTCCAACTGCCGGCGCGCAGTGCTTGCGTATCCCAGGGGCGCAGTTAGTTCGATGTGTCCCCTGGGATCATGTGGGCCATGGAGAGCCAATGGTAGCAGGGAATGCTTCATAAGTTTGACAGGAAGACCTGTCAAACTTATAAATACTATATGCCCCAAAACATCACTAAATCTTCAAATACATTTTTAAAAATCACATTTTTAAATAAATATAAATTACATGAAATAACTATTTTAAACAATTTAAATTTTTGAAAAAAGTAATTTTATTTTCTAACGGGGCTAAAAATAAACTTACCTTTCTTTAAAGTATTTAAAAATAATAAACCTGTGGGGAAAAAATGTTTTAATTTTAATTAATTCACCACTTACCTTGTAAAAAGCAGGCCTTGCGACTGCTTTTTACATGTCTAACTTCTGGAGACTTACCCTCCTGGGGAAACCTGCAAAATAAAACGTAAGTTCGATGCGCATGCGCAGCCTCTCCTGCGCACGCGTTCGACCTCTGAACCCCTTCTTTCAGGGGAACGGAAGTGCTGGTTTCCCGCGCATGCGCAGTGCATGCAGGAAACCGGCACTTCCATTGGGCTTACGGGTGAGTACCCCGTGCGTACTCACCTGTGGAGACCCAAATTTCCGGGCCAATGAAGTACTTTTGAAGTGGAGTCACTGTTGTGGGCAATGCGGCAGCCAATTTGCACACAGCAAGCTCCCACAAATAGCAATGTGATAATAACCAGACAAACTGTTTTTGTTGTGTTGATTGAGCGATAAATATTGGACAGGACACCGGGGATAACTCCCCTGCTCTTCTTCAAAATAGTGCCATGGGATCTTTTACGTCCACCCGAGAGAGCAGACGGGGCTACATACGGTTTAACGTCTTATCCAAGAGACAGCACCTCCAACAGTGCAGCTGCAGTGTCAGCCTAGATTTTTGTGCTCAACTCCTCAGGGTGGGACTTGAACCCACAACCTTCTGACTCACAGGCGAGAGTGTTACCCACTGAGCCACAGCTGACAATATAGAGAGAGAAGTAGAGAGGGTTTAGGGAGGGGATTCCAGAGGTTAGGGCCTCGGCAGCTGAAGGCAGAGCCACCAGTGGTTAAGCGATTATAATCAGGGATGCACAAGATGTACCATCTAACTGATAGGTGAACATTACATAGAATTTACAGTACAGAAACAGGCCATTCGGCCTAACAGGTCTATGCTGTTGTTTATGCTCCACACGAGCCTCCTCCCACCTTGCTTCATCTAACCCGATCAACATATCCTTCTAATATAAAAACAGTTAATGCTGGAAATGCTCAGCAGGTCAGGCAGTATATGTGGAGAGAGAAACAGAGTTAATATTTCAGGTCGATGACCTTTCATCAGAACAGATGAAATCGACCTGAAACATTAACTCTGTTTCTCTCTCCACAGCTGCTGCCTGCCTGTTGAGTATTTCCAGCATTTTCTGTTTGTATTTCAGATTTCCAGCATCTGCAGTATTTTGCTTTTATATTAACATATCATTCTATTCCTTTTCTCCCTCGTGCTCATCTAGCTTCTCCTTAAATGCATCTATGCTATTTGCCTCAACCACACCATGTGGTACAGTGTTCCACATTCTCACTACTCTTGAGTAAAGACATTTCTGCTCAATTCCTTATTGGATTTATTAGTGACTCTTATACTTATGGCCCCTAGTTTAGGAATCCCCCATAAATGGAAATAATGAAAAATGAATGAAGATGGGTGTTTCCTTTTTATAGGTTGATATTTACTGTTTACAGGAAACTTCGCAATATCCGGGACCGCGTGATGCCGATCTATGAAAACTTCCGGACAGACCAGCGCTAATGTTGAAGGATACGGAGGTTTTCATCTCCGTATCTGACAACAAACATTGTTGCTTAGCAACAGCTTGTAAACACTCGGCCCGTACCTTGGAAGCGTCTCTGAAGCTGTTGCTAAGCTACAGAGACGCTTTCCAGAGCCTGACTGTTAAAAAAAAAAAAAAAATGCTAGGAGAAGAAAAAAAACCTAACCAAAACGGCTGCTGATTTCTGCCGTTAGATCGAGGTTTCCGGACATACAACCTCCAGATAAACCAAAGTTTCCTGTATATGACTATTAGATCAAGCCTCGGTGGTTTCCCTTTGACACTTCATGTAATGTAATGTGTAAGTTACTTTAGTATGCACTTTTACATAATATGTAAAATACTTGGCTCTCAGGCTGTGTTGTATTGAAACAGAAACATAGAAGATAGGAGCAGGAGTGGGCCATTCGGCCCCTTGAGCCTGTTCTGCCATTTAATGAGATCATGGCTGATCATCCAAATTCAGTACCCTGTCCCTGCTTTCTCCCCATATTCCTTGATCCCTTTAGCCTTAAGAAATATATCTAACTCCTTCCTGAATATATTTAATGAATTGGCCTCAACTGCCTTGTGTGGTAGAGAATTCCACAGGTTCACCACTCTCTGGGTGAAGAAATTCCTCCTCATCTCAGTCCTAAATGGCTTACCCCTTATCCTTAGACTGTGACCCCTGGTTCTGGACTCCCCCGCCATCAGGAACATCCTTCCTGCATCTAGTCTGTCTAATCCTGTTAGAATTTTATAAATTTCAATGAGATCCCCTCTCATTCTTCTAAATTCTAGCGAATATAAGCCTAATCGACCCAATCTCTCCTTATACGTAATTCCTGCCATCCCAGGTATCAGTCTGGTGAATCTTTGCTGCACTCTCTCCATGGCAAGGACATCCTTCCTCAGATAAGGCGACCAAAACTGCACATAATACTCAAGGTGTGGTCTCACCTGAAGGGATAATTACAGTCCTAGCCCTTTTGGGCTACCCCAGATCAGGCGTATTCCCCAGACGTTCACCTTCAACTTAAGTTAGAGATAGCCAAATTCTATAATACGCTTAAATGGGTCTCAAGGTTCAGGCTATCTCTCCCTAAAGGAAAGGAACGACTAAAGATGTTACCGTCCTCCAGATAGTATACTTTTAATAAGTTGAACTAGACTGTAACCTTCCAGATATTATGAGGGTCTGGAATAACCCCCAGAATTCTGCAACTCCTTACAAAAGAGTGTACAGAATTTGTGGGTTCGCGAGTATACAGAATTACTCTTTGAGACAATTCTAAAAATATATCGTTTTATTTAAGAGCCGACTTTCAGTTAACATCTGTTGAATCAGTCGCAACATTAACAATTCAAAATACAATTAGCTTACATTTCTTATTTCTCAGAGATCCTTATTCTCAAATCTTTACTTCGTTACATTTCTTATTTTTTACTTATTTCTAAATCCAGAACATCCACCAAAATCAATCTGACTTCCCGAGACTCATAGTTAAAGACTTACAGAGATGCCTCTGGAAAGTTGAGAAACGCCCTACCCATTCAGCGTGTTCTGACTTCTGTTAAAAAAGGTCTTATTTTTATACCCTTTTGGCATTGGTTTCTTCTTTGATGTTCTCTGCTGATGTCAGCTAATTGTCTTATTCATTCTCTCTGTTTGAATGCTTTCTTTCTTACTATCAATTCAACTATTGCATGCATAATTATTTCTCTACCTTTTAGGTGTTTCAAAAACCATCATAAAAACAATGACAGCTATGGTTTTTGTTTGATGTCATTCTTATCGAAGATTCTTAATATTGGCTTAACTGCTTTTTAGCAGACATTGAGGGAGAAATTCAGTATCGCCCCGTTTGGGGCGTAAGTGTTGGCCGGGCGCGAAATTTTGCGCCCGGTGCAAATTATCGCCACCTACTGGTAAATTGGCCTGCTTCGCCCCAGGAGGTGCTTGGAGCGCTAAAACAGGCGCTGCACGACTGTCTTAAGGCGCTAAGCCGGAGAAGCGAGGCGCTACCTCCGAGGGCGGGCGCAGCGCAGGTGCGGCCAGTTAGCAATTGCACGCAGACACGCTGGCACCGGCCGGTCAGCTCTTAAAGGGGAGGTTCGATCTTGGATTGCAGCCACACCCTGCGCATCAGAGCCCTGATTCTCGGCCTGGACAGACCTGCTGCCACATTCTTATGCCTAGGACCATGGAGAGGGCCAGGGAGCAAGCGCAGTGGTTCAGCGAGGGGGCCTTGCAGGTTCTGGTTGGCGCGGTGGAGCGCAGGCGACCTATCCTGTTCCCGGACAGTGGCAGGAGGCCGCTGCCCAACGACTATCGCAAAGCTTGGAGGGAGGTGGCTCAAGAGTGACCTCCAGCGGCATGGTGGCTAGGACCCCTGTGCAATGCAGGAAGAAGTTCAACGACCTCACTCGGGTCGTCAGGGTGAGTACCCTTTTCAGAATCCTCTTCATCCCTGCATGTCGACCTCACTTTATGGCCAAAGGGTCCTGAAAGCCCCAATGCCCAGCCCTCATCCAACACCTATGGCCCTTTCAGGAAACTCACACGCACATTCAGCAGTTTACACACTGTAAGGGCTATTCCACCATGGGAGGCAGTGCAGCCAAGATCAGGGCTTCACACTGTAAGGGCTATTCCACCATGGGAGGCAGTGCAGCCAAGATCAGGGCTTCACACTGTACTCAGAGCCCGTCCTTTCTCTTGCAGGGCAAGCTGGCGCATAACAGGAGGCAGCAACAAAGACCGGGGGAGGCCGGCCTCACCTTCAAGCCCTCACCGATCTGGAGCAGCGAGTCCAGCGGATTATGGCAGGCCGGATGATTGGCCCCATCGCCACTGGAGATGCCGACCCCGTTCTGGACAGCAATGGTAAGGTCATCACCTTTTTGACCTCTCTCCTTCCACTTGTGCCTCACACCAGCATCCTTTGCCACTATCGAACCAATACAGTACATTGCAGCACTCATGCCTCCCTCGCTGCCACCCTGTCCTCACTCTAAAGCCACTCTTGTACCTCCCTGCTTTCAGATGCTGATTCGCCAGGTGAGGAGGCGGGCCCTCAAGCTGCCACTGTGAGTGACTCTGAAGGCGTCAACGAGGAGGCAGCCGGACCATCGGTGCCACCCTCAGCCGAGGTAGCCCATAGCCATAATGGGGATACGTCTTCCCTGGAGGGGAGCAGGGGGGAATGGTCTGAGGAGGGTGAAGCTCCGGGGCCCAGCGGGCTGCAGTAACGTGGGGGTGGGGGGTAGGGAAGCTCGGCGGCCTTCTCCCCGGAGGGAGAGTCTGGCCTCGAGTCCTGCTACAGTGAGCGCAGAAGAGGTGCAGCTCCTCGCTGAAATGAGCGCCCAGGTGGAGCACAGGCACACTGAGCTCATGGCTGCAGTGGCAAGGATGCCCGAATCCATTGAGTCACTGGCAAGGAGTGTCCAGGACTTCGGCGCAGCACAGGCAAGGAGTGTCCAGGACGTCGGCGCAGCACAGGCAAGGAGTCTCCAGGACTTCGGCGCAGCACAGGCAAGGAGTCTCCAGGACTTCAGCGCAGCACAAGCGGCTGCCACGCAAGTGCTTAGTGCTGCAATGCAGTCAGTGGCTGGTCTCATGCAGACGCAGATTGAGGCCACACGAGCACTGACTGCTGCCACCCTCGCTGGATCGGGCACGAATCGCCGGGGCCCTCGCCACGCCGCAGCAGGCCAGCAGTCTGTGCTTCAGCAGATTGCTCCGCATGCTGCAGTGCTGCCCCGTGGGAGTGCCAGTGTGTCGTCCGAACAGGGAGTTGCTGTCCTCTGTCAGGATGAAAGCATTCCTGCTGCCAACACTGTCACTTCTCCACTGCAGCTGCCACCACCTGTAGGACGGACTGCTGCCGCCCATGCAGAGTTGGAGCAGTCAGCAGCCGGGCCCTCCAGGCCCAGAGCTGGTCCAGGCCGTCCCTCAAGGGCATCTGCAGTCTCAGTTTCTAACACTCAGTAGCCTTCCCCCAGCCTTGCTGCAGCCACTGGGGTCCCATTGCGGAGGAGCTGCAGGGTGGGAAGGGGCGATCCTCGCAAGCGAAGCAGATCACCCTCGAAGGGCAAAAAGTAGGAGGTGTGGCAAAATGCTGTTAAATGTTTTATTGAAGGCCGAGGATCATGGTCATTTTTTGGTTACTGTTTTGTTCATTGTCTCCAGGTTGTGAGAGCCAGTTATGTGACTGACTGCTTTTTTGGGGGTTTCTCTCTATTACTTTGTCATGCGGGAAGGGCACACAGTTTGTTAAATAAAGAAGTGTCTTTATTCAGAATGTGCATGTTTGCTCTTTGAACTAATTGTTGCCTTGACCGGCTTAGGGGTTGCGGCACGGTTCCATTCATGTTCTTTGAATGGCAGAAGCCATTCCCTCAGAGGGGGCCTAGAACTGACTTGCTATAAGCCGCTGACGGATGGCCCTTGCACTTTGTGCCTCCCTCCCGTCTTGGTGCTGCTGCTCCTCCTCCTCCTCCTCCTCTGCTGGTGCTCCAATATCTGGTGGCATTGGCTGAGTCCTGAGGATTGCCAGGTTATGCAGCATGCAGCACACAACAACGAAATGGGAGACTCACTCAGGTGAGTACTGAAGGGCTCCTCCGGAATGGTCCAGACAGTGGAACCGTTGCTTGAGCACGCCAATTGTGTGCTCAATGATGTTCCTGGTCGCTTGATGGCTCTCATTGTATCATTCTTCAGCAGGGGTGCTGGGCGAACGGAGCGGGGTCATCAGCCAGGTGCACAGAGGATAGCCCTTGTCTCCGAGAAGCCAGCCTCCTAGGTGAGCCGGGGCCTCGAAAAGGTCTGCCACAGAAGTCTGGCGCAGGATGAAGGCGTCGTGGCTGCTGTCTGGAAAGCGGGCATTGACAGCGACTATCAGCTGTCTGTGGTCACAGACCAACTGGACATTCAACGAATGGCACCCCTTCCGGTTGCGGTAATCCTCGGCATTCTCTTGCGGCAAAACCACATGCGTGCAGTCAATGGCGCCCTGGACCATGGGGAAGCCTGCTATTCTTGCAAATCCTATTGTGCGCTCTTGCTGCTTGTCCGGGGTCATGGGGAAGGAGATGTACTGACGTCTCCTTTTAAAGAGGGCATTCGTGACTTGACGGATGCAGCAATGCACCGCGAACTGGGAGATATTGGCAATGTCCCCAGTAGCGGATTGAAAGGAGCCGGTGGCATAGAAGTTGAGAGCCACTGTGACCTTCACTGCCACCGACAGAGATGTCCTGCTCCTCAGTTGAGGCTGCAGATCTGGCTGAAACAGGTGGCAGAGCTCAGTGACCACCTCCTTGCTGAATCGCAGCCTCCGAAAACACTGCTCCTCAGGCATATTGAGGTATGAGAACTGTTGGCGGAAAATCCTGGGACGGTAAGGTCTCGTGTGCCGACGCCTGTTGGCCCTCCTCCGTCTGGCCATGATTGGCACTCTCTCTCTCTGCGTCTCTGTGCCCTCTCAATGTAATGGAGAAGCCCAACGTTCCCACCCATTGCAGCCCCTATAGTATGTGGCCACTCAAGGTTATGCCGGTGATAAAGCAAACCAACTACAAAGTTCTGGTCAGAAGCCAAAAGTACCTCTGCGAGCCCTTACTCAATGCAGAAAGCTCTCACAGAAGGAGTAGTCCAAAAATGGCTACCACAAAGAAGCCAGGAAGAGCCCCCTTTAAATAGCACCCAGCCCCACAGCGACTGGGAGCAACAGGCGGAAAGGAGGGGGGCGCCACTGAATTTCCGGTTCGGGGCGCCCCAATGGCGTTGCACCATGAAATGATGTCAGGATCTGCGTGCGCAGCTGAGCAGGCGTTGCGGTTTAGCGCTGCCGCTAAATGTCCGCTCAATTTCGCGAGAGGCGCAGGTCCCCATTTAGCGCCCTCTTAAGGCGCTAACGGGTGGCGCAACCAACTGAATTTCTCCCCCGTTGTGTCTTTCCTTATTCTCCAAGTTCAATACAAACACAATGCAATTGCTTGCTGTATCTATTGAAGTCATAGCTTCAAAGTCTTTTTGTTGGTATGGTTTTTACTATGTCTAAATTAAAGACACTTCAACTGAATGTTTCATGCATTTCTAGCTATCTCAATTGGTTGCATATTTAATCTTACGGTTCCTGTTTTCCAAATTTAACATAAAACTATTTGACCAGCAGTTGTTTCTTTTACTTGATGTCATGTTTTCAAAGGCACATGCCTCTTTTAATGTTTGTGTTTCTATTTCACGTGTTAGCTTTTGACACTTTAAACTGGGCATTTTCATTGTGTCCGTTCCAAACTCTAGACTCTTCGGAAGCAAGTCTTTGCTTTTCAATAGGGTCTTAGTTTCTTGGTCAATATCCCTTTCTCATTTCAAAGCTTGTTTACAACTTTGTTATCAACTGATCTTCTCTCAAAAGCCTGTATTTCTGTTTACAGCCTTGCCTGCTGAGACTTGTGTCTTTTAAACCCAGTATGTCTTTTATTAATAACTAGCTGGAGTGCCCGGCGGTGCCGAGGCTTTTTCGAGGGCATGTTGTTGTTGGAAGAGAGAGAGAGAGCGCGACTGGGGGGGAAGAGAGAGAGCGACTGGGGGGAAGAGAGAGAGCGACTGGGGGGGAAGAGAGAGAGCGGGTGGGGGAAGAGAGCGGGGGGAAGGGAGGGCGGGGGGGAAAGGGAGGGGGGGAAGGGAGGGGGGAAGGGGCAGGGGGGCGGGAAGGGGAAGGGGGGGCGGCGGGGGGGGAAGGGGGGGCGGCGGGGGGGGAAGGGGGGGGCGGGAAGGAGAAGGGGGGCGGAAGGGGGGGGCCCAGGCCGAGAGCCCCGCTCTCCAAGCCCCGCCCTCTGAGCCCCGCCCCCCCCCCCCCCCCGGCTGAGAGCCCCGCTCTCCGAGCCCTGCCCCCCTCCCCGGCCGAGCCCGATTGCGGCTCTGAGAGACGGTTGGGCCCAGCCCCCCCCCCCCCCCGCCGAGCGCGGAACAGAGACACCGCGTCTCACCTGCTCCTGCTGCGCGCGCACCCTGACCCTCATGGCTGACACCGTTGCCCTGGGTAACGTGACACGGCGGTGGGTGGGGGGGGTTGGGGGGGAGGTGAGGAGCTTAGCAGAAGCGCAATCACCTAGCTCGGGCCTGGCTGGGCAAGAAAGGCGCAGGCTTTGAGGCCTAAGAAAAAAACGGGGAAAGGTAGGAAAAAGAATGTTCAGGTTAGGTTTACAAATGAGTGATTTTTTTAAAAACAATTTAATAAATTCAATTTTATTTTGGTGGAAATGTATATTTGAAAAGAAAGACGCAGAAAGCAGGAAAAAGAATGGAAGCAAGATGGCGGCGACTCACCTCGGTTCAGAACGATAAGGCCCGCCCACACACGCACCGATTGGTCGACCGTCAGGTCACCAAAGCGTAGGATTGGTCAATCGTCCCGTCACTCGACCATAGGAGGGCCCGGCCGCACGCGGCAGCAAGCCGCCATACGATTGGTCGACCTTGAGGTCACTCTGTCGCTAATGAGCGGATAATGAGATGCTAATGAGCGGAATGTTGAAGGTTTTTGGGATACCGCGGGCGCGATTTTAGCCCGGCCGAAACGTAAATACACTTAAAACCGTCTCGGAAGCGTAAGCTTTCTTTGGAGGTAACGCGCGCGTAGGTACGCCCTGTAACTTTCGAGCGCATAGCCCGCCAGACGCACACGCGATGACAGACAGATAGACAGAATGACAGACAGAATGACAGACAGAATGACAGACAGAATGACAGATCGACCGATTTATATATATAGATATTAGAAATCTGTTCATGGTATCGTGTATTGCTCGGAATCATGACTATTCCTTCACACACCAAGGCCCTGTACTCAAATCCTCTCGCTATGAAGGCCAACATGCCATTTGCCTTCTTAACCGCCTGCTGCACCTGCATGCTTACCTTCAGCGACTGGTGCACAAGGACACCCAGATCTCGTTGCACTTCCTCTTTTCCCAATCTATTGCCGTTCACATAATAATCTGTCTTCCTGTTTTTGCCACCGAAGTGGATAACCTCGCATTTATCCACATTATACTGCATATGCCATGCATCTGATTACCCAACCTGTCCAAATCATACTGGAGTTTCTCTGCATCCTCCTCACAGCACACACGTCCACCCAGCTTTGAGTCGTCTGCAAACTTGGAGATAGTGCATCTAGTTCCCTCGTCTGGATCATTTATATATATATATATATATATATATATATTGTGAATAGCTGGGGTCCTAGCACCGATCCCTGCGGTACCCCACTGGTCACTGCCTGCCACTCTGAAAAAGACCCGTTTATTCCAACTTTTTGCTTCCTGTCTGCCAACCAATTCTCTATCCAAGACAGTACCTTACCCCCAATCCCGTGTGCTTTAACTTTGCACACTAATCTCTTATGCGGGACCTTATCGAAAGCCTTCTGAAAGCCTAAATACACCACATCCACTGGTTCTCCCTTATCTATTCTACCAGTTACATCCTCAAAAAATTCCAGTAGGTTATTCAATAGTATTGAAAATAGGGAACAATAAGTGTTCATCCATTAGGCCTTAGCAGATAAAAAATTGATGTTAACCATAGAATTTACTTTGTAATTCTGCCCTCGGATTTTGCTTGGCTAAAATATCGATGCAAATGTATACAGTACATTGAAATTCGAAGCCATTATCGTTTAACCAGTTGAGGTAGTGATTTCTATTTTTCATTAACAATTGGTAAAACCCATAAGCTTAAAAGCAATAGTAATATCGGTGTAATTCACAAGGCATTCCTCTGTCCGCTATGTATTTTGATTGAGACATCAATCCATTTAAAATTACATTGCAAACATTAATTTCTAAGTACATAAAATTACCATTTCTTTCCTATTTTTTTCTCTCTCAAAGATTATAGAGCAATATATTTGGAGCTGCACTTTTTAATTATTAATTGTCAATGTATCAAGTGAGCTCCAGGAGACTGCAATAACTAGTTAGTATCACTGATCCCAGCAACCTCACAACCTACTTTGTAAACTTGAAATGTGCTCCTCTCTCAGAAACTTGCCAGCTCCCTTTTGAAGTTATGCAGGGAATCCATATTCACTGCACACTTCGCTAATCTGTCCAGAGATCAGTGACGTGTTGTGAAAATAAATACTTGCCACAATTTTACCTAATTCTTTGTTTACGTTTTACATACTCATGCTGCCTTGTTTTCCCATCCCTATCTAACTTTAATAACCTATCAAACCGAATAGAATCTATTCCTTTCATTATTTAAAAAAACAGAGTCGTATCTCCTCTAAGCTAGCATTTTTCGAATGAAAGCCCCAATTCCTTTAATCTATGCTGATGGTTAAGGACCCTAAAATTGGATGTCATTTTGGTTGTCGTCCTCAGGATCTTCTGGGTCTTGATATCCCTTGCTATGTGTGGGGACCAGAATTGGACACAGTTCTCTAAATGTGGTCATACCAAAGCCTTGTACAAGCTAAGTATAGTGTCCCTTGTTTTATATTGTACTGTTCTTGCAATACACCCTAAAACTCAATGGGGGAGAAATTCGGTATCGCCCCATTTGGGGCGCAATTATCAGCCGGGCGCAAAGATTAGCGCCTGGCGCTAATTATCGCTTCCGACTGCAAACTTGGCTTTTATCGCCCCTGGAGGTGATTGGAGCGCTAAATCAGGCGCTTCACATCTGTCTTAAGGCGCAAAGGCCAAGGAGCGAGGCGCTACCTCACAGTGCTGGCGAAGCTCATGTGATGTCAGTCAGCAATGGAACACTGGCACCGGCCAATTCTTAAAGGGGAGTTCTGATGAATGGTCATCGACCTGAAATGTTAACTCTGTTTCTCTCTTCACAGATGCTGCTTGACCTGCTGAGTTTCTCCAGCATTTTTTGTTTTTATCTTAAAGGGGAGGGTTTATCTTGGTCTCCATCTACATCCTGTTCATTGCAGCCTTGAGTCTCAGCCTGGAGAGACCTGTACATCAAATCTGCTGGAAAGAACAATGGAGAGACCCAGGAAAGAGCTCAGAGTGCAGCCCCCACAGTCTTCTAAATAGATACAAGGAAGGGCAAATCAAAATGAACCTGCAAAGTGCTGCTCAGTACCCAAAACTCCTTCACACAGTGTAGAATCTCTCCAGAAGTTTCTCTCTCTCCCTCTCTCTCAGAATGCATGGTGCAAAAATGTCACCAACATAAAAAGGCAGGAAGCGGTTGCCTTTAAATAGCACTCCCCCAGTCCCTTCCCGACTGCAAAACGCTCCCCTCAACCTGTCGTTGCTAGCGGCAGGCGTTAAGGCAGGGGGCGCCACTTAATTTCCAGTCTGGGGCGCTACCGGGGCGTTGCGCACTCGACTGACGTCACGATCTGCCGGCGCAGGAGATCGTGGCGGTAGTGTTTAGCGCTGCCACAAAATATCCGGTCAATTTCACGAGAGGTGCAGATATCGCCGCGCCCGGGCGCTTGTTGTTTTGCGCCCCACTTAACGCCCTCTTAAGGCGCTAACGGGTGGCGCTACCAACTGAATTTTTCCCCCAATGGTCTATTCACAGAGCTTGTGAACCGACAATGTTTTATCCACTGTGACCTCCCACCCCACTTCCCAGTCCTTCTGCTCTACAACCTTTAATGGAAATTCCTGCATGTTATACACATGCCTGGAATTACCCAGACCCACGTGCGTCACACTGCATTTATTCACACTGAGGAACATCTTCCACACATGGGCCCATTCCCCTAACGTATCGAAGTCAGACTATCCTATTTACTTGATCTAAGTTTCTAACTCCAGTGCACATTTTTGTGCCATCAGCAAACTTGTGAATAATGCTATTAATGCCCTCATCCAGATCACTTCTGAAGATGGTGAAGAGCAATGCTCCCAACATGGAACCCTGTGAGATTCCACTTGTGACTTGGTCTCATGCAAAGCTACTTTCATTATTGGTTACTTGGTGCCTACAAGAATGCAACCAATTTGCTATCCAGCCTAATATCTGACTGCTAATTCCACAAGATGAAATCTTATCCAATTACCTTCTGTGTGACACTATCAAGTCTTTCTGGAAATCAAAGTCTTTCTGGAAATCAAGGTATAAAATATCAACTGGACTGCTATAATCCACTAACCTTGTCACTTCTTCAAAGAATAGTTAAACCATGTATGAAAAGAACAAAGCAAACTACTAATATTTCTCCAGCACAATCTACCTGCTGAAACCCCTGATCAGGAGGCTTAGGGCTCGATTTTAATAGCCCTGAGGAGGCGGTCTGTAGCAAAAATCGGAAAAAACAGCTTCAGACACCCAGCCCGCCTCCATCCCGCCCCCACCCGATTTTCGTGAGTGTCTGTTCAGCCGCTCCCAAACTGACTCGACTGAAACCGGTGTAGTTAAGAGCCTGTTAACTGCCTTGCAAATCCTATTTGCATAGTGGTTTCCCATTTTTGTGCTTCTGGCTCCTGTTTCTCAACTTGTCAGAAACAGGTCAGGTTCAAGGAGATGAGTTGCTGGAGGACATGATTTGTATTTGGTGGAGCACTTTAAAAGTGCCCCTGAAACATGGCTGACATTCAAATGCAATAACTTTGCTGTTGTAGGTATAGGATAACATTTTGCATATCTACTGACCTTCTGACTGTTCAAGCTGACACCCACCTGCAGTGTGACCTGAATGGAATAATTTCAGGCCACTTCAACTGTGCGCTTGCAAGCTTGTTCCCTCAAATGAAATCTATAGCAAGGGGATGGGAAAAATTTATGTCCTCTCATCCTGGTCCCCATAATCGGAAGAGTAGCAGCCGTGTGGCTCAGTGCAGATCTTCCTGGGAAGAGGAGGAGGAGGAGAACATGGGGCGCCTTGTGTGCCCTGTTGTGACCAATGCAGAATCCCTCCAGTTCACTGCTGCCCATCAAACAGGGTATGCGTACTGCCATGCCACATTCGCATAAGCTTACCCTTCAACCATAGGTGGCTACCATATGGCTCTGTAATTGTAGGCGACATTTGTCCAACATCATACCTCATCTCTGCTATACTCGGTTATTTCCTATCACTTTCACCATCAGCATTACAAAAGCAAGTCGCCCTGAGCTCTCAATGCACTTTTGCCATTTCCCATAACACATAGGCCACACAATCAACTGTTTGCCATAATTTTTCTTTTACACATGACAAAAGGATCATAAACCAACAACAGTCAGAAAAAAAAGACAAAACACCCACGTGAGTCCCCTTGTGACTATAGGTGCTTAATCTTTCTCTTACGCATGCTTCTACGTGGTGCTTCCCCTGTGGCCTCAGATGTAGAGGCACCTTGCTGACTAGGATGCTGTGCCTGCTTAGACGCCTTTGGCGGGCGTCCTCTGGGTTTGGGAGCCTGGGAGGGCTCTTCAACAGTCTGCTCTTCCTGCAGCTGTGCAGGGGCTGAAACGGCCATCTCTGTTGTCTCCGCAAAGTGGGTCTCTGACCAAAGGCTCCGTAGTGGCATGGTCGTGTCAGTGCTTTGAGAGGAGCCGACACTCCTTGTGTCCTGCCAACAACATCCCTCTCATGGGTCAGCCGCACCTCAGTGCTGGCAAGTGACTGGAGAGCACCTTGCTGCACATCAATGGGACCATGAGGACCCGTATCTGCACTGGCAGTCCTCCTCAAAAGGACGTCCATGAAGCTCTGGTCTCTCTGCTCAATAGCTGACCATCGCTCCTCCAGAGATGACATTCTATTTTGAACAGTCACCATGTTTTCCTGACTCTGGCGACTTATTTCCTCCATGGCGGTAGCCAGCCTTTCCACTGAGGTAGCCAGCCTTTCCACGGAGGTTTCCATCCTATCCATGGAGGTTGCCATCCTATCCATGGAGGTTGCCACCCTATCCATGGAGGTTGCCATCCTATCCATGGAGGTTGCCATCCTATCCATGGAGGTTGCCATCCTATCCATGGAGGTTTCCATCCTATCCATGGAGGTTGCCATCCTATCCATGGAGGTTTCCATCCTATATATGGTGGTGCGTTCTTGCGCCATTACCTCCACCACGGTAGTGCTGATGTTAGAGATGGACTCCTCCATTCTATCCACACTCGCACTAACCCTGGAGGCAAACCCTTCCAGAGACACCTGCACTTGTTCCTGTATTTCACAAACCGCATTTTCTGGAAGGCTCCAGAAGCACAGTGTCTGCATGCAGATGCAGAGCTAGGAGAGTCCTGTGACTCCGCAGAGGACTCTCCACTGCTGTCACTGTCTCCACCATCTGCTGATGCTCACTTGTGCACTGTGATAGACCAGGTGGCAACAGTGCTCTAACTCGCGAGGGCCCTACCGAGGTGTGTGTTGCTTTGCTGGGTGCGCCGTGTCCCGGTGACGCTGCTCCCTCAAAGGCTTCAGGTTCCTCTGAGTAGTTGTCCAGCTCTTTGTCCTGGATCGTGGCGAGGGGGGGCGGGGCGCTCGATGGTCCTGTGGGAGAGTAAAGGCATGATTTAGACATCTGATATTGATGTAGCAGACAAATCCTTTTGAGCAGATGATACAATACGATTCTCTATGAACATCATATGCCATTGCAGTCAATCACTAAATGTCAATGAGAGGGATGAAACTCTATTATGTCACCAGCTTCCTCTAGTGTGCCCGTCTCTCCATTGCCCACTTCCAGGTCCTCGCCAGCTCCAACAATTTCGTATGCAGCCTCCTCAGCTCTGGTCAATGTTGCTAGGGTAGGTGTACCTCCTCCAGTCAGTGCTCTCTCCCTCTTATTGTGGGCTATCTTCCTGCAAGGCGGGACACAAGCGGAGTTTCAACCACAGTGATGGAGTGTGTGTGAAGAATCCCTACCATAGAAGCTTTGAGGGAGACAAAGATGGAGTAAGGTGCCAAGAGGAAGCTAGCTCCCTGTGTGTTGTTAGTTGTCAATGCATGACAGTGAGAGCGAGTCTAAAGGGTGCATAGGCAGGATGCTGAAGTGATTCAGTGCAGAGACAGAGATGGATAGGTAAGGGTGCAAGGAAAGTAAGAGTAAGGTGGTATGTGGAGGAGCAGGCTTACAACATAGATGAGAAGAGAAGAGAAGCAGATTGAAGGAAAGTGATGGGATAAAAATAGAAAATGCTGGAAATACTCAGCAGGTCAAGCAGCATCTGTAGAGAGAGAAACAGAGTTAATATTTCAGGTCGATGACCCTTTGTCAGAACTGGAAAAAGTTGGAGATGTAACAAGGTTTTTAAGCAAGTGTAGGGCAGGGAGAGGGGGGAGGGGAGGAAAGAACAAACGGGAAGGTCTGTGATAGGATGGAAGGCAGGAGAGATTAAGAGACAAAAGGGATGATGGTGCAAGGCAAAAGGAGATGGTAGTGGGACAAGTTAAGGAACAAAAGATGACTAGATAAAGTGTAAATGGCAATGGCAAGATGATCAACAGCTGCCATGCGAGAGAGAGAGAAAAAAATGATAGGGGCAGAGATTATGGTCTGAAATTGTTGAACTCGATGTTGAGTCCAGATGGCTGTAAAGTGCCTAATCAAAAGATGAGATGCTGTTCCTCGAGCTTACGTTGAGCTTCATTGGAACAGTGTAAGAGGCTGAGGACGGAGAGGTCAGAGTGGGAGTGGAGTGGAGAATTAAAGTGACAGGTGACCGGAAGCTCGGGGTCACCCTTACAGACTGAACGGAGGAGTTCTGCAAAGCGGTCACCCAATCTGCGTTTGGTCTGTCCAATGTAGAGGAGACCGCATCGTGAGCAGCGAATACAGTATACTAAATTGCAAGAAGTACAAGTAAATCGCTGGTACACCTGGAAGGAGCGTTTGGGGCACTGGACAGTGGGAAGGGAGGAGGTAAAAGGGCAGGTTTTGCATCTCCTGTGCTTGCTCGGGAAGGTACCGGGAGAAGGGGAAGGGGTGTTGGGGGAGATAGAGGAGTGGACCAGGGTGTCGCGGAGGGAGAGGTGCCTTTGGAATGCTGAAAAGGGAGGTGAGGGGAAGATGTGTTGTGAAGGAATAAGCCATATTTCAGAAAGATACACCATAATATGAACAGAATTCTGATATTTATTAATACATGATATACTGGGTTTAAAAATCTAAAGCCTTGGAGACACAAGCTGTAAACAGAAATACAGGCTTCTGAGCTAAAGATCAGTTGTTTAACAAAGTTGTAAACATACAAGCTTTGAAATGGGAATTAGTTAAATATACTAAAACAATGACCCTATTGAAATGGCAGTTTGGCACTTCCGAAGGCCTGGCGTTTGGAGGGAACACAATGAAATGCCCAGTTTAAAGTGTTAAAGAACTAACGTGAAACAGAAACACAAATATTAAAAAACCATGCGCCTTTGAAAAGATGACATCAAGTAAAAGAAACACTTGCTGGTCAAATAGTTTTTATGTTAAACTTGGAAGACAGGAAACATAAGATTAAATATGCAACCAATTGAGATAGCTAGAAAACAAGTAAACACTCAGTCAAATTGCCTTTCATTTATACATAGTAAATATGATATCAACAAGAACACTTTGAAGATATGACTTCAATAGATACACCAAGCAATTACATTGTGTTTGTATTGAACTTGGAGCAGTTAGGAGACTCGAAGTCTGTTAAACCAGCTAAAAGTGATATTAAGAATTGAATGGAAAATCTTCGATAAGAATGGCATCAAACAGAAACCATTGCTGTCATATTGTTTTTATGATGGTTTTTGAAACACCTAAAGGTAGAGACATAATTATGCATGCAGCAGTTGAATTGACAGTAAGAATAGAAAGCATTCAACAGAGAGAATGAATAAGACAATTAGCTTACATCAGCAGAGAACTTCAAAGAATAAACCACTGCAAAAAGGGTATAAAAGATAAACCTTTTCAAACAGAAAGGCAGAAGTCGCTGAACGGGCCAAGCGATTCTCAACTTTACAGGCACCATCTGTAAGTTTTTAACTTTGAGTCTCGGGGATCAAACGGTACTATAATTTGATTTTGGTGGATGTTCTGGATTTAGAGATAAGTTAGAAATGTAACGAAGTGAAGATTTGAGACTAAGGATCTGTGAGAAATAAGAAATGTAAGCTATTTGTATTTTGAATTGTTAATGTTGCAACTGACTCAACAGCTGTTAAATGAATGTCGGCTCTTAAATAAAACTATATATTTTTAGAATTGTCTCAAAGAGTATTTCTGTATAAATTCGTGAACCCAATTTCTGTACTCTCTTTTGTAAGGAGTTGCAGAATTCTGGAGGGTATTCCGGACCCTCATAATATCCGGAAAGTTACAGTCTAGTTAAACTTATTAAAAGTGCTATCTGGAGGACGGTAACATCTTCAGTCGTTCCTTTCCTTTAGGGAGAGATAGCCTGGACCTTCAGATCCATTTAAGTGTCTTATAGAATTCGGCTATCTCTAACTTTAGTTGAAGGTGAACGTCTGGGGAATACGCCTGATCTGGGGTAGCCCGAGAAGGGCTAGGACTTGTAATTATCCCTTCAGTGTTTGGTGATGGGATCACGCTGGAGGTGGTTGAAATGGCAGAGGATGATCCGTTGAATGTGGTGGCTGGTGGGGTGAAAGGTGAGGACAAGGGGAACCCTATCGTGGTTCCGGGAGGGAGGGGAAGGGGTGAGAGCAGAAGTGCGGGAAATAGAATGGACACAGTCAAGGGCTGTGTCAATCACGGTAGAGGGGAATCCTTGGTTGAGGAAAAACGAAGACATGTCAGAAGCACTAGTATGAAAGGTGGCATCGTCAGAGCAGATGCGGCTAAGATGGAGAAACTGGGAGAATGGAATAGAGTCCTTACAGGAAGCGGGGTGGGAGAAAGTGTA
Organism: Somniosus microcephalus; assembly: GCF_052327205.1. Taxonomy (NCBI): domain Eukaryota; kingdom Metazoa; phylum Chordata; class Chondrichthyes; order Squaliformes; family Somniosidae; genus Somniosus; species Somniosus microcephalus. The sequence goes on from NC_140993.1 coordinate 237,261,580, forward strand.
GTCCAGGTAACTGGGAGTCTGGGCTTATAGTGAATGTTTGTCAATAGCCTATCCCCAGAGAAGTCGAGGAAGGGAAGGGAAGAATCGGAAATGGACCATGTGAAGGTGAGAGAAGGGTGGAAATTGGAAGCAAAGTGAATGACATTTTCTAGTTCAGGGCGAGAGCAGGAAATGGCACTGATACAGTCATCAATGTACTGGAAAAAGAGGTGAGGGAGGGGACCCGAGTATGACTGGAACAAAGAATGTTCAACATATCCCACAAAAAGGCAGGCATAGCTAGGACCCATGCAGGTTCCCATAGCTACACCTTTAATTTGGAGGAAGTGAGTGGAGTCAAAGGAGAAGTTGTTCAATGTAAGAACAAGTTCAGACAGGTGAAGGAGGGTGGTGGTGGAAGGGGAATGGTTGGACCTCTGTTCAAGGAAGAAGTGGAGCACCCTCAGGCCATCTTGGTGGGGGATGGGGGTGTAGAGGGATTGTATGTCCATAGTGAAAAGGAGATGGTTGGGGCCAGGAAACTGGAAACTGTTAAAGTGGCGGAGGGCGTCGGAAAAGTTGCGGATGTAGGTGGGAAGAGACTGGACAAGGGGAGAAAAAATAGAGTTGAGATAGGAAGAGATAAGTTCCGTGGGGCAAGAACAGGCTGAAACGAGGCAGTCCTGTTTGTGGATCTTGGGAAGAAGGTAGAAGCGGGCTGTGCGGGGTTGGGGAACTATGAGGCCATCACTGCAGGAGTTCCTCAGGGCAGTGTCTTAGGCCCAACCATCTTCAGCTGCTTCATCAATGACCTTCCCTCCAACATAAGGTCAGAAATGGGGATGTTCACTGATGACTGCACAGTTTTCAGTGCCATTTACAACTCCTCAGATAATGAAGCAGTCCCTGCCTGCATGCAGCAAGACCTGGACAACATTCAGGCTTGGGCTGATAAGTGGCAAGTAACATTCACACCACACTAGTGCCAGACAATGACCATCTCCAACAAGAGAGTCTAACCACCTTCCCATGGCATTCAATGGCATTACCATCAGCGAACCCCCCACCATCAACATCCTGGGGGGTCACCATTTACCAGAAATTTAACTGGACCAGCCACATAAATACTGTGGCAACAAGAGCAGGTCAGAGGCTGGGTATTCTGCGGCGAGTGTCTCACCTCCTGATTCCCCAAAGCCTTTCCACCACCTGCAAGGCACAAGTCAGGAGTGTGATGGAATACTCTCCACTTAGCTAGGATGAGTGCAGCTCCAACTACACTCAAGAAACTTGACATCATCCAGGACAAAGCAGCCCACTTGATTAGCACCCCAGCCACCACCTTAAACATTCACTCCCTCCACCACCGGTGCAGTGTGGCTGCAGTGCGTACCATCTATAAGATGCACTACAGCAACTCACCAAGGCTTTTTTGACAGCACCTCCCAAACCCGCGACCTCTCTACCACCTAGAAGGACAAGGGCAGCAGGTGCATGGGAACACCACCACCTCCAAGTTTCCCTCCAAGTCATACACCTTCCTGACTTGGAAATATATTGCCAGTTTTTCATCATCGCTGGATCAAAATCCTGGAACTCCCTACCTAACAGCACTGTGGGAGTACCTTCACCACATGGACTGCATTGGTTCAAGAAGGCGGCTCACCACCACCTTCTCGGGGGCAATTAGGGATGGGTAATAAATGCTGGCCTTGCCAGCGACACCCACATCCTGTGAACTAATTTTTTAAAAATTGTTGAGTCTAGGATGTTGCCATGAGGAACTCCTGCAGCAATAGCCCGGGCTGAGATAATTGGTCTCCAACAACCACAATCATCTTCCTTTGTGTCAGGCATGACTCCAGCCACTGAAGAGTGTTCCCCCTGATCTCCATTGACCTCAGTTTTACTTGCGCTCCTTGGCACCACATTTGGTAAAATGCTGCCTTGAAGTCAAGGGCAGTCACCTCACCTCACATCTGTAATTCGGCTCGTGCGTCCATGTTTGAACCAAGGCTGTAATGACATCTGGAGCCATATAATTCTGCCAGAACCCAAACTGAGCATCAGTGAGCATGTTATTTGTGAGTAACTGCCACTTGATAATGCTGTTGACAACTCCTTCCATCACTCTGCTGATGATTGGGAGTAGGCTGATGGGACGATAACTGGCTGGGTTGGATATGTCCTGCTTTTTGTGGACGGGTCATACCTAGGCAATTTTCTACATTGTCGGGTAGATGCCAGTATTGTAGCTGTACTGGAACAGCTTAGCTAGGGGCTTGGTTAGTTGCAGAGCTGGGATGTTGTCTGACCTGTAGCCTTTACCGTGTCCACTGCACTCAACCATTTATTGATGCCACGTGGGATGAATCAAATTGACTGAAGACTGGCATCTGTGATGGTGAGGTTTTTTGGGGGAGGCCAAGAATGATTATTCATTCAGCACTTCTGGCTGAAGATGGTTGCAAATGGTTTTGTCTTTTGCACTCATGTGCTGGGCTCTGCCAACATTGAGAATGGGTATGTTCATGGAGCCGCCTCCTCCTCCTCCCATTAGTTGCTTAATTGTCCACCACCATTTACAACTAGATGTGCGAGGGTTGCAGAGAATGAGGTCAAGTAAGTTATTCCCTACTTGAATAACTATTAGTGTTGGTTCTCTTAGCACCTGCCACAAGCCCAGTCTGGCAGTTATGATCTTCATGACATGGCCAGCTTGGTCAGTAGTGGTGCTACCGAGCCAGTCTTGGTGATGGACATTGAAGTCCCCCAGGCTGAGTGCATTCTGTACCCTAGCTTCCCTAGTGTTTTCTCCAAGTGGTGTTCAACATGGAGGAGTACTGATTCATCAGCTGAGGGAGCGTGTAGGTGGTAATCAGCAGCAGGTTTCTTTATTTGACCGGAAGCCATGAGACTTCATGGGGTCCTGAGTCAATGTTGAGGACTCCCTTAGCCACCCCACCTCCTGACTGTATAACACTGCGCCCCTACTGCTGGTAGATCTGTCCTGCAGATGGGACCGAACATACAGGGATGGTGATGGTGGAGTCTGGGACATTGACTAATCACACACACAGAAACACAGAAACCCCACAGTGCAGATAGAGGCCATTTCGGCCCATCGAGCCTGCACCGACACATATCCCACCCGATCCCCGTAACCACTTCACCAACACATATCCCACCCTATCTCCGTAACCCCACACATTTTAATCCCCCTAACACTAAGGGTCAATTTATCATAGCCAATCAACCTAACCCGCACATCTTTGGACTGTGGGAGGAAACCGGAGCACCCAGAGGAAACCCACGCAAATACGGGGAGAATGTGCAAACTCCACACAGACAGTCGCCCGAGGCCGGATTCGAACCCGGGTCCCTGGCGCTGTGAGGCAACAGTGCTAACCACTATGCCACCGTGCTGCCCTAATATGTAGGATTCTGTGAGTCTGACTGTCATGCTGTTGCTGGACTTGTGGGACAGCTCCCCCCTTTGCCATCAGTCCCCAGATGTTAATGAGGAGGACTTTGCAGGATCGACTGAGCTGGATGTGCCTTTGACATTTCCTGATTCGATGCCTAGGCTGCAGCCAAATGGTCCATCTGATTATATTCTTGTTTTCCTTTCTAGAGGAAAGGTACTCTCAGCATTATTAAAATGCAAAATGCCATTGTTTACAACTTTATGATTGGTCATTTTTTGATATGAGTAAAAGTTTGTAATCAGTTTCCCTGTTTGTACAGTCTTTATCCTAATCTATAGTCTGCTACTTACATTTTTAATTTTGCTCCAAATCCAATAATAACTGTGATGGCAGTCTGCCAGCAAAATAACACTCTTCACTCAGCTGTATCATCCCTTTAAACAGCTGTAGCAGTGATTCAAATTTCCACCTCTGTGCTTGTGAGCTCCCATAGATAGTGTCTGTATGAGCGGTGTGCAAACCCCAACATTAAGGCAGATACGGCTGTGTGCAACAAGCCAGACAGATTCATCACTGTGCACGTGGGAATTTTTATTCTTACTTTTGTAATGGTAGGTGCTGGATGAGCACTGTGATAAAGCAACAAAGATATTTTTTTTAATGGTTTTGCTTTGATTGTGTAAGGAATGACTCTGCCTCGCCTCGCCACCAGGGGGCTCCATAAACTCTCTTAATTGTGTCCTGCTTTATTCATTATTGTATTCACCTGTGCATTGTTAGATGCTTACTATTTAAGTGGTGTTCACTTTATGTTCTTTGCTCAGTCTTGAGGTGCACTGCCTGGAGATACCGCTTGCTGGTTTGCTTGCCTGTACTCTGTACTGTTTGTTATTTTGTTTATGTCAAGTAAAGTCTACCTTTGTTTTGCAACCTTACCTCTGTCTCAGTTTGCCTTACTGCAGTTGGGTCCACCGAGTTCCGATCCTTACAGATTGCTTTTGTTAGTTGATTGGCAACCTGGCCTCGTTCCTAGTGGTCCACTGGAGTGTTTTCTTGTGTGATGGAGGTATTTTCTGTTGTGTTACAGTGTGAAGGGACATCTCTGTTTTCTACCACTCTAATGAACCTTGTGGGATTGCTGGCCCATCTCAGTCCCATCTGACATTCAAACACATATACTTCAATCCATGGTCACTAGATAATAATCAGTAATGGAAGCCCTGAATAATTTTTTCTCCCTACCCCGAAGCCAAGTGAAATGCTCGCATGACTATTCCGCTGCACTTGACAAACTCAACAAAGACTAGGAAGGAAAATCAATTGAAGCATTGTCATTGGGTTAGTTTCATGTACCTCATAAGTAAGCTCAAAAGGTTATTCACTTTGGTAGGAAGAATAGAAAAACAGTATATTTTTTATATGGTGAGAAACTGTTAAATGTTGGTGTTCAGATAGATTTAGGTTTTCTAGTACAAGAAACACAGAGTTAGCATGCAGGTACAGCAAGTAATTAGGAAGGCAAATGGCATGTTGGCCTCTATTGCTAGAGGGTTGGAGTACAAGAGTAAGGAAATCTTGCTACAATTGTACAGGACTTTGGTGAGACCACACCTGGAGTACTGTGCACAGTTCTGGTCTCCTTATCTAAGGAAGGATATACTTGCCTTGGAAGCAGTGCAACAAAGGTTCACTAGATTTATTCCTGGGATGAGAGGGCTGTCCTATGTTGAGAGATTGAGTAGATTGGGCCTATACTCTCTGGAGTTTAGAAGAATGAGAGGTGATCTCATTGAAACATATAAGATTCTGAAGGGGATTGACAGGATAAATGCTGAGAGGCTGTTTCCCCCGGCTGGAGAGTCTAGAATGAAGGGGCTTAGTCTCAGGATAAGGGGCCGGCCTTTTAAGACTGAGATGAGGAGGAATTTCTTCACTGAGGGTTGTCAATCTTTGGAATTCTCTGCCCCAAAGTGTTGTGGATGCTCAGTCATTGATTCCATTCAAGGCTGAGATAGTTGGATTTTTGAACTCCAGAGGACTCGAAGGATATGGAGATCGGGCAGGAAAGTGGAGTTGAGGTCGAAGATCAACCACGATCTTATTGAATGGCGGAGCAGGCTCGCAGGGCCGTATGGCCTACTCCTGCTCTTAATTCTTATGTTCTTAAAGCAACTTAGTTGGAAGCCTGGGAGCAGGCTGTCTGCCCATCTCGAGTCTCAGCTGCAGGAAATGTGTGGCTCAAGGACACCTGAAAGGGAGAAAAATTCATTTTCCATCAATTTAATTCATGATGGGGGTAATATTTTAGTCCATACTGCCAGCAGGGAACCTTGCCTGACAGGAGGGAGGGGGGTTGTGCTGATCACAATATTTAGACCATTAAAATGAATGGCTAGAAAATCATGGACGCTAGTTGTCAAAATTTCTGATATGCACTGCCAGCAGATGAGGAGTAAGGAAAGTTAGGCAGAACTTTTTTACACAGTGGTTGTAGAATCATAGAATGCACAGTAGGAGGCCATTTGGCCCATCGTGCCTGTGCCAGCTCTTTGAAAGAGCTATCCAATTAGTTCCACTCCCATACTCTTTACCTTCATCCTAGCAAACTTTTTATTTTCAAGTATTGATCCAATTCCCTTTTGAAAGTTATTATTGAATCTGCATCCACCGCCCTTTCAGGCAGGGCATTCCAGATCATCATAACTCGCTGTGTAAATTTTTTCCCCCTCATGTCTCCTTGGACTCTTCTGACAATTGCCTTAAATCTGTGTCCTCTGGTTACTGACTCTTCTGCCACTGGAAACAGTTTCTCCTCAACCCTTCATCGTTTTGAACAGCTCTATCAAATTTCCCCTCAACCATCTCTGCTCTAAGGAGAACAACCCCAGTTTCTCTAGTCTCTCCAAGTAACTGAACTCTTTCATCCCTGATACCATTCTAGTAAATCTCCCCTGCACCCTCGCAAAGTGTGCTGCCCAGAATTGGCCACAGTACTCCAGCTGGGGCCTAACTATTGTTTTATAAAGGTTTAACATAACTTCCTTGCTTTTGCATACTATTATGCCTATACAGGAAACTTTGTGCTATCTGGCACCGACGGGACCGAGCTACAGGTACTGCCGATTTTTTTAAAGCTCCGGATGCCTGAGCGGGTTATCTACCCAGGCTATATTTAACAAAGAAAAATTTAAAAATCAAGAAATGTGCAATATACAGTAATTGGGTACTGTACTCACCTACAGAATGTTGTGTTAAATGGATGGTGAAAGATACTTGATTAAGTACAGTACTGCCAGTTGATGGTAATCCATAACTCTTTATTAACTTAACAGTAAAACAAAACGTATAAACGACTTAACAGTACTGTAAAACAAATCTTATAAACGACTGTGCAGTGCACCAAAACTTAAACGACTGTACAGTACAGTATAAAGTACTGTACGGTGGTTGACTGTACACTTATTCCAAGACAACTATTTCATCAGGAATATCCATGCCAGCTGGGTCATCAGGATCATGCACTTCAACAGATTCTTCAGGCACTGATATACCTCCTTGTTGGACCCGATCACCCACGAGGGTGGGCTCTGTTATTTAGTCAATAAAATTGATATACCTATCAATTCGTCCAATAAAAGGCGACGAGTTAGGAACGTAACTAAAGGTTTTTATTGACTAAATAACAGAGCCCACCCTCGTGGGTGATCGGGTCCAACAAGGAGGAATACCAGCCAGTCGACTACCTTTATACCTGGGCAGGTAGGTGGAGCCATGGGCGGAGTCGGAGGTGGTCAGCCCAGGTATAACAGCGCGACAAGAGGCGACCTCGTATCGTGATACAACGGTGATAACAATACAACAGTGATAACTATAGTGTAACGATAAAGTGGTTTACCACAGGCACTTCCACTGCTCCAACTCTTTTGGAAGGTTTCTTAAACATGTCCCGGATGTCTGCTTGCTTCGTGGACGCTTGCCTTTTTTGTAGAAAGTTGGAATGCAGAACATGGAGCTGCATAACTTCTTGGGCAGAATAGCAAGAATGGCTTTCAGCAAATATAAGTAATCCTTCAAAATATTCTGCAGCTTTAGCCCAAGAAACCTTTCTCACTTCATAAATCTCATCCTCGTCAGTTTCCATCACACTTTCCTTTTTTTTCTTTGGATTCAAAACATTATCCATTACTTCATCATCACATAGCGAATGCACAACAGCAACTTCTCTATCTGCATCAACCCACTGCTGAATATCATATTCACTGAGGTGACGTAGAGGGTTTGCTGGGCCTACATCATTCACCATGTCAGCCATTTCCACTACTGCAGTCTTCCGCGGACAAAGATTGAACCCATGAAATTCCTCCTCTGAAGAAGAACCTTCAGCAAACATTACAGAAGGCAACAATTTGCACCAGGCTTGTCTCAAAGTATGACCTTTCACCAATTTCCAGGAACATACAACATTAAAGATGGCATCTTTAAGATTGTATGCCTTCTGAAATGCTTGTATACCTGTATTGTCATCTTGGCTTATCAGTCTACGTAGGAAGTCTTTCTTGTAATGACACTTCAGATTTTGGATAATGCCCTGGTCCATGGGTTGTATGAGAGAAGTTACATTTGGTGGCAAATAAATGGTGAAAATATTTCCCGAAACCAACTTTGATTTATGCGGATGGGCTCTACAATTATCAAGCAATAAAATGCATTTGCTATCTTCAGGTTTCCCTATTCTACGGAAATGTCCCCTCACAGATGGAACAAAAGTATGATGGAACCAATTTGAAAAGATTTCCTTATCCATCCAAGCATTTGTTTGAGATTTGTACTCAGCAGGTAAGTGCTTCACATTCTTAAATGCACGGGGATTTTTATACTTCCCAATGACGAGAAGTTTAACCCGGTGTGATCCAGCAGCGTTCGCACATGTTAGCACGGTTACACGATCCTTATTTTTCTTGTAACCTGCAGCATTAGCCTCACTAGCCCCAGCAAGTGTTAATTCTGGCAAACACCTCCAAAATAAGCCAGTTTCATCAGCATTGTATATCTGTGCTGGCGACAAATTATGTTGCTTCACAATCTGATTGAAATATTCGCAGTATTTTTCTGCGGCGTCGTGATCAGCTGATTTCTTCTCCCCGGAAACATCGAGTCGTCGTATCCCGTGCCTTGAAGCATGATAGCCATCCATCAGAGAAAGCACACTTCTCAGTGAGCTCCATCTTTGCATAGAAATCCTTCCCTTTCTCGATTAGCATGGGTCCGGAAATCGGAACACCCTCTGAACGCTTCAGACAAAACCACTCATAAAGCACGGTATCCAGCTCTTCAAGCTTAGGCTTATGAAGCGTGTGCTGTTTCTCTACACTGTTAGGTGTCTCCGAGCTTGCATAAAACTTGAGCAGCTTATCCTTCTGTGCTTTGATGTCGTACATTGTTGACGAACCGATTTTGAATTCATTCATAATGTGCGCACGCTTCGCTCCCAATTCTAGTCGTTTACATATATCGATTTTCTGCTTTAAAGTTAACACCACTCTCTTCCTTTTGGTTGGATCAACTTTTGGGATTTCCATAATTCAACCCAATGATTTGTAACAACGTTGGAGAAACACAGTACTGGAACCCTGAAAAATGACTGATCAGAAGAGGCTATCCGGCAGCATAGGAGAGTGAGACTCCACATGCAGGGTTTCTGAGGTGTTCCGACTTCCGATAGTGCCAAGAGGCCGAGTAGTGGCAGTTTGGAGAACTACCCCCACTGACGAACTCGGCAACCGTTGGAGACTCGGACTCGTAACCGGCAACATGCCGGTTACTGAGGTGCAGTTTTCGGAGCGCGGTTTTGCCGGTAGCTCGAGAATGCCGGATTCCTGACCTCCGGATAGCACAAAGTTTCCTGTATATGGGGAATAAGTTATGAGAGGTGGTGATTGAAGTGAATAATATTAATGGGTTCAAGAGGCAGTAAGGTGTGTTTCTGAAGGATATGGGGGCATCTGGGTAAATGTTGTAAGGTGAAGACCCTGGCGTAGAACCTCACTCGATATGCTCATGGATCAGAGAATGGGGTGCCGAGGTCAGTGTCCCATGAACATGAATTTGTAAAATCTGCCCTCTAATCTCTAGTCTTACTTGAGGCTTGTTAATCTTGTAGTTGTTTCCTCCTCATTCTACATTTGTGATCCAAGTTTAAAACCCTGCTTACACCCATATTACAATGACAGTTTGCATTTACAGTATATAGTGCCTTTAACATAGAAAAATGTTCCAAGGCACTTCACAGAGGCGTCAGGTAAAAACGGATGCTGGGCCAAAGAAGAAATTAGGAGGGGTGACCAAAAGATAGGTCAAAGAGGTGAGCTTTATGGGGAAGAGGAGGTGGAGAGGCATAGGGGTTTAGGGAGGGAATTCCAAAGAGTGGGACATGGGCGGCTGAAGGCATGGCTGTTTTTGGAGGGTGGAAAGAAAAAATAAGTTACAAAATACATCTTCCACAAGCAGAGAAAATGCACAGTTGAATGAAAGTATTGAAAATATTGTTCAGCTCCTTAAATGTAGCACAGAACTCTGCAGCAACCTTAGCCAAACCAAAATTTTGAAATTACAGCTCTTCATTTACATTGGTAACATATGGAATCACATTGAGAAAAATGACTAGCTGATGAATGTGCAGTAGAAATAATGTACCAACAAAATAAATTTAACATAACCATTCAGTAATTACAAGCAGCATTATATGGATACATAGTAGATACACATTTTAAACTAAGTTTAACATTTTCTCAGCTGCTGTTTTCATCGGACCACTTGAATACAATGCATACTTTTACTGTAGGTCACCTTGAAAACTCTAGTTAGTTTAAATCACAGTATTCAGTAAATGAGGAATATCATCCAGACATAGTACTGTACAAACACTTGTATTTAATTCCTGTTGTTTGCTATTTTAATGGGGGTGTTAACTTATTTAAAATAAATGGATTAACATCAGCATCAAAATTATGGACAGATAAATTTGATAGAAATATGTGAAATGTTTTAATGATATTGCACAGCATAATTTATAGGTGAATGTGCCATAAGGAATATGCAGCAATTCACTTTATGATGGAATTTGTTTAAATAATAAGGTGCCATTCCAACATAAGTGCCAGCTGTGCTCACCGGGAAGCTCTGCTGCTGCCCTACTTAGGCCAGGTGACAGTTCTCTCATTTTAAATAATCCGGGTGGACACACATGACACTGGGGGAGGTCACAAAACAGGTCAGTGGCTAACTGCTGAAGGGGCCTGCTGGGACCATGTCAGTTGTGACCAAAAACTGCATACAAATTTCTGAGGGTCCGAGCTGACATTACTTTCTTTTAATCGTTCCTGGGATGTGGGCATCGCTGGTAAGGCCAACATTTATTGCCCATCCCTAATTGTCCCTGAGAAGGTGGTAGTGAGCCACCTTCTTGAACCCCTACAGTCCGTGCAGTGAAAGTACTCCCAGAGTGCTGTTAGGGAGGGAATTCCAGGATTTTGACCCAGCGACGATGAAGGAACGGCGATATATTTCCAAGTCAGGATGGTGTGTGACTTGGTGGTGAACTTGGAGGTGATGGTGCTCCCATGCATCTGCTGCCCTTGTCCTTCTAGGTGGTAGAGGTCGCGGGTTTGGGGGGTGCTGTCGAGGATGCCTTGGCGAGTTGCTGCTGTGCATCTTGTAGATGGTACACACAGCAGCCACGGTGTGCCGGTGGCGGAGGGAGTGAATGTTTAAGGTGGTGGATGGGGTGAAAATCAAGCGGGCTGCTTTGTCCTGGATGGTCTCGAGTTTCTCGAGTGTTGTTGGAGCTGCACTCAATTGAGGCAAATGGAGAGTATTCCAGCCAGCCGGTCAGTGCACCTCTTCTCATTGGATATTGCTAGTGGCTTGTGAGGCGGGGGCTGAGGAAACTCCCGGTCTAAAAGTTCATTCGCTCCGGCCACACCCCCTCTGGCACAGCTGACCTTGTTTGCAGCAGACTGAGGTTCCACCCCAAATAAGGTCCCATGGAAACTGGTGTCGAAGGCCGGCACCCAGCACATCAGGATCCTGACCTAACTTTTTAGCCCTTCCTGCACAATCCAACTGGATTTATGTTGGGAGTGTGCCGGAAGGCCGTGGATTTTCCCACTAATTACTTTATCAACTTAGATCTCGCCCCTTTAGCACCACTCACCAGCTGTTAATGAGGAGGATGTTTGTGGGGTGCCTTTGCCATTAAACAAAAGACTTGCATTTATATAGCACCTTTCACGGCTTCAGGATGCCCCAAAGCGCTTTTGAAGTGTAGTCGCTGTTTTAATGTAGGAAACACGGCAGCCAATTTGTGTACAGCAAGCTCCCACAAACCAGCAATGCAATAATGATCAGATAATCTGTTTTTAGTGATGTTGATTGAGGGATAAATATTGGCCAGGACACCAGGAATAAATCCCCTGCCCTTCTTTGAAATAGTGCCATAGGATCTTTTACGTCCACCTGAGAGAGAGGCAGTTGTCGATTTCAATATGTTAATTGCTCAGTTATAGCAATGTTAATGTGGGTTTTGGAGTTTAACTTTGGCTCCACAGGTTTCCCGGGCTTCCCAGTGAAAGCAAGGCGAGAAGAAAGTGGCAATTGAGGGGGCTGAAGCCATGACAGAGAAATGTGCCAATAAGTACTGAGCACTCACAGCTGCTTTCTTACTTGCTTGTGTGAAAGGATTTGTTCACAGTACTTAGAATCATAGAAATTTACAGCACAGAAGAGGCCATTCGGCCCATCGTGTCTGTGCTGGCTGAAAAAAAGCTACCCAGCCTAATCCCACTTTCCAGTTCTTGGTCTGTAGCCCTGTAGGTTACAGCACTTCAAGTGCATATCCAAGTACTTTTTGAATGTGATGAGGGTTTCTGCCTCTACCACCCTTTCAGGCAGTGAGTTTCAGACCCCCCCCCTCCCACCCTCTGGGTGAAAATAGTTCTCTTCAACTCCCCTCTAAACCTCCGACCAATTACTTTAAATCTACACCCATTGGTTATTGACCTCTCTGCTGAGAGAAATAAGTCCTTCCTAGCCACTCTATCTAGGCCCCTCAAATTTTATACACCTCAATAAAGTCTCCCCTCAGCCTCCTCTGTTCCAAAGAAAACAACCCCAGCCTATCCAATCTTTCCTCATAGCTAAAATTCTCCAGTCCAGGCAACATCCTTGTAAATCTCCTCTGTACCCTCTCTAGTGCAATCACAACTTTCCAGTAATGTGGTCATCGTCGTACGTGTCTTCATACTGTTCCCTTTGGGGAACTGTATGAAGTGGTGGAAGGATTTCTGGCCGCGATTAACGCTCCTTCTGTGACCGTAACCATCTTCGTACCAGCCATTAGGGTGGTTAGTCCTATGGCGGGAGGGTTTTACGGGCTCCCACAACCCATATGAGGGGGGGGCCACCCACACCCACCCACGGATGCAAGTATCCCGCTGGATGTCAACCCAGAATTTAGAGCCGGAGCTCTGACTCCACTTGCCGGGACTGTCTGGAGCGGGGTTCGAAACCCTACGCCTTCTGGCCCAGCGGCGGAGATGCTACCGCTATGCCAAAGGCCCACTCCTAGTAATGTGGTGACCAAAACTGTACGCAGTACTCTAGTTGTGGCCTAACTAGTGTTTTATACAGTTTTATACATAACCACTTTGCTCTTATATTCTATGCCTTGGCTAATAAAGAAAAGTATCCCGTATGCCTTCTTAACCACCTTATCTACCTGTGCTGGTACCTTCAGGGATCTGTGGACATGTACTCCAAGGTCCCTCTGTTCCTCTACATTTCTATAGTACTTGTGCTAAGAGTTTAGTTTATACACTTTGGAGGTTACTTTACATACTTTGGAGGTGTCATCTACACTTTGGAGGTCTGATCTGCACTTTGGAGCCTGATCTATCATACGCTGTGTTACTTTGGACCTCAGATGAGGACCAAAATTACCACCAGCATTACCAGGAGCAGCACGAGCTGCACCAGCAACAGCCTGCTGCTCACAGACCTGCAGCTCCACAGGAGAGAGGGGATCAGCAGAGAGGTGCAGCTCGCAGGAGGCCTTACCCGACACACAGGATCTACAGGCTGTGGATAAGCTTCCTCGACATGTTGGAACACCAGTGTCTCAGGAGGCTCAGGTTGTTGTGTCAGGTGGTGGCAGACATTTTCAGCCTACTGGAACAAGACCTGCTGGCAGCTGGACCTAGTGGCCATGCTTTACCAGTGGTGTCAAAGTAACCACTGCCCTCAACTGTTTTGCCCCTGGATCCTTCCAGGGCTCATCCGGAGACATTTGCAGGATCCCGCAGTCGGCGGCACAGAAATGCATAAGACAGGTGACTGATTGCTTCTTTGCCAGGGCTGGCAATTATGTCATCTTCGCCTGCGATGACGCCAGTCAGAACGAGCAGGTGCTTGGGTTTGCGGCTCTGGCTGGCTTCCCACAAGTGCAGGATGTCATCAACTACACACATGTGGCAATTAAGGCACCTATGGATCACACAGGAGTGTTTGTCAACTGTAAGGGCTTCCATTCCATCAGTGTGTGGCTGGTGTGCAACCACAAAAAGATCTTTATGCAGGTGTACGCAAGATTCTGGGGCAGCTGCCATGATGTGTTCATCCTGTGACAGTCCATCCTCCCAAACGTCTTCGTACCTGGAAGCAGAGTTGCTCAGAGACAAGGGATACCTACTTAGAATGTGGCTGATGACGCCTCTCAGAAACCCGAGGAATGAGGCCCAGGACTGATACAATGAATGCCATATGACCACCAGATGTTTCATCAGATAAGGCATCAGCGTGCTGAAGATGCGCTTCAGGTGCCTGGACAGATCTGGAGGCGCCCACCTCCACTGTTCACTCTAAGGTACGCGGTTGCGCGACTGCACACTAATCCTCAAGCTGCTGCACAGTTCAGGTGAAAGCTGCACAGAGAGCTGGACAGCAGCTGGAGCCGGGGAGGACCCAGTTCACAACACTCTGATTATCACCACCGACAGCTTTGCAGCCTTCTCTGCATGCACAGTATCCTACAGCCGGGCATGCGCATTTGATGCCCTTTTGTGCATGTGCACTTTTTGCAGAGCCGCACATGCACAGTACCCCACAATTGCGGCATCTAAGCCTTGGCTCTGTAACAAGGTCACTGGATCCATTGTTTGGGGGTGAGCGGGAGAGCGAGGATCAAAAGGGGAGAGAGATGAGAAAGAGAGAGAGAGACTGGGGGGAGAGAGGGAGAGAGACTGGGGGGAGAGAGAGGGAGAGACTGGGGGATAGAGAGAGACTGGGGGAGAGAGACGGGAGAGAGAGAGAGAGAGACTGGGGGGGAGAGACGGGAGAGAGAGAGAGACTGGGGGGAGAGAGAGAGACTGGGGGGAGAGAGAGACTGGGGGGAGAGAGACTTGAGAGAGAGAGAGAGAGACTGGGGGGGAGAGACGGGAGAGAGAGAGAGACTGGGGGGAGAGAGAGAGACTGGGGGGAGAGAGAGAGACTGGGGGGAGAGAGACTTGGGGGAGAGAGAGAGAGACGGGAGAGAGAGGGAGGGACTGGGGGATAGAGAGAGACTGGGGGGGAGAGACTGGGGGATAGAGAGAGACTGGGGGAGAGAGAGAGACTGGGGGAGAGAGAGACTGGGGAGAGAGAGGGAAAAGAGCATATATAAATAATGCGAATGTATATTTATACACTCAGGGATATACCTGTTTATACACTGTATGAATAGAACTGTGTTTATGTGTTCAACCATAAATGTATTTTGATGCTTTGGCAACATAAGATGTACCTTATCATGCCAATAAAGCGATTTGAATTGAAATTTAATTGAATTGAATTGACTGGGGGAGAGAGTGACGGAGAGAGAGACTGGGGAGGATAGAGAGAGAGACTGGGGGAGAGAGAGACTGGGGGAGAGAGAGAAAGACTGGACAGAGAGACTGGAGAGAGAGAGAGAGACTGGAGAGAGAAAGAGACCTGGGGTAAGAGAGAGACTGAGGGGGAGAGAGAGAGACTGGGGGGGAGAGAGAGACTGGGGGGGGGAGAGAGAGAGAGACTTGGGGAGAGAGAAATGAGGGAGAGAGAAATGGGGGAGAGAGAGAGAGATTGCGAGAGAGTGAGACTGGGGCGAGAAATAAATAGAGAGAGACTGGGGAAGAGAGAGAGAGACGGGGGGGGGGGAGAGAGGGACAGAAAGGGAGACAGGGACAGAGGGAGATAGAGGAGACGACCAAAAACTCCCATACCTACTAGGGGAAGAGAGAAATTGCATAACACTAGCGGCACACTATGTTACAGCTTGCCATAAACAGAGGGACAACCAGGAAATATAAGAAAAGAGTATATATAAATTATATGAAAGTATATATTTATACACTCAGGGATATATCTGTTTATACATTGTATGGATAGATCTGTATTTTTGTGAACAAACATGAATGTTTACCGATGCTTTGGCAACATAAGATGTAACTTGTCATGCCAATGAAGCGATTTGAATTGAATTGAGAGAGAGACAGAGACAGAGGGAGATGGAGAGAGACCAGGACAGAGGGAGATGGAGAGAGAGAGAGACAGGTACAGAGGGAGATGGAGAGAGAGAGACAGGAACAGAGGGAGATGGAGAGAGACATGGACAGAGGGAGATGGAGAGAGAGAGACAGGGACAGAGGGAGATGGAGAGAGACAGGGAAAGAGGGAGATGGAGAGAGACATGGACAGAGGAAGATGGAGAGAGATGGACAGAGGGAGATGGAGAGAGATGGACAGAGGGAGATGGAGAGAGAGAGACGGACAGAGGGAGATGGAGAGAGAGAGACGGACAGAGGGAGATGGAGAGAGAGAGACGGACTGTGAACTAAAGACCTACAGCACTTTATATTTGTTGGTTGTCTGGTTGCATTGTGATTAATATTCTAATCACTTACATGGGCATACAGCTCGTCAGTGCCATAGGAAATCCGCTGCTCCTGCTGCTTGTGCAGCCATTGCTATAGTGATATGAGGGATGGACTAATATGTTGAAAACTTTAAAATGAATACTAATTGAACGAATAGATAGCCCTCTTTCAGCTCACCATGGGCTTTCGGATTGTTTGTCGATGCATAACTGTGTAACTGATTGACGTTTCTGAAGTGTTGATGCATTATTATGCTGTTCTTTTATATCCCAGTCATTTCTGACAAGTAATTTTTTTTTAAATAGAGTTTGTACATGATGAACTAAAAGCTTTTAATTAATTCTACCGTAAACAAACTTGCAGAATGGGCATGTTTATGACAAATTAATTTCAATATAGATAAGTGTGAGGTGGAGCATTTTGGTAGGCTGAAGAAGGAGGCTACCTACTCCTTGGAAAGTAAGAATCTAATTGGGGTAGAGATGCAAAGGGATCAAGGGGTATAGATTCACAAATTATTAAAAGTAGTAACGCAGGTTAAAACAGCCATACAAGTGCAAATAAAGCACTGGGGTTCATTTCAAAAGCAGAGAAGTTGTGTTAAGCTTGTATAGAACCTTGTCTGATTGTCTCCTGATTTGAGACAGTGGCGTGACAATATGGCATTACTGTATCTATGCTTTTTAAGTGGTTGCTGTTGTTGTTGTTAAACTTGCCCACGGACGAAAGGGTCGCACTCAAAGAAAGTCGTGGCCCGCTCAGTACAAAAAAAAATTAGCGGGAACATTGTCCAACACCCAGGGTCTCCAGGATGGCCTTGGTGTGCTGCGCTCTGCACAACATTACACAGCTGTAAGGTTTAGACCTGCAGAAGAAACAATGGGCAGAG
Organism: Somniosus microcephalus; assembly: GCF_052327205.1. NCBI lineage: Eukaryota > Metazoa > Chordata > Chondrichthyes > Squaliformes > Somniosidae > Somniosus > Somniosus microcephalus. The sequence goes on from NC_140993.1 coordinate 237,278,820, forward strand.
CATAGAGCTTCCTCTGACGATTCCGAGGAGAAGGAGGCGGAAGGAGATGCGGGCAATGCACCACCAGCGGTGCACATTGCTGCCCGGAATGCCCTCATTATTGCGAGGTTCACTTAGGTTCCGCTGGTGCACCCATCTAACAACCACATGCAAAAGCCACTTTTGCACCCCTCCCTCCAATGCCACGAACACAAAACAGTCCTGCCAACAACTAAGCCTCCCTTTCACAGCCCCCATTACATGGCATCAATTCACGTCTTCTCATTCTTCATCACACAACTGAAAAGGCCACTTGCCAGCCAGTAACCAAGAATGGGCAAGATGTAGAAGTGGTGCAAAACAATCATATTTACGTGGCTCACATATAAAACAGAAACTCAACAATCTAACAATGTGTAACTCACCCATGTGCCTACCCTTGTGTGACTACAAATCTTTACACTTCCTTTTCCTACCAAAGAAGGAAAGACTCGCGACCTCAACCACCTAGAAGGACAAGGGCAGCAGGTGCATGGGAACACCACCACCTCCAAGTTCCCCTCCAAGTTACATGCCATCGTGACTTGGAAATATATCGCTGTTCCTTCATCGTCGCTGGGCCAAATACTTGGAAATCCCTCCTTAACAGTACTGTGGGAGTACCTTCACCACACGGACTGCAGTGGTTCAAGAAGGAGGCTCACCACCACCTTCTCAAGGGCAATTAGGGATGGGCAATAAATGCTGGCCTTGCCAGCGATGCTCACATCCCAGGAACGAATTAAAATTTCTATTGCACCTTTCATGACCACCGGACTTCCCAAAGCACTTTACAGCCAATGAAGTACTTTTTAGAAGTAACAACAGAAAACGCTGGAAAAACTCAGCAGGCCAGGGCAGCATCCGTGGAGAGAGAAACAGAGTTAACGTTTCAGGTCGAAGACCCTTCGTCAGAACTGGAAAAAAAGCAGGAAGAGGGATAGATTTTAAAGCAAGTGGGGGCTGGGAAAAGGGGGAGGGGATGAAAGAACAAAAGGGAAGGTCAGAGATAGGATAGAAAGCAGGAGAGATTAAGAGACATTGAGAGACATAAAGAGATATTCAAGGAACAAAGGATGGCTCTGGATGAAGTGTGAATGGCCCTGGCAGAATGAAGGACAGCTGCCATGTGGGAGGGAAGAAAAAAGCCCAGACGAAAGTGTGCATTAAAAAAAAAAGAAAGGGAAAATAAATATATGATAGGGGCTGAGGTTATGATCTGAAATTGTTGAAATCTATGTTGAGTCCAGACGGCTGTAAAGTGTCTAATCGAAAGATGAGGTGCTGTTCCTCGAGCTTACGCTGAGCTTCCGTGGAACAATGCAAGAGGCCAAGGACGGTGAGGTCTGAATGGGAATGGGGCGGTGAATTAAAGTGACAGGCCACTGGGAGCTTGGGGTCCCTCTTACGGACTGAACGGAGGTGTTCCGCAAAGCGGTCACCCAATCTGCGTTTGATCTCCCCAATGTAGAGGAGACCACATCGTGAGCAGCGAATACAGTTTACTAAATTGCAGGAAGTACAAGTAAATCGCTGTTTCACCTGGAAGGGGTGTTTGGGGCCCTGGACAGTGGGAAGGGGGGAGGTATAAGGGCAGGTGTTGCATCTCCTGCGCTTGCATGGGAAGGTGCCGGGCGAAGTGGAAGGGGTGCTGGGGGTGGCAGAGGAGTGGACTAGGGTGTCGCGGAGGGAGCAGTCTCTGTGGCATGCTGAAAGGTGAGGCGAAGGGAAGATGCGTTTGGTGGTGGGATCACACTGAGGTGGCGGAAATGGTGGAGGATGATCTGTTGAATATGGAGGCTGGTGGGGTGAAAGGTGACGACAAAGGGAACTCTATCGTGGTTCCGGGAGGGAGGGGCAGGGGTGAGGGCAGAAGTGTGGGAGATAGAAGGGACACGGTCGAGGGCCGTGTCAACCACGGTAGAGGGGAATCCTCGGTTGAGGAATAAGGAAGACATGTCGGAAGCACTGGTATAGAAGGTGGCATTGTCAGAGCAGATGCGGCGGAGACGGAGAAACTGGGAGAATGGAATAGAGTCTTTACAGGAGGCGGGGTGGGAGGAAGTGTAGTCCAGGTAGCTGTGGGAGTCAGTGGGCTTGTAGTGAATGTTTGTCAATATCCTATCCCCAGAGATGGAGACAGAGAAGTCGAGGAAGGGAAGGGAAGAGTCGGAGATGGACCATGGGAAGGTTGGAAATTGGAAGCAAAGTGAATAACATTTTCTAGTTCAGAGCGAGAGTAGGAGACGGCACCGATACAGTCATCAATGTACCGGAAAAAGAGGTGAGGGAGGGAACCCGAGTAGGACTGGAACAAAGAGTGTTCCACATATCCCACGAAAAGGCAGGTGTAGCTAGGACACATGCGGGTACCCATAGCAACACCTTTGATTTGGAGGAAATGAGTGGAGTCAAAGGAGAAGATGTTCAATGTGAGAACAAGTTCAGCCAGGCGGAGGAGGGTGGTGGTGGATAGGGACTGGTTGGGCCTCTGTTCAAGGAAGAAGCGGAGCGCCCTCAGGCCATTCTGGTGGGGGATGGAGGTGTAGAGGGATTGTATGTCGATAGTGAAAAGGAGGCGGTTGGGGCCAGGAAACTGGAAACTGTTAAAGTGGCGGAGGGTGTCGGAAGAGTCGCGGATGTAGGTGTGGAGAGACTGGACAAGGGGAGAAAAAATAGAGTCGAGATAGGAAGAGATAAGTTCCGTGGGGCAAGAACAGGCTGAAACGATGGGTCTACCAGGGCAGTCCTGTTTGTGGATCTTGGGAAGGAGGTAGAAGTGGGCTGTGCGGGGTTGGGGAACTATGAGGTTGGCGGCTGTGGGGGGGAAGATCTCCAGAGGAGATGAGGTCAGTGACAGTCTTGGAAACGGTGGCTTGATGTTCGGTAGTGGGGACGTGGTCCAGGTGGAGGTAGGAGGAGGTGTCGGAGAGTTGGCGTGCAGCTTCCGCTAGGTAGAAGTCGGTTCGCCAAACAACAACAGCACCACCCTTGTCAGCAGGTTTAATGACAATGTCGGGGTTGGATCTGAGAGAATGGAGTGCTGCAAGTTCAGAGGGAGGTAGGTTGGAGTGAGTGAGGGGAGCAGCGAAATGGAGACGGCCGATGTCATGGCGGCAGTTTGCAATGAAAAGATCTAGAGAGGGTAAGAGGCCAGAGGGAGGGGTCGAGGTAGAATGGGAATTCAGAAAGCGGGAGAAAGGGTTAGCCGTGCGGAGGGAAGACTCCTGGCCAAAGAAGTGGGCACGGAAGTGAAGGCGGCAGAAAAAGAACTCAGCATCGTGCCGAGCTCGAAATTCACTGAGGTGGGGGCATAAGGGGATGAAGCTCAGGCCTTTGCTGAGGACTGATCGTTTGGGGTCAGAGAGGGGAAGGTCAGAAGGGATAGTGAAAACGCGGCAGAGGGTAAGATGGGGAGAAGGGGGGGTCAGAGGAAAGTAAAGGGGAAGAAGGTTCCGGAGGGGCGTTGGTGTTCAAGAGTTGATGAAGTTTGTGATCCTTGACATCAGAAAGGAAGAAAAAAAGTTTTTTGTTGAAGCGTCGGATGAGTCGAAGGATGAAATGGAACTGTGGACCCAGACAGCTTTGAGAAAGAGTGCATCGGTGCTGCTGAAGAGAGAGGTCGAGAGTGTTCATGTGGTGCCGCATGGCGTTGAGCGTGGATCTCAAGATGCGGCGAGAGCAGTAGTTCGAGGAACAATGAATATCTTGGAGATATTTGTAATCCTGGGTGGATCCGAAACACGAAGGGTGGAAGTTTAGTTGGAATCCACGTGGAATAAGTCGGAACCGGAGACAGTTGCTGAGGAAAGAGATGTGGCTGTGAAACCGAGTCTTGGCAGATACCTGATCAAACACGAGAAGGGAAACTGAAAGCAATGAAGATGAACAAGGTTGAAGAGACAAACGGAGATCTCGTCGAAGCGAAGAGCAGAACTTCTTCAAGGTGGGCATTCCTAGAAGAGAGGTGGCAGTGAACCAAACACTAATACGATAGCAAAATACTGCGGATGCTGGAAATCCGAAATAACAACAGAAAACGCTGGGAAAACTCAGCAGGCCAGGGCAGCATCGGTGGAGAGAGAAATGGAGTTAACGTTTCAGGTCGAAGACCCTTCGTCAGAACTGGAAAAAAAGCAGGAAGAGGGATAGATTTTAAAGTAAGTGGGGGCTGGGAAAAGGGGGGGGGTGGATGAAAGAACAAAAGGGAAGGTCAGAGATAGGAGAGAAAGCAGGAGAGATTAAGAGACATTGAGAGACATTAAGAGATATTCAAGGAACAAAGGATGGCTCTGGCTGGAGTGTGAATGGCCCTGGCAGAATGAAGGACAGCTGCCATGTGGGAGGGAAGAAAAAAGACCAGACGAAAGTGTGGATTAAAAAAAAAAGAAAGGGAAGATAAATATATATACAGGGGCCGAGGTTATGATCTGAAATTGTTGAACTCTATGTTGAGTCCAGACGGCTGTAGAGTGCCCAATCGAAAGATGAGGTGCTGTTCCTCGAGCTTACGCTGAGCTTCCGTGGAATAATGCAAGAGACCGAGGACGGTGAGGTCTGAGTGGGAGTGGGAATTTCGAAGTATAGTCACTGTTGTAATGTTGTACTTTGCGCACAGCAAGCTCCCACAAATAGCAATGTGATCATGGCCAGATAACCTGTTTTAGTGATGTTGATTGAGCGATAAATATTGGCCAGGACATTGGGGATTACTCTTTTTCAAAATAATGCCATGAGATCTTTTACGTCCACCTGAAAGAGCAGACGGGGCCTCGGTTTAACATCTCATCTGAAAAACCCCCTGAGCCACGGCTGACACACGAGGTGCAACGCCTGTGGTTTCAGCAGAGGCTGCCAGGAGAATCAGGAGAGGAGGGGAAGGGAGAAAATTGTGACGTTCATTTTTGAGTACTGAGCCTTCCTGATTGATGGGAAAAGTCAATACAAGCCAGCAATAAGGAAATCAAGTGCTTGGCCCACCAGTAGTAGGAATAAATGGTGGCCTGTCATGTTGGTGACAGCTGTTTGCATTTACTGCTTGTTGTGCTATCTCATTTACATAACGGTGCTGTTGCTGAAGCTGTAATATAATGCGGGTATTAAATTATTTTCTTCTTTCAATTGTCTCCCCATACTAAGCACCAATAATAGTCAATAAAAATGATGGGCGGAGACTTGGCATACTCCCAAGGTCTCCAGCAGTGGCACCCGGAACCAGCTGCTAGGACATGTGTGACAGTAACCGATTACAGACTATGACCGTGATTTCCCCTACCTTGGCAGGTCCGTGGCGTGCGAGGTCGGTAGCTGGATGCAGCCTCGCTGCTGGCTCCATCCCAGCCTCCGACATGACTTGCCCTAATTGGGCTTGTTAAGCCCGCCCAATGAGTTTCCCAGCAAACTGAAGGAAGCGGGTCTAATGATGTCATTTGATGATGCGTCATCAGCTGGTTTCCTTAAAGGGACCATGCGCAAATTTACTTTGATATTTGTGCTCTGTGTTCTACAGCATTGAGGTGCTGCAAACACTGACAAGCACTGCACAGAGGTGCATGGCTGCACCCAGGCTCTCCCATGACTCCCTCCATATGCTTATGGAGGGAGTCACAGCACACAGGGAGGGTCTCTTCCCTTCCAATGGGTGGAAGAGACCTCCCCAGGAGACCAACGCAGCCTGGTTGCACATTGCACAGAAGGGCACAGGCAGGGATGTCATCAGGAGGACCAGGCTGCAGTGCCGCAAACCTTTCAATGATCTCAGTAGATCACGAAATGCTACTGCAAAGCCACACTCAACCTCATCCTGCTGTGCCACTCATCACATCCCCATCACTCTGCCTTCCCTACCCTACTCCTGCACATCCTTACTCACACCAACTTACCTTGCACCTCCACCCATCCCTCTCTATCTACATTATCACTTCCCCATCTCACTAGCCACCCCTCACACTCACCCTCATCCTAGTCCAATCATTGCCAACTAACTAGTGAGTTGCAGTGAATGGTGAGACATAACGGTACCCCCCTCAATACTGATGAGTGTGAAAGGACTGGCTTGGGCATTGCAGGGATGCTTTATGTTGTTGGTGTGGGGTGGTGCCAACCTGGCGCATAATGTGGCAGCCAGGGTGTGCAGTGTCAAGTGAAGTAAATCTGGCTATGATGAGGCCATCCCTGGCATCCCGGGCAACAATGTGGCCAGGTGCTGATGCCCTCTGTCCTGTGCAGCATCAGGTGATTGCGGAGAAGGTCAGTGTGATTGCTGGTGATGCCGCGGCTGATGGTGGTCAGATTCTGAGGACCAAGGTGAGAGACTATAAACTATACCCATGCTGATGGAATAAATGACAGGTGAACATGAGATGACTGAAGCAATCCATCAATGGTGAGAGAGGTTGTCCCAATGAGGTGACACTGGATAGAGAGTTTGCTCCAATCACTTGCAACCTGCGTAAAACTCAATCTGTCTTCCAAATGCAGTAAGCAACAGCTTCTGAGCTTGGAAAGTGAAAAGCTGTGAGATGGGAGCTTTTATAGCACATTTCAAGCTGTCAAGTAATGAGATGATTCCATGGCCATTCAACTCCTGCCCAGCTTAACAGACGTGATCCCCGAGAAGCGTGGACCCCATTGGCGAGCTGGTAAATTCTAAAGGTGAGCTCAAAATTGTTGTTAATCCTCTGTTAACAAGGTCATAATGACCTGAATTGCCTCCCCCGCCGCTGCCTGTCGGGTCTGTTCAGCGCTGACAGACCTGACATTTGATAAAGGTGCGTGGTGGCGGGTTGACAGCGGGGTCCCGACCGCTGTCATAAAAAAAACACTTTTCCACCCGACCCACCACCGATCCTGCCCCCTGACACCCCGGAAAATTCCCCCCTATATCTTTTGATTTCTCCCTCATCGTAAGGGAGTGTCTGACATCTGCTTACTACTTCCCAGAGTGATGTGGTTGAGTCCAAAGATCATGGCCTAGAAATTCAGTTGGGCGCGCCAGCCGTTAGCGCCTTAGGAGGAGTAGATCTCGAGCGCTAGGCGCTTAGCGCCTAGGCGCAGCGCGATCTGCGCCTCGCCCCAACTTCAGTACACATTTAGCGCCGGCGCAAAGTCTTAGCGCGCGCGCCCTGCTGCGCGCGCAGATCATGACGTCATTTACTAGTGCAACGCCCTTTGTGCGCCCCGAACCGGAACTTCACTCACGCCGGGCCATTGTGCGCCGGGCGGCCCTAACGACTGTGAAGTGGAACGGTACACAGCCGAGGCGGGCCGCGGGGAGCGCTAATTAAAGGGCACTTACCCTGCACTATAAAGGCCAGCCATTTTGCAGCATTCACTCTTGTGCAACGGTTTTTTGGAGAGAGACCAAGGAGGAGAGCTTACTGGTTTGGACCAACACTAGGACAGGTATTTTTGGCTCAGGCCAGAGCTTAGCAATTATCTTTGCCTTCATTGAGAGCTCAGTGTTTGCCAGCATATAATGGGGGCTGCATTGGGTGCCAACGCTGACTTTCAGCCTTATGCCAGAAGGGCTTACAGACGCCGTGAGAGAGTGGCAGCCCTGGCTAGACGCAGAGGGGGCAACAGGCGTCGCCAACTGAGGCCTTACCCACCCAGGGTATACCGCCAGCAGTCCTCCTATCTGACCATGTCTGCCGCGATGTGTGTAAGGAGGCTGCGATTCAGAAGGGAGGTGGTTGCAAACATCTGCCAGCTGCTTCACAGAGATCTGCAGCCACAGCTGATGCGCAGGACGTCTCTGTCGGTGAAGGTGACGGTGGCTTTCAACTTCTATGCCACCGGCTCCTTCCAATCCGCTGCTGGGGACATCGCTAACATCTCACAGTTCGCCGTGCATTGCTGCATCTGCCAGGTGACCGAAGCCCTTTTCACAAGGAGACATCAATTCATCTCCTTCCCCATGACCCTGGACAAGCAGCAGCAGCGTGCAGTGGGATTTGCAAGAATAGCGGGCTTCCCCATGGTGCAGGGCGCCATTGACTGCACGCATGTGGCTTTGCGGGCACCTCTGGAGCATGCCGAGGATGACCGCAACCGGAAGGGCTACCATTCCCTCAACGTACAGCTGGTGTGTGACCACAGGCAGCGCATCCTAGCTGTCAATGCCCGCTTTCCAGGCAGCAGCCACGATGCCTTTATCCTGCGACAGACAACTGTGGCTGACATGTTCCAGGCACAGCCTCACCCAAGAGGATGGCTTATCGGAGACAAAGGCTATCCTTTGTGTACCTGGCTCATGACCCCGCTCCGCGCGCCCACGACCCCTGCTGAAGAGGCATACAATGAGAGCCATCAAGCGACTAGGAACATCATAGAACAAACAATCGGCATCCTCAAGCAACGGTTCCGCTGTCTCGATCGCTCCGGGGGAGCCCTCCAGTATTCGCAGGAGCGAGTCTCCCAATTCGTCGTCGTTTGCTGCATGCTGCACAACCTGGCTATTCGCAGGACTCAGGCACTGCCACCTCACGTTGGACACCCACCTCAGGAGGAGGAGCAGGAGGAGCATGAGGAGGACGAGGAGTACCAGCCCAGGAGGGAGGCAGAAGGTCCAAGGGCCGCCCGTCGGCGGCTTATCGAACGTCAGGGAATGGCTTGTGCCAATGAAAGAACATGATTGCAGCTGCTCCGCAAGCCCTCAGCCGGTTAAGGCAACAAACACTTCAAAGATCAAACATGGACAATGTTAATAAATAAAATGCTTTATTGTACAAACTCAGGGCCCTTCCCACATGAAAACCAAAAACAGACGAAACCCCCAAAAAACACTCAAACACATTACTCGCTCCCACAACCTGGAGAGGATTAACAAAACAGTGCAACTAAAATGGCCGTCATCCTCTGCCTTCGTAAAAAACAAACATCACATCCTCGGCCTTCAAAAAACAAACATCCAATTCTCGGCCTCAAAAAACAAACATCCAATTCTCGGCCTCAAAAAACAAACACAACTGGCCACACATTCGACTTTTTGCCCCGCTAGGGCGATGCCTTGGCCATCTTTGTGTGGCCCCTGCCCGCCCTGCTGCTCCTCCTCAAAGTAAGGCCATTGGCTGCTGCAAGGCTGGGGGCAGGCTCCTGAGGGGCACATGTCGTGACGGCAGATGCCCTTGGGGGTCGGCCTAGTCGAGGTCTGGCCGTCGAGCGGGCAGCTGTTGAATGCTGCAGCTGTGGCTGGCCAGCATCAGTCGCTGCAGCAGCTCCTGGCAGCTCCACTGGGGGAGTGGCAGTGGCGGCTGGAGGAATGGGGGCAAGCTGGCGGATGGCAGGCGCTCGCTGGTCGCCTGAGACACTGGCACTCGCCCGGGCCAGCACTGCAGCATGAGCACCAATCTGCCGAGGGACAGACCGCTGTGCTGCTGCAGCGCGCCGGGTGCCCTGGCGATGCCTGGCTAACACAGCGAGTGTGGCAGCAGTGAGTGCCCGTGGTGACCTGTTCAGTGACCTCATCAGAGCACCCAGTGACTGCATGGCACCACTGATCAGCTGGCCACTCGCTGCCTGAGCTGCCCCGAATGCCACCCGACTCGCTGCCTGCTCTGCCCCGAATTCCGCCAAACTGATGGCCTGTGAGGCCCCGACGTCGGTGACACTCCGAGAGAGGGACTCGATGGCCTCAGGCAACCGTGCCACTACCCCCATGAGCTCCGTGTGCCGGCGCTCCGAGTCCGCGGACAAGTCCTCGAGGCGTTCCATCTCCTCGGCGAAGACCATCTCCGGACTGGAGGCCGGACTCTCCCTCTGGGGAGAAGGCCGCCGAGCTGGCCGACCCTTGCTGCGTTGCTGGACGCCGCTGGGCCCAGCAGTTGGACTCCCCTCCGACCCTTCCCCCCTCTGGGGAGAAGGCCGCCGAGCTGGCACCCCCCTCCCGCGTTTCTGCAGGCCGCAGGTCCCATGAGCTCCCCTCCCCTCCGACACTTCCGCCACGCTCCCCTCCAGGGAAGACATGTCCCCTACATTGGCATGGGTTGCCACGGCTGAGGGTTCCCCCGATGGGCCGCCTTCCTCTTGCTCCTCCTCCTCCTCCTCTTCTGAGGGGCTGTCACTGGCAACTTCAGGGACCTCCTCCTCACCATCTGAAAGCAGGAAGGCACAAGAGCTTTAGAGTGAGGAGAGGGCGTCAGCGAGGGATGCATGAGTGGTGGCATTCAGCGCATTGGTCGGACAGTGGCAAAGGATGTAGATCTGATGCGCAAGTGGGACGAGAAAGGTCCAAACGTTGATGTCCTTACCATTGGTGCCCAGAACAGGGTCGGCATCTCCACATGCAATGCGGCCAATCACCCGGCCACCCATGATGCGCTCCACGCGATGTTGCAGCTCGGTGAGCGGCTGGATCTGGGGTCGGCCTCCCCCGGTCGCAGTCCGGCTCTTCCTATTATTTGCCAGCTTGGCCTGCAAGAGAAAGGACGGCCTCTGAGTACAGTGTGTAGTCCTGATCTTGTGTGCACTGCCTCCTATGGTGGAATAGCCTAGCCAGTGTGTCGCCCTGATCTTGTGTGCACTGCCTCCCATGGTGGAATAGCCTGGCCAGTGTGTCGCCCTGATCTTGTGTGCACTGCCTCCCATGGTGGAATAGCCTGGCCAGTGTGTCGCCCTGATCTTGTGTGCACTGCCTCCCATGGTGGAATAGCTTGGCCAGTGTGTAGCCCTGATCTTGTGTGCACTGCCTCCCATGGTGGAATAGCTTGGCCAGTGTGTTAAGTGCAGAATGTGCAATTGATGTTCATGCCTGTCCCATAGCTGCTGGATGAGGGCTGGCCATTAGGGCTTTCAGGTCCCTTTGCCCATAATGTGAGGTGCACATGCAAGGATGAGGAGGACACTGGAAAGGGTACTCACCCTGACAATCCGAGTGAGATCATTAAACTTTTTGTGGCATTGGACACCGGTCCTGGGGACCTCGCTGTTGGCTGACACCTTGCTGGCGACATGCCTCCAGGCTCTCCGGTAGACGCGGACCGGCGCCTTCCTGCCATTGTCCGGGTACAAAAGATGGCGCCTCTTCTCCACACCACCAACCAGCACACTCAGATCACGCTCTGAGAAGCGCTGCGCTCGTTCACGGGCCTTCTGCATGGCTTCAGGCGCTATTTGGGTCCAACAGCAGTGTTCAGGCCTAGCTGCAGGGCTCCACTATCCAGGGCGTGGCAGCAGACCAAGTCGAACCTTCCCCCTTAAGAGCTGGCCGGCGCCAGGGTGTCTGCTGTCAATCACGAGATGGCCGCACCTGCGCTGCGCCCGGCCTCGGCGCTCTCGCTCAGCACCTCCGGCTTAGCGCCTAAAGAGAGGCGTCCAGCGCCAGTTTTAGCGCTCGAGCAAACTCTTAGGGCGAAGCTAATGAATATCGGAGAAGTGGCCTCGATTTGGCGGCGGGCGCAAACTTTAGCGGCCGCCCGACTTTTCGCCCCAAAAGTGGCTACAATGAATTTCTAGGCCCATGGATATAATGCAACATGCTACCACTCTGTGGTGCCATTTGGATCATGGATTCAAACCCTTCTGCTACCACTGTTGTGTCATGCATGTGCTATGTCACTGTGCTACTTAGACCCTCAATTGGAGTTTCAGTTCAACACTCCACATTTATCACAACATGGTGTAATCTGTAACTGGACAGAGAATTAAATGAAACACAGAACTGGTGAAACCCAACACAGAATATGCATTAGAACATAGAGGTCCATATTAGAAACATAGAAGATAGGAGCAGGAGTAGGCCATTCGGCCCCTCGAGCCTGCTCCGCCATTCAATGAGATCATTGTAAGAAATCACACAACACCAGGTTATAGTCCAACAGCTTTATTTGAAATCACAAGCTTTCGGAGCACTGCTCCTTCGTCAGGTGAAGTGGAGAGATGCATAAAAACACAGCTTATATAGTCAGAGAATAATGTCAGATGTTTACAGGTAATCTTTCTAACTGCCATTTATCACACCTCGGCAGAGAGATAATCACAGCAATCAAAGGTGTAAATGGTGTCCAAACAGGTCAGTCAGGAAAACATTACATCAAAGAACAATGAGGTGGGGTCACAAGGGGTCAAATGTTGCAGATGCTGGGGTCTGACATTATTCTCTGACTATATAAGCTGTGTTTTTATGCATCTCTCCACTTCACCTGATGAAGGAGCAGCGCCCCGAAAGCTTGTGATTTCAAATAAAGCTGTTGGACTATAACCTGGTGTTGTGTGATTTCTTACATTTGTCCACCCCAGTCCAACACTGGCATCTCCACACCATGAGATCATGGCTGATCATCCAAATTCAGTACCCTGTCCCTGCCTTCTCCCTAAATCCCTTGATCCCTTTAGCCTTAAGAAATATATCAAACTCCTTCTTGAATATATTTAATAAATTGGCCTCCACTGCCTTCTGTGGTAGAGAATTCCACAGGTTCATCACTCTCTGGGTGAAGAAATTCCTCCTCATCTCTGTCCTAAATGGCTTACCCCTTATCCTTAGACTGTGACCCCTGGTTCTGGACTCCCCGGCCATCGGGAACATCCTTCCTGCATCTAGTCTGTCTAGTCCTGTTAGAATTTTATAAGTTTCAATGAGATCCCCTCTCATTCTTCTAAACTCCAGCGAGTATAAGCCCAATCGACCCAATCTCTCCTCATACGTCATTCCTGCCATCCCAAGTATCAGTCTGGTGAATCTTCGCTGCACTCCCTCCATGGCAAGAACATCCTTCCTCAGATAAGGCAACCAAAACTGCACACAATACTCAAGATGTGGTCTCACCAAGGCCCTGTACAACTGCAGCAAGACATCCTTGTTCCTGTACTCGAACCCTCTTGCTACGAAGGCCAACATACCATTTGCCTTCTTAACCGCCTGCTGCATTGCATGCTTACCTTCAGCGACTGGTGCACAAGGACACCCAGGTCTCATTGCACTTCCCCTTCTCCCAATCTATTGCCGTTCAGATAATAATCTGCCTTCCTGTTTTTGCCACCAAAGTGGATAACCTCACATTTATCCACATTATACTGCATCTGCCATGCTTCTGCCCAATCACCCAACCTGTCTAAATCATACTGGAGTTTCTCGGCATCCTCCTCACAGCACACACGCCCACCCAGCTTTGTGTCATCTGCAAACTTGGAGATATTACATCTAGTTCTCTCGTCTAGATCATTTATATATATTGTGAATAGCTGGGGTCCTAGGACCGATCCCTGTGGTACCCCACTAGTCACTGCCTGCCACTCGGAAAAAGACCCGTTTATTCCAACTCTTTGCTTCCTGTCTGCCAACCAGTTCTCTATCCAAGTCAATACCTTGCCCCCAATCCCATGTGCCTTAACTTTACATGCTAATCTCTTATGCGGGACCTTATCGAAAGCCTTCTGAATGTCCAAATACACCACATCCACTGGTTCTCCCTTATCTGTTCTACCTGTTACATCCTCAAAAAATTCCAGTAGATTAGTCAAGCACGATTTACCTTTTGTAAATCCATGTTGACTTTGTCCGATCCTGTCTCTGTTTTCCAAGTGCTCTGCTATTACATCTTTTATAATGGACTCTAGCATTTTCCCCACTACCGATGTCAGGCTTACCAGTCTATAATTCCTGTGAGCCCTGGTTATCTGGTTCATGAAGCCCCAGTAATTTACTGAACTGCAGTCCATGTTGTTTCTATTTCCTGCTATTTTCTTATGCTGCTAGGTGTGTCGACTTGAATTTGGTCAGGCTGGTGGTTGGAAAAGGTCTGCTCTTAATGTTTCCCTTATTGTTGGATAAATTCTAATTTCACCAATGAGCGAGTAGCACTGAAATAAAAAGACCTTTGCAAACAGCTGGGCCTGCCTATTTCAAGCACGTGAAACCAGTGACATCAAAATAAATGGTAAATAGATATGGTGTAACAATTTGAAACAGCTGGTAAGTTATTTTGGTGGGAGTAATGTTCGGTGTATTTAACTACACAAAATTAATTTTATTTAGCAGAGTTGGTCATTCAGTAGTAATGGTTTTGCCACAACATTGTGGATGTATAATAGAGGTGGACCAGTGGAATGTTAAAGTGGGAGTACTTGAGGCTGACAGTGGATGCCAATAGTAGAAATGTGTTCTATTCTCTGCCTGTCACATCCATTACTTTAATGAGGACAAAGATTCACTCAAAATATTTTTAAAAAGAAAAGAAAGACTTGCATTTATTTAACACCTTCCACGACCACCAGACATCCCAAAGCACTTTACGGCCAATGAAGAACTTTTTGAAGTGTAGTCATTGTTGTAATGTAGGAAATGCGGCAGCCAATTTGTGCACAGCAAGCTCCCACAAACAGCAATGTGATAATGACCAGATCATCTGTTTTTTTTAGTAAATAAAAGGTAAAGTGGAGTAAATAAAGGTGTGTAGGAATGTCTAGTTCCTATCCAAAAGTCTGAGGTCCACTCAGGCGATCAAATAAACGAGGTTTAATGAAAACTAACAGAGTTTAACGGATAACTACAGGAGAACATCGAATATAGGTCTAGTCAGTTCAGAGGCTCCACGAGGACTGCTAGGGCAGTCCCGTGGCTGATGTCATGACGTCATAACGTTTTTCCCGCCGGTGGGGGATCACGTGATGAACGGCGTGACGTCATCACGTTTACCCGCGCTATTAAAGTGATCGCACTCTGTACATGTAAACAGTGAAAACAAAGATACAGACTCAGGCTGTAGCCAACATTTTATTAAAGGGAATTATATACAATTGATTGGAGTCCCTTAGTGGCTCCGCCACATGCGCCCCCCCCAGAATTGTCTTTAATAGCAAAAGTAAAACAGCGAGGAGGCTTGACAAGCCTGTCAGATCGACTTCTGTAGCCTGGAAGTGGAAGCTGATGGACGGCGGGCGAGCTGGCGGGCAGTTGCGTTTGATCTGGCACGGTGACTGTGGACAGTTGGCCACGTTTCGGCGGTTGTGCGATCTCGACTGGGCGGTCAAGGTCCAAGTGAGCCGGCTTCAACTGGCCAACCGAAATGTGGTCCGGTTTATCTCTGACGTCGACCGAAAAAGATTTGTCTCCCGGCTCTATCACACGGAAAGGACCAGTGTAAGGGGGTTTGAGCGGGTCCCGATGAGCGTCGTGGCAGATAAACACATAGTCGGCATTCTTCAGCTCAGCTGGGACGTGGGAGCTCTGCAAGCCATGATGCAACATAGGCACTGGAGCGAAACTTCTCGCTGCCTCCTGGTGGCTGATGAGCTGCTGGGATGCGGACCATGGCTCTGTTGGAGATGGAAGGAAATCCCCTGGTACGCATAGTGGCTGGCCATATACGAGCTCTGCCAAGAACGATTGAAGATCTTCTTTAGGTGCCGTACGAAGACCCAAAAGGACCCGCGCCTTGAAGGCTGGCTCGCAGTGCGGCTTTGAGCGACCTGTGGAATCGTTCGCACAGGCCGTTCGCCTGTGGATGGTAGGCAGTGGTGCGATGTAGCTTGACGCCGAGCCCCTGAGCCACAGCGTTCCAGAGCTCCAAAGAAAACTGCGGCCCACGATCGGACGAGATGTCCGCCGGTACCCCGAAGCGGGCGACCCAAGAGGAGATGAATGCCCTGGCGATGTCTGCAGAAGTGGTGGAAGACAGAGGAACCGCCTCCGGCCATTGAGTGGTGCGGTCCACCATTGTAAGAAGATGAGTAAACCCGTGCGAAGGCGGAAGTGGCCCCACCAGGTCCACATGCACATAATCAAACCTATGTTCCAGAATGGCGAATGTGGCCAATGGCGCCTTGACGTGATGCTGCACCTTGGCCTTTTGGCAGACCATACAGGTGTTGGCCCAGTCACGGACATCCATGTGCATGCCCCGCCCCACGAATTTGGATGACATCAACCGTTGCGAGGCCTTCATGCCAGGGTGCGACGACCCGTGGATGGTGTCAAAAACTTTTCGGCGCCAGGCGACCGGGACGATAGGGCAAGGATCTCCTACGGAGACGTCGCAGAGTAGCGTAGTGCCCACGGCATGGAATTTGACATCGGCCGCTTGGAGGCTAGAGGGGTTGGTTCTGTAAGATTGGACCTCCGGATCCGAGGCTTGATCCGCAGCCACGAGGGCGTAGTCGATGCCGAGCTGGACTGCATGAACGGTCGCGCGGGAGAGGCAATCTGCCACCAGGTTGTCCTTACCGGACACATGCTGAATGTCAGTGGTGAATTCTGAGATAAACGTCAACTGACGTTGTTGCCGAGCTGACCACGGTTCAGCGGTCTTGGCCATAGCGAACGTTAATGGCTTATGGTCCACAAAAGCCGTGAACGGACGTCCCTCTAGCAAGAACCGGAAATGGTGGATGGCCAGAAAAAGGGCCAGCAAATCCCGGTCGAACATGCTGTACTTTCGTTCGTTTCGCCGTAGTTGACGGCTGAAAAATGCCAGCGGTTGCCACGTCCCATGCACCTGTAGGATTCGCAAAATTGAACTTTATATTATAAAGGGTCGAATGGCAGAAGAGGCCATGATTTTAAAGACTATTTTAAAAGAAGCCCAGAAAAAGGGCCATACAAAATGGCCACCAGACCCCGTGATCAACTTATTGGGACACTTTAAAATGGTTCCTGCAAATCCTCAGACAGCTTTGTGGATTCAGCCCAAAGTAAGTTCTGGAAGCCGTTTCTGAGAGAACAACACCAGACACCCACATATACATATAGATTGGATGCAGATCCAGTCGAGATCAGCCTGTAGATAAAGGCCATCTAAATGTTGACCCAGACAAAAGGGAACAGTTTCATATTCATGAGAAGAGCATCAAGGGCCCGTTAAGGACATCACCAGGACATTAAAAACAATGAAGGTCATTCCAGACCAGAGATGGCCCGTTACCGGCCATCCAAGAACAGTTTAAAATATAATAACTACCCCGTTGTGCAACAAGCCCGCCAAAAGTTAAACAAAGACTAACCTGATTTGGCGCGAGATAAGAGCTTCTGGAAGGAAGTATAATTGAAAGAACACATGGGTAGGAATTGGGTTATCTTCAGCTTTCCAGCTTGCAGGTCTGTCCAGTTTTTGAGCTGGGTAAAGAGCTGCTTTGGGAGAAGATCAGCGTGACTCCTCTCCATCGTCGGAGAGGAAGAAGAAGAAGACTAAGCCGCCATCAAGAAGGTCGTTAGAGCCGGCGTCCCGGCCCAGGGTAAAACATCGGGAGATCATCGACCAACCCCGGGCCATTGACGAAACGAGAGGCCATCGACCCGCTCCGGCTCAGGAGAAGAGATAAAATAAAACTGAAGAAATGATAGGGGCCAGCCCAAGGCTCCTCTGACCGGGGTCGAGCCGACGATCCCCGACCCCGCTGACATCTAGGCCAGCCGGTGTCCAGCCGCCCCCAACCCCCACCTCAGGAGAGAGGTGAGGCATAGCTCGTTGGGGCTCCACGATCCACGTGGAGACGGGACGCCTGAAAGGATCAAACGCAGGCCGGTTTCAAAACCTTGCACTTCCTAGTTGGATTGGTGAGCATGTTTCTGGCCCTCCATAATCAGATCTAGATAGGTTTAAGGGGGTGGATATTTAAGGGTATAATTAACATGAGTTGTTATCCCTTGATATTCTGTGTGTTTCCCTATTTCATGATGATTTTTGTGGCGTATAATATGCCTGTATTTGCCTTAGTTAGTATTGTGTCATTATGATTTGTTTGTGTTTTTCCCTACCATGTACTCTCTTATTTGCTTGCATTTGATTTGTGTTACATTATGCAATAAAATTTCATTTTGTTTCATCAAACTTGGTCTATAAGAGTTTTCTCTACATTGTAGTTCCTGCCCCAAAGTCCAGAGTACAGAATCTAAGGGGCGAGTGGGTCGAACCACTCAAGGTTTTACCACGAAGCCTATAAATTGCACCATGGAGGCAATGGCACAAGGCCATGTGCCCCCGCAGGTGGCATATATAGGAGGTGGGACATACTGTGTCACCACTGCAGCGCCCCACTACCAACATGGACAGCACGGTTGGTGTCCGGTTAGTGACAGCAGCTTCTGTTTCAAGCCCAGGGCAGAAGTTCAAGTGGCCCAAGAGCGAATTGTCCCCATTCCTGAACCTTCCACTATTCACATCACTGTTAAAGAGAATTTCACCGATTTTCAGCGATTCGTTGCACATTTTGGATATATCATTCCCCCTCTCCCTGAACACGTCACCAGGATATTAAAAGCCATTGTTGTTTCACAGAAACATTTCTATACACTGGAGCAGAAGACTTTAGAGATAGGGGCAAACATATTGGATATAGTGACCCCACCGTGGTGGGGCCTGTTCACTAATATAGAAGTCCCTTCTTGGATTAGGATAGCCTCCCACATTCTTGTAGTGTGCCAGGTTATCATTGTAGTTTATTTACTGTTTGTATACTGTAAAAAGGTCAAACATTCGCAAAAGTAGGAGAATAGAGGGGAATGGAGGGAGCATTATGTGCGGGTGGAAGAAGAGACACCCGTTTAGATTCTTGCTGCTTTGTATAAAGTTAAAGTTTTCCCTCCCTCCTCTGTATTATTTTTGACATGTATTCATGTGCATTTTAATTTTTGTGTGTGTACTTTATTTTTTCTTATTGAAGTTTATTAGGTGTGTTGTTATTATTAAAAGATAGTGTGTATGCACCAGGTGATGTATGGGGTATAAGGCCCCCCTCCACGCCTGGAAGTAAGTTGTCAGATTTTAACTCCAAGGTATTGCCATCTATAGATGTTTAATGTACACTAGGTTTTTCTGAAATGGGAAATGCATGTGTCGTGGTATCATAGATAGGTAAATACTGGGGATGGTTAGATTATGGGAAGTCAAAATTTTGCTCACCCAGAATTATGATACTTCAAGCAAGTTACAGTATCATCAGGGGGGAGTGTAGGATTCGCAAAATTGAACTTTATATTATAAAGGGTCGAATGGCAGAAGAGGCCATGATTTTAAAGACTATTTTAAAAGAAGCCCAGTAAAAGGGCCATACAAAATGGCCGCCAGACCCCGTGATCAACTTATTGGGACACTTTAAAATGGTTCCTGCAAATCCTCAGACAGCTTTGTGGATTCAGCCCAAAGTGAGTTCTAGAAGCCGTTTCTGAGAGAACGAAACCAGATACCCACATATACATATAGATTGGATGCAGATCCAGTCGAGATCGGCCTGTAGATAAAGGCCATCTAAATGTTGACCCAGACAAAAGGGAACAGTTTCATATTCATGAGAAGAGCATCAAGGGCCCGTTAAGGACATCACCAGGACATTAAAAACAATGAAGGTCATCCCAGACCAGAGATGGCCCATTACCGGCCATCCAAGAACAGTTTAAAATATAATAACTACCCCGTTGTGCAACAAGCCCGCCAAAAGTTAAACAAAGACTAACCTGATTTGGCGCGAGATAAGAGCTTCTGGAAGGAAGTATAATTGAAAGAACACACGGGTAGGAATTGGGTTATCTTCAGCTTTCCAGCTTGCAGGCCTGTCCAGTTTTTGAGCTGGGTAAAGAGGAGCTGCTTTGGGAGAAGATCAGCGTGACTCCTCTCCATCGTCGGAGAGGAAGAAGAAGAAGACTAAGCCGCCATCAAGAAGGTTGTTCGAGCCGGCGTCCCGCCCCGGGGTAAAACATCGGGAGATCATCGACCAACCCCGGGCCATTGACGAAACGAGAGGCCATCGACCCGCTCCGGCTCAGGAGAAGAGATAAAATAAAACTGAAGAAATGATAGGGGCCAGCCCAAGGCTCCTCTGACCGGGGTCGAACCGATGATCCCCGACCCCGCCGACATCTAGGCCAGCCGGTGTCCAGCCGCCCCTGACCCCCACCTCAGGAGAGAGGTGAGGCGCAGCTCGCTGGGGCTCCACGATCCACGTGGAGACGGGACGCCTGAAAGTATCAAACGCAGACCGGTTTCAAAACCTTGCACTTCCTAGTTGGATTGGTGAGCATGTTTCTGGCCCTCCATAATCAGATCTAGATAGGTTTAAGGGGGTGGATAGTTAAGGGTATAATTAACATGAGTTGATATCCCTCGATGTTCTGTGTGTTTCCCTATTTCATGATGATTTTTGTAGAGTATAATATGCCTGTATTTGCCTTAGTTAGTATTGTGTCGTTATGATTTGTTTGTGTTTTTCCCTCCCATGTACTCTCTTATTCGCTTGCATTTGATTTGTGTTACATTATGCAATAAAATTTCATTTTGTTTCATCAAACTTGGTCTATAAGAGTTTTCTCTACATTGTAGTTCCTGCCCCGAAGTCTAGAGTACAGAATCTAAGGGGCGAGTGGGTCGAACCACTCAAGGTTTTACTGTGCAAGAGAGAGAGGCCTCAAGAGAGAGCAACCTCTGCAATCTAAAACCCCTTACACACCCACTGTTCCTGCACTACGCCGATGGCGTAGTCTGACGCGTCGGTGGTAAGGGCGATGGTGGCACCTGGCAGCGGGTATGCCAGCATGGTTGCATTGGCTAAAGCGCCTTTTGTGTCGACGAACGCCCGGTCCATGTCGACCGTCCAGCTGATCGGATCCTTGCCGGACTTGCCCTTGAGGGCCTCGTACAGGGGCTGCATGAGCAGAGCTGCATTAGGGACGAACCGGTGATAAAAATTTACCATCCCGAGGAACTCCTGCAGAGCCTTGACGGACTGCGGGCGCGGGAACGAAGTAACTGCTTCCACCTTCATTTGCAGGGGAATTGCGCTGTCTGATGTGATGCGATGGCCTAAAAAATCAATCTGCTGCAGGCCGAACTGGCACTTGGCCGGGTTGATGATCAAGCCATGTTGACTGAGGCGTCTAAAGAGGGTGCGCAAATGGCAGATGTGCTCCTCTTTATTAGGGCTGGCGATGAGGATGTCGTCGAGGTAGACGAATAGAAACTTGAGGTCCCGAAGCACGGAGTCCATCAAACGCTGGAAAGCCTGTGCAGCATTCTTCAATCCAAACGGCATCCGCAGAAATTCAAACAGGCCGAATGGGGTGATGACTGCAGTTTTCGGGACGTCTTGCGGGTGTACGGGGACCTGGTGGTAGCCATGGACAAGGTCGACTTTTGAAAAAATGGTATTTCCCGCCAAATGTGCAGAGAAATCCTGAATATGAGGGATCTTGTACCGATCAGGAGTAGTGGCGTTGTTCAGGTGTCGGTAGTCGGCGCAAGGCCGCCATCCGCTGCCAGGTTTCGGAACAATGTGTAGAAGCGAAGACCAGGGACTATTCGACCGGCGAATAATCCCTAGCCACTCCATCGTGTCGAACTCCGCTTTCGCAGCCGCGAACTTGCCAGGTTCAAGGCGCCGGGTCCGTGCGTAGACCGGGGAGCCAGTAGTGGTGATGTGATGTTCGACACCATGTTTCGTGGCCGTGGAAGAGAAAGTGTGTCTGGTCAGGTTTGGGAAATCTCCGAGGAGGCGAGTGAAGTCATCCGGAGGTGGGGACGCGCAGGACACAATGCACGCCACGGTGTTACCATGGTAGCATGGGATGGAGCGAAAAGTGGCCGCATTGATCAACCGGCGGTGCCGTACATCCACCAGGAGGCCGTTGGCGCACAAAAAATCCACCCTGAGGATGGCTTGAGAGACTTTGGCCGTGATGAAATCCCAGTAAAGCCGCTGGCCGCTGAAGCACACCTGGACCCGCCGGCTTCCGAAGGTCCGAATGGCCCCGCCATTAGCCACCTGGAGGGAGGGGCCGTGACCCCCAACTTGTAGATCGAGATTTGACATGGGTAGGATGCTACACTGTGTCCCAGTGTTGCAAAGGAAACATCGACCAGATAGGGAGTCGTTGATGAAGAGGAGTTTTCCCGAATTACCAATTGCCATCGCAGCCGCGGGGCGCTCGTTATAACCGGTCCTCGTTCGACAGGGTGGCTGCTGTTTATTTTTTTTGAGCGAAAAGCTGCAGGGAGGGTGGCAGCATCTTGCTTTCGCGCCAAAACGGGCGTGGTAGAAGCACAACCCCGCAGGTTGAGGGGCTGGAGCGGCGTCTGTGGGGGATGGGCGCCTCGTGGCAGCGCAGTACTGCTGTGCCACCGTGCAGATCTTGTCCGCATCGGCAGCCAGCTCTGCGCTGTCTGTGACTTCCGACCTGGCTAGGGCAGCCTGAACTTGCTCCGGTAGCTGGGTGAGGAATAGCTCCCTGAAGAGGAAGAATTCCAGTTCGGAGCCGATGAGAGTGAGCATTTGGCTCATGAGCTTGGACGGCTTGAAGTCCCCAAGGCCGGGCATATCGAGCAACCGGCGGGCGCGCTCCAACTTCGTGAGCCCGAAGACCTGTAACAACCGTGCCTTTATCGTATCATACTTGCGATCTTCTGGTGGATTACCAAGCAGGCTGACGATCCACGAGGCTGTGGCGCTGTTGAGGGCGGAGACCACGTGATAGTAACGGGTCTGATCCGCAACGATGTTCCTGATTGCGAACTGGGCTTCAGCCTGGATGAACCATGCGGTTGGCTGTTGCTCCCAGAACTGTGGTAGCTTCAAAGCAACGGCATTCGATTCCATGTTCAGTAACTTCTGCGAAAACCGTTCGCAAAAGTCGGGGTCACCAATTTAGGAATGTCTAGTTCCTATCCAAAAGACTGAGGTCCACTCAGGTGATCAAATAAACGAGGTTTAATGAAAACTAACAGAGTTTAACGGATAACTACAGGAGAACATCGAATATAGGTCTAGTCAGTTCGGAGGCTCCACGAGGACTGCTAGGGCGGTCCCGTGGCTGACGTCATGACGTCATCACGTTTTTCCCGCCGGTGGGGGATCATGTGATGAACGGCGTGATGTCATCACGTTTACCCGCGCCATTAAATTGACTGTGCTCTGTACATGTAAACAGTGAAAACAAAGATACAGACTCAGGCTGTAGCCAACATATTATTAAAGGGAATTATATACAATTGATTGGAGTCCCTTAGTGGCTTCGCCACAGGTGAATTGATAACAATGCTTTAAAAGTGGGAAAAAAGAGAAACACTTCGAAGATAATTTTTCACGAGTACTTTTTCTCCCAAAACTCTTAACAAAACAGAAATAAGAACATAAGAAATAGGAGCAGGAGCCGGCCATTCGGCCCCTCGAGCCTGCTCCGCCATTTAATGAGATCATGGCTGATCCGATTTTGGCCTCAACTCCACTTTCCTGCCCGCTCCCCACAACCCTCGACTCCCCTGTTGCTCAAAAATCTGTCTCAGCCTTGAATATATTCAATGACTCAGCTTCCACAGCTCTCTGGGGTAAAGAATTTCAAAGATTCACGACCCTCTAAGAGAAGAAATTCTTCCTCATTTCTGTCTTAAATTGGCGACCCCTTATTCTGAGACTATGCCCCCTCGTTCTAGATTCCCTGACGAGGGGAAACATCCTCTCAGCATCTATCCTGTCCAACCCCCTCAGAATCTTACATGTTTCAATAAGATTACACCTCATTCTTCCAAACTCCAATGAGTATAGGCCCAACCTGCTCAACCTTTCCTCATAAGACAACCCTTCCATCCCAGGAATCAACCTAGTGAACCTTCTCTGAACTGCCTCCAATGCAAGTATATCCCTCCTTAAATAAGGGGACCAAAACTGTGCGCAGTACTCCAGGTGCGGTCTCACCAGCGCCCTATACAGTTGTAGCAAGACTTCCCTACTTTTATACTCTATGGCCTGGAAATTCACTTTGGGGCGGCCAGCTCGCTCGCGCCCAAAAGTTAGCGCTGGGCGGGGAGGCATTAGCGCTCGCCAGATATTCGTCTTCTGCGCCCCAATTCGGAAGCGGGCGCTATACCAGGGTGTGCCCACCTCCGCTTGGGGTGCTGCAACTGAATATCAGCGCGCCAGTTGCCGCAGCGCCACCCGCAGCGGAGCGGCAGGCTGCAGTACTGCAGGCCTTCCTCCCTCTCTTAAGGGGGAGGTGCCTGCAACAGCCGGAGCCCCGATCGCGAGTGCCGGCAAAAGAGCCCGGCACAACGGAGAAGTGCTGGGCTCGCGGAAAGCAGCCGGCAATGCCGCCGGGGGGGGTGTGGAGGAGGCCGGGGAAGGAGGTGCGGGCAGGCGGCCGCTGCAAAAGCGGCCGGCCGCAATTTCCGCTTTAAAGCGCCCCACTAAGGCTGCAGGACGGCCCCGTTTTCTGGTCGCTGTTTGCGGCCGCTTCGGAGGAGGCGGCCGCATCTAAATATGGGGATTGGCGCGGTTTCGGGGCGTTACCGGGGCACCGCGCACACCGATGATGTCATCGGTGCCGGCGCAGCGCTAACGGCTACCGCCGCCATTAACGCTGCACTCAATTTCCGCGCTACCAACCCCGCCGGCACAGAAGACCTCTTTAGGCGCTAAGTGGGCACAAGGCCCACTGAATTTCTAGGCCTATCCCCCTTGAAATAAAGGCTAACATTCCATTTGTCTTCCTAATTACTTGCTGCACCTGTATGTTAACTTTTTGTGTTTCATGTACGAGGACACCCAAATCCCTCTGTACTGCCGCATTCTGTAGTCTTTCTCCATTTAAATAATATATTTATTTTCTATTCTTCCTACCAAAGTGGATAACTTCACATTGTCCCACATTATACTCCATCTGCCAAATTCTTGCCCACTCACTTAAACTATCTATATCCCTTTGCAGACTCTTTGGGGGAGAAATTGAGTATAGCCCCGTTTGGGGCGCCAGCCTCGCCAGGGCGCTAAAAGTAGCGCCCCGGAAGCATTTGTGGCCGCCCGCCGGAAATTGAGTGGTAGCGCCCCAAAGGGAAGTGCGGCGCTACTGGAGGCACCCCGCATCCCTCTTGGGACGCTGCAGCTGAATATCGTGGCGCCACACGCTGCGGCACGTCGCGCTGCGGTATTGTAGGCCTACCTCCCCTTCTTAAAGGGGAGGGGCCTTGTGCAGTGCGATCTGGGGCCCAGCTGGGCCCCCGAGGATCGGGATTGCAGGCAAAAGAGCCCGGCACCGAAGAGAAGTGCCGGGCTCTTGGAACGCAGCCGGCACTCTGCGGGGGGGGGGGTGGTTCAGGAGGCCGGGGACGGGAGCGCAGGCAGGTGCCGGCAGGCGGCCAACAACAAAAATGGCCGCCCCGCACCTCTCCTTTAATTTGCGCCTCCCCGGCCGCAGGTAGGCCCCCCTGAACCGGTCGGACATAGCGTCCGGCGGTAAATCACAGCCGGGGCGCCAGCGGGGCGCTGCGCACACCGATGACATCATCGGTAGCGGCGCAGCGCTAACGGTTAGTGCCACCACTAACGTCCCGCGGAATTTAGCGGGAGGCGTGGGCAGTGCCGCGCCCGGGCGCCAGTTGGCTTGTGCCCCATTAGCGCCCTCTTAAGGCGCTAATGGGAGGTGCAAGCAACTGAATTTTTCCCCCTTTATGTCCTCCTCACAACTTGCTTTCCCACCTATCTTTGTATCATCTGCAAATTTGGCTACAATACACTCGCTTCCTTCATCCAAGTCATTAATATAGATTGAAAATAGTTGAGGCCCCAGCACTGATTCCTGTGGCACCCCACTAGTTACAGATTGCCGTCCTGAAAATGACCCATTTATCCCGACTCTCTGTTTTCTGTTAGTTAGCCAATCCTCTTTCCAATATAATATATTACCCCCAACACCATGAGCTCTTATCTTATGCAGTAACCTTTTATGTGGCACTACACTACATCTACTGGTTCCCCTTTATCCACCCTGCTCGTTACCTCCTCAAAGAACTCTAATAGATTTGTCAAACACTATTTCCCTTTCATAAAACCATGTTGACTCTGTTTGATTGTACTATGATTTTCTAAATGCCCTGCTACTACTCCCTTAATAATGGATTTGAGCATTTTGCCAATGACAGATGTTAGGCTAACTGGCCTATAGTTTCCTGCTTTCTGTCACCCTCCTTTTTTGAATAAGGGCGGTGCATTTGCGGTTTTCCAATCCGCAGGGACTTTTCCAGAGTCAAGGGAATTTTGGAAGATTATAAATGGATGTCTGATCCACTTAAAGTCAGGATGTTTTGTATTCATGATGTTTCAAGATATTTTCAATAAAGCCTTTATGAATGTGTGATATGAATTAATGAATGAAGCTTGAACCTGTTAGTGCTTTTAGTTGGATGAGGCTCTATTGCAGTATTTGGTCTGAGTGAGAATAAATCAGCCGGCTTACACCATCTTCTTTTGTGTGTTGTTTATCAAGGCAGAGTAGAACATGCTGGGAAACAGGTACAGTTGCACCATAATAAGATCATTAAGCTAATTCTAGTGTAACATGATCCTGCATCAGCCCACAGTTCCAATATTACCCTTGCAGTATGTTTAACGTGAGAAAAAGATCCTCAATGTCATCCAAAGGTGGTGGCCATTCTTTTCCAAGTTACCCTCAAAGCAATCTTTTTGAGCAATATGAATCTGAGATTATATGACAGTGAAAAAATCTTGGGGTTTATTCCCGCAACATGGATATGCAAGACCAAATATACGAGGAGAGACTTATCACTGGATGTGAAAAGGAAGATGTATGAGGCTAGTGTGCAGGTGACACTTGTCTATAATGAGTCGGACCATGACAAAGTCACAGAAGCATAAAGTTGAATCTTTTGAAATGCAGTATTCAGGAGGGTCTTGGGTTTTAGCTGGGAGGGCAGATTGACCAACACTGAAGTAATGAGAAGAATGGTTTCTGTGCAGTAACAGCATGTTATAGTGAGAAAATGATATTGGCTGAAGGTCAGTGGCTTTGGAAAAGGCCAAATAAAAATCAGTAGCTGAGATGGTAGGATTGTGCAGGCGAAGTCCGAAAAAGAAGAATGACAACAGGCAGGCAGCTGCAGGAGTTGGCAGGGGGGAGTGCACAGTGGCTTTTGTAAATTCTATGATGACTGCTAATAGGTGCTTTCTGTGGTCAAGGCTAGACTGCACATTTTTCAAAGGTTGTGTAGAGTCTGTGAAGTTAGGGGAACCTGTGAAAGTCATCAATTAATTTTGTAGTATTTTATATTGGCCCAGAAATTAGGATCGGGGGCTTGCCGCGCGTGCAAGCCCCCGATGTGCACTCACCCGGCGTGCCAACATCTGAAGCCTGGGCCTGCTTGGAATTCCTGTCACTGGCCCGGTTCAGATGTCGGCGCGCTGTGCTTGCCTGATCCAGCGGCGTAGTTAGTGCGATGTGCCGGCTGGGATCAGGTGAGCACTGTGCAGCCAATCAGGGGAGGGGAAACTTCATTCATGAGTTTGATAGTAAGAACTGTCAAACTCATGAAAACTACGGGCGCCCAAAACACTAAACTTTAAATAAAATTTTAAAAAACATCCCACTAATTAAATGAACTATAAATAACTTTAAAAAACTATTTTAAACAATTAATCAAATTTTTGAAAAAAATAATTTTTTAAGAAATCGGGTCTAAAAATAAACTTACCTTACTGTAAAGTCCTTAAAAACAATAAAGCTGAGGAAAATTTTTTATAATTTTAAATAATAGACCACTTACCTTAAAGAATCAAGTCCTTACGCCTCCTTTTTATATGTCTAAAAAGTTCAGGCCCTTACACACGGGCAAACCTGTCAAAAAGAAGGAAGTTCAACGCGTGCGCACGTGTTGGACTTCTGAACCCCTTGAAGGAAATGCCGGTTTCCCACGCATGCGCTGTGCATGCTGAAATCCGGCACTTCCAACGGGCCCACGTGTGAGTACCCCATCCGTACTCACGCATTGGGACCGGAATTACTGGCCCATTGATATTAGGGCATATAAAAATTTCACATGGTTCACTTCACAACTCTAAACGACACAAAACATACTGCCCTCCTTATGATTTCTGAGTGAGATTCACGATTTAGTGTGGCAGTGCAAAGCAGTTTCTTGCAATGTAATCATGTCCACTTGGAGCTAGATTAATTTACTGTCCATATTCATCTTATTTTGATCCTTTGAACAGGCACGCAGTGATTCCCTGTGGAATTTCAAGCCTAAAGTTTTCTTAAAATCAACATTGAAAAAAATAGTTAAAGTGGCTTTCACTGCTCGTGAGTTTTTTCGCTCTTGTCTAAATTAACTTCTTTGCTCAACAAAAATTGTTACTTTAACCAGTTGAATTGATTCTTATGGAATCATAGAGTCATAGGGCTGAGGAGGCGGGTTTGGAGGCGGGACCGCTGGGAAAGTCAAAAAGAATGGGAGCGGGTCCCGAACCCACTCCCAACCCGCCTCTAACCAATCTTCCCAGGAGTCGAGTCCCCAATTTGCGCAGGGACCCGACTCGTAGCGGCGGGAAGAGGATTATCATCACTTAACTGCCAGTTTAGAGGCTTTTCCCAATTTTTTGACTGCTGCTGTGGGCTTCCCGACGTCGGGGAACCCCACCAAGGTAAGTGAGGCGTGCTGTGGGTCTGTTGTTATGTTGGTGTTTGGATGACAGCTGCAGAAGTGGTGTGAGGGATGCAATGGGACAATGGTTAGTATCAGAGGTAAGGACATGTTGTGAAAGTAATTTTTAATGTGGTTAGATGTTTCTGCAGGTGACAAGCTTTGAAGTGTTTGTATAGCCTCATCTCATCGGGGGAAGTGACAGATGGCTTCTGCAATCTCAGCTGCAGCTGCCATCTGTTTTATCCTAAGGAGAGTGTAATTGGAGAGCCTGGGCGCAAGGGGTCACCTGTGTACATTGATTGTCAGTGTTTGACAGCACCTCAATGCTGTCAAACACTGACAATTCATCTGTCAAACAAGTGCGGTGCATATGCCTTTAAGAAAACCGGCAGATGAAATGTCATCAACTGACGTCATCTGACAACGGCTTTCCCTTAGTTGGCCAGCAAGCCTACAGGGCATGCTTAACAAGGCCAATCAGGGCAAAATAGCGTCTGTTCGTCAGACGTCGCTGGGGGGTGGGACTAGAACCCGGAAGGCAGCAATCCTGCCCCAACTCGTCTCGGTAAGTAAAATCCAGCCCATAGAGTCTAGCAAAAATCTGTTGATCTCAGTTTTGACATTTTTAATTGACCTAGCCTCAACAGCTTTTTGGGGGAAAGATTTCCAGATTTCTATTCCCCTTTCTGTGAAGAAGTGTTTCCTGACATCAGCCCTGAGCCTAGCTCTAATTTTAACGCTATGCCCCTTTGTTCTGGGCTCCCCCCACTGGCGGAAATAGTTTCTCTCTATCTACCCTATCAACTTCTTTGATACCTCAATTAGATCACCCCTTAATCTTCTATACTCAAGGGAATACAAGCCCAGACTATCGAGTGTGACAGGTGGATTGACTTGGAGACCTCGGGCTCGATTTTAATAGCCCCGAGGAGGCGGGTTTGGAGGCGGGCCTGTTGCGAAAATCGGATAAAAAGACTTCAGACACCCAACCCGCCTCCATCCCGCCCCCACCCGATTTTCGTGAGTGTCTGTTTAGCCGCTCCCAAACTGACCCATCTCTAACCATTGGGATAGGTAGTTAAGGCAGTTAACAGCCTGCTAACTGCCTTGCTAATCCTATTTTGATAGTGGTTTTCCATTTTCATGCTTCTGGCTCCTGTTTCCCGACTGGTCAGAAACAGGCCAGGTTCAAGGAGACGAGTTGCTGGAGGACATGATTTGTATGCATTGGTGAAGCGCTTTAAAAGCACCCCTGAAACATGGCTGACATTCAGATGCAACAACATTGCTGTTGTAGGTATGGGATAAGATTTTGCACATCTACTGACCTTCTGACTATTCATGCTGACACTCATCTGCAGTGTGGCATGAATGGAATAATTTCAGGCCACTTTGACTGTGCGCTTGCAAGATTGTTGCCTCAATTGAAATCTATAGCAAGGGGATGGAAAACATTGATGCCCTCTCAACTTGGTCCCCATAATCGGAGGAGCAGCAGCCACGTGGCTCAGCGCAGATCTTCCTGGGAAGAGGAGGAGGAGGACATGGGGCGCCTTGCATGCCCTGTTGTGACCAATGCAGCATCCCTCCAGTTCACTGCTGCCCGTCAAGCAGGGTATGCACACTGCCATGCCACATTAGCATAAGCTTACTCTTCAACCATAGGTGGCTCTGTAATTGCACACGACACTTGTCCAACATCATACATCATCTCTGCTGTACCCTGTTATTTCCTATCACTTTTACCAT
This sequence comes from Somniosus microcephalus, assembly GCF_052327205.1. NCBI lineage: Eukaryota > Metazoa > Chordata > Chondrichthyes > Squaliformes > Somniosidae > Somniosus > Somniosus microcephalus. The sequence goes on from NC_140993.1 coordinate 237,308,936, forward strand.
CAGCATTACAAAAGCAAGCCTCCCTCAGCCCTCAATGCGCTTTTGCCATTTCCCATAACACATAGGCCACACAATCAACTGTTTGACATAATTTATCTTTAACACATGACAAAAGGATAATAAACCAGCAAGAGTCAGAAAAAAAGAAACATCACCCAAGTGAGTCCCCTTGTGACTATAGGTGCTTAATCTTTCTCTTACTCGTGCTTCTACATGGTGCTTCCCCTGTGGCTTCAGCAGATGTAGAGGCACCTTGCTGACTAGGATGCTGCGCCTGCTTAGATGCCTTTGGCAGGCGTCCTCTGGATTTGGGAGCCTGGGAGGGCTCTTCAACAGTCCGCTCTTCCTGCGGCTGTGCAGGGGCTGAAACGGCAATCTCAGTTGTCTCTGCAAAGTGGGTCTCTGACCGAGGGCTCCGCAGTGGCATGGTCATGTGTGCGCTTTGAGAGGAGCCCACACTTCCTTCTGTCCTGCCAACAACATCCCTCTCATGGGTCAGCCACACCTCAGTGCTGGCAAGTGGCTGGAGAGCACCTTGCTGCACTTCAGGGGGACCATGAGGACCCATATCTGCACTGGCAGTCCTCCTCAAAAGGACGCCCATGAAGCTCTGGTCTCTCTGCTCAATAGCTGCACATCGCTCCTCTTGAGATGTCATTCTATTCTGAACAGTCACCATGATTTCCTGACACTGGCGACTTATTTCCTCCATGGCGGTAGCCAGCCTTTCCACGGAGGTTGCCATCCTATCCATGGTGGTGCATTCATGCGCCATTGCTTCCACCACGACAGTGCTGATGTTAGAGATGGACTCCTCCATTCTCTCCACACTCACACTAACCCTGGAGGCAAACCCTTCCAGAGACACCTGCACTTGTTCCTGTATTTTACGACCCGCTCTTTCTCTGGATGGCCCCAGAGGCACAGCGTCTGCATGCAGCTCAGCAGAACTAGGAGAGTCCTGCAACCTCCGCCGAGGACTCTCCACTGCTGTCGCTGACTCCACCATCTGCTGATGCTCACTTGTGCGCTGTGATAGACCAGGTGGCAACACTACTCTAACTCACAATGGCCCCACCAAGGTGTGTGTAGCAGCACTGGTGCTGGGTGCGCTGAGTCCTGGTGACGCTGCTCCCTCAGATGCTTATGGTTCCTCTGAGGAGTCGTCCAGGTCTTCGTCCTAGATCGTGGGGAGGGGGGCACTCGATGGTCCTGTGTGAGAGTAAAGGCATGATTTAGACATCTGATATTGATGTAGCAGAGACATCTGATATTGATGTAGCTGACACATCCTTGTGAGCTGATGATACAATGCGATTCTCTATGAACATAATATGCCATTGCTTTCTGAGAGGGATGAAACTCTATTATGTCACCAGCTTCCTCTAGTTTGCCCGTCTCTCCATCGCCCACTTCCAGGTCCTCGCCACCTCCAACAATCTCATTTGCTGCCTCCTCAGCACTGGTCAATGTTGCTAGGGTGGGTGCTCCTCCTCCAGTCATTGCTCTCTCCCTCTTATTGTGGGCTATCTTTTCCTGCAAGGAGGGACACAAGCGGTGTTTCAGCCACAGTGATGGAGTGAGTGTAAAGAATCTCTACCATAGAAGCTTTGAGGGAGACGAAGATGAGGGAAGGTGTCAAGAGGAAGGTAGCTCCCTGTGTGTTGTTAGTTGTTGTCACTGCATGACAGTGAGTGTGAATCTAAAGGGTGCATAGGCAGGATGCTGAAGTGTTTCAGTACAGAGACAGAGATGGATAGGTAAGGGTGCAAGGGAAGTAAGAGTAAGGTGGGATGTGAAGGAGGAGGCTTACAAAGCAGAGTGCAGGTGATGAGAAGAGAAGGAGAAGCAGAGTGAAGGCAAGTGAGATGGGCTACTCACTTTTGATGTTTGCACAAGATCATTAAACCTTTTTCGGCACTGGATCCATGATCGTGCATAAATGGACCTTGTGCTGACCTCCTAAGCAATGCACAGCCAGGCTGCCTTGGTCATCAGAAGGGAAGAGAATCTCTCTGCACCCTCTGACACCATCCACAAGAACTTGGAGGGACTCATCATTAAAACGAGGAGCTGCCTTGCCTCTGGAAGAAGTCATAGCGTTTAAATCAAGTCCAGGAAACCACAATAGAAAGGCTCAGGCTGGATGGCAGCTTTAAAAGCAGCTGCTATTATGACATCATCAGAGGCAGCCAGCCGACCCGATCCCACTCATTGGACCGGCCAGCGCGCCTCCATGAAATCAACAAGCTCATTGAATCAAAATCGGACATCTGCAGCTGATCCCACCGGAAGTGGCTCCTGGACCTGCCCACCACACAACTCGACTCCAACCCACCTCGGGAATTAAAATCGAGCCCCTTACCTCTGTTGGGGGTTCAAGCTTTGTGGAAAGAATTGATTGTTGAACAAGCAGAGGTTGAGCCTGTGATTGACTATTGAATAATGCTCGTCTTCCTCCGTGTAGTCAAATAAATTTAACAATATTTATTTTCACTCACAGAGATACTGTTATCAACTTTCACATCAGCTGAGAATAGAAATCCAGTAAGAAATACCACTAGTAAAGGACATTGTGATTACTGAAGGCGAATACCTGAAAGAAGAGCAGCAAAATAAAACAAAGCCAACACCTAAAGAGGTAGATCACTCATCATCTTTGTTCAGATGAAACTTTACTTCTATTATCATGAATATGGTAGCCAATCTTATGGTTTTAGGCCATATAAAATAAGAAAGAAAGCCTTGCATTTCTATAGCGCCTTTCGTGACCTCAGGAAGTCCCAAAGTGCTTACAGCCAATGAAGTATTTTTGAAGTGTAGTCACTGTTGTAATGTAGGAAATGCAGCAGCCAGTTTGTACACAGCAAGGTCCCACTAACAACAATGAAATAAATGACCAGATAATCTGTGATGATGTTGGCTGAGGGATAAACATTAGCCAGGACATGCCCTGCTCTACTTCGAATATTGCCATGGGATCCCTTGCATCCATCTGAGATGATAGACTCGATGTCTCATCTGAAAGACGGCACCTCAGACAGTGCAGCACTCCCTCAGTACTAAACTGAAGTGTCATCCTGGATTATGTGCTAAAGTCTCAGGATTGTGTCTTGAACCCACAACCTTCTGACTCAGAGTTGAGAGTGCTCTTACTGAGCCAAGGCTAACGCCTAAATACTCAAATCGGAGTATGAACAGTGGCAAGCTCCTCCTTAAATCTTCAGAGCTGGTGTTTCATCCTGAAAATGCCTCTGAATGAATGATTGATATTCAGCAATTTCTCTTTGTTGTATTCCCTAACATCACAGTACATTTTCCTGGACTGTTTTCTTTTTCAGCATAACTTTCTAAGTAGCATTTTAAATTCTCGGAAGTGATATTCCTCTCACTATACAGAAAGTTTGTCAAATGGAGATTAAAGCTTTTTCCCATTTGCTAGTACACTTGCAGAAATCTGCGTAGCTCACTTAACTGCTATAATTCCAGCTTTGCAATGTGCAGTTTCAGGGAGCTATGGAGGAACTGTGCACATAGGAGGAGCTACAATTTACAAAAAAAATCTGCAGCTCATACACCTATAAAAACACTTTTTACTGATTTCCACCAATAAATTCCCAGATTTTTTTGAAGGGGTGCATCAGTACAAACTGATTTCCTCCAGAAAATAAGTAATTATTTTCTTGTCAAGAATCAGGTTTGGAGATGCATGGACATTGTATCTGTAGTATCAGGATACATGTTGAAGAGCACGGATAATGACTACAGCTATGTTAGTTACCAAATGGATACACTATATACAATAACTGTAATATACCATTCATCGCACATACTGCAAAATTAAATGTTAACATCATCTATTTCATAGTTCAGTCAAATTTTCCCCTTGATTTTCTCCAGGGTTTTGATGCTAAAAATAAAAACTGAAAAACAATTATTTAAAAAACAGTTGTTTTTTTCAGCAATAAGAACTAACTTTAAATGTGCTTAGACATAGGGCTGGATTTTGTCAATGGGGGCACGTTGGAGGCGGGACTGCCGCTTGTCGGGTTTTAGTCCCGCCTCCATCGACTTGTGGCCAACCCACGCTATTTTCCCTTGATTGACCTTGTTAAACCCGCCCAGTGGGCTTAGCAGGCCAATTAAGGGGAAGCCGGTTACAGAGAACATCAGCGCATGGCGTTTCATCTGTCACAAATTTTTGACAGATGAATTGTCATCATTTGACAGCTCTGTGAATGCAGGATCACATACCTGTAGAAGCTGTAACAAGGTGCCCGATTTGAAGAAAAGCACCAAGGTGAGAAATGAAGATCACTGTAAAAATAGTAACAGTTTGCATTTATATAGCACCTTTTAATGTACTAAACATCAGGACACTTTATTGAAGGGGAGGCGGGAGAAAAAAATACATTAAAGGGTAGACACCGACCCATAGCATGAGAATTAGGTAACTGATAGCCTGGTGAACAAGATGGGTTTTGAGTAGATTTTTAAAGAGAAGTGATCTTTCTCAATGGTGCCAGAAATCACTGTAGTACTATTAGATGCCCCTTGTCTCCAAGAAGCCATCCAACTCCTTGCCCTTGATTCTGAAAGTGTACAATGACACTGGACTGCTGAAGGATGAATGATCCTGTGCCTGTAGTTGCACACTTTTTGGACATTAAGGGAGTGAAATGCCATTCGACTTGTGTAATGGTGTGGGTTGCAGCCCATCGCTCCAAGCAGCCATAGAAACCCAGCCATCTGATAAAAATTAATGGCTTGCTCATGCATTTGTCTTGATCCTGCATCAAAATGTAATGAACTAGGGTGTCCTAGCAAATAGAACATTAGTTAACTTGCCTTATGCAAGAATTAACAGCAAATTGATTGACCGTGAAGCCCTTTAGAATTATCTGAGAAAATTAAGCGCTGTAGTGACTTTTTGAGCCACAGTAAGCTTTGTCCTGCTTCTTGAGAAAGTTTGCAGATATGACTTACAGGATGGAGCAAAGCTGTTTCAGGGCTTCTGGACTGAACCACAGCCTCCTAATACATAGATCCAGGGATGTATTCAATTAATATCTTCTGGATCTGAACACCCTGGTGGCTAGGTATCTGTGGGAGGTTCTGGATCTCTTAGTGGTGATGAGCCTGGCCTCCTAGGTTCTCTGCTGTTTCTCCTCCTCTTCCTCTTCCTCTTCTAACACATATATCGCAAAGAGATGAATCCCCTTTGGGAGATCCATACTGCAGCCTTACAAAACAAATCTCAAGGGAGACTTCCAAATTAAACTCTGAGCCTCAAAAATATTGTGCAAAAATATTTTTCCAAAAAAACACTCCACTCCAAAGTAGTGACTATACCACAATGAAACACAACAGTTACCTTTAAGAATTCAGCGTAAGGCTTCCTCAGCCACCACTCTAAGATTCTCCTGTTTTAAAGTGGTTTATTTTAAATGGATGTTGCCTAGGCTACAAATGACAGAATTTAGGACAGATGATGCCATCCAGTTCTCAAACCATCTTTTGCACTCTTGTGAGGTTGGACACATCTTCCTCCCACCATCGCTTTTGGCGGAATTTACAGCAGGATATAAGTGGGGCGGAAACCCGGCAGATCCAGTCTACGGTCCAAATTCCCCCACACCCCACCTCCCAGATAGATCCACTGGGCTCCCACCCTACTAAACCATTGGAATTTCAGGGACACAGACTTGGGGGAGAGTTTTTTCAGGAGCGGACACAGAAGGCAGTGGGGTTGGGAGGGGGAAAGGGGATGTGGGTGGAGAGCAAAACAAGAAAGTCATCAGAGATGGCCTTATCTGTGATTGACACAATGGGAGTAGCGAGGCCACGTGAAATGGCAAGGTCAAGTGAATATGGGTAGGGGAGTTTATATGGAGGGAAGAGATTAAAGGAGGTTAGGAGGGCAGTGAATTCAGAGGAGAGACAGCATGATGAGTTGAAATGGAGTTTAAAATCACCGAGGATGAGAAGTCGCTCGGTGCAGAGGCTGAGGGAGGAAAGCAGTGAAGATTCAGTTTCTGTTCTGCAGGTGTGTTCTCCATGACTAAAGATTCTTGGCTCAAAATAGACTTTTGAGGATGTTCTGGATATAATATCCTAAGATTTGCATTGAGGATACAACGTATCACGTTTCGGCTCAGCTAGCCAAATTTTCTGGTGTTTTATTTCCTATGGCAATTGTGGTATAAAACACCTAGACCTGTGTTTTTAACAATGGAAGCAAAACGTGTTCATGTTTCAGACAAATTCTATGGCATTGTTGCCCGATTATTCTCACTATATATTAAAATTACAGGCAGGGCAGAGGATTGCTATCTCTTGAGCGCAATGTTCACATGTGCTCCTGGCGTGGACTGCTCTGCACTGGGAGTGCAAAAGCAGTTCAGGCTCTTTTTATTTATGTGGTGTATGTAACTTGTTCCACCTTAAGAGAACTTAAACCTGTTCCACCTTAAGAGATGTACTACTTTCTCTGGCTGCTGTATACGGTAATACCGGTGGTGACCACACCGGTATATAAGTGCTGTGTAGTAATTTGCTGAGTAGTTCAGCCCTGACCTTCGACTAGTAAAGACCTGTTAAAGTTATTCTTGTGGTCTGTGTGCAGTGATTCATATTAACCATAACTGGAACACACAGACTTAACAATTTACATTCATAGTGAATTGCAGTTTCCATTAGCAGACCTGTGACCCCTATAGCCTGAAACTTGCAACCTTAGATGTGCCATAAATGAAAATAACTCGCCTCAGGATTAACAGTAACCCTTTTTTAATGAGACATTTCACAATGGAAATCGCATGGGATGCCAACCATGCACTCCTGATCTCTTCGATAGGTGGAAAATCTTCCTGCTGTCAGACCATATAGTTCAAACTAAATCTACCAGCAGAATTGATTACAAGAAATCCTCATAGATACAAAAGAGATACAAAAGAGCAAAGTGCAATGCTAAACTTAAACATCACTTTATCCTACCTGAAACTAACTGTGTTCCGCAGTCTTGGCATTGTTTTCAGAGTCCTTTAACTGAGTCTTTAGATAATTGTTGTGTGGCCCCACTGAGTTTTGTCGCACTCTGTAATGTGAAGATAAATGCTTAAAGTGATGAGTTATGGAACATGGAGAGCCAGCTTTAAATGTATCTCTCATGCAGACATTTGACACCTTAGATCATTCTTACCTCTCTTAATATCTCAATTAATGGGTAAGCCATTACAGATAACAAGCCCATTTGCTCTTGCAGTGGCAAGTCAAATAATCTTGACCTGCTGAGTGTTTGCAGGCAATAACTAAGACAAAAGATAGGCCACTCTCCTCTCAGCCTCATAGTTAACTCCAAACAGCATTGTGTATTGCTTACACAACTCCCCAAGGTTAAAAACAAAAGAATATGGGGGGAATTTTTTGGGTGGGTCAGCGGGCATGTTTGGTGGCGGGTCGGCTGGGAATTTTTTTTTAACCGGGTAGGGACCCCGCTGTCAACCTGCCTCCACGCGAGTCTCCCAGATGTTGGGTCTGTCATCGCTGAACAGACCCGATACCAAGCAGCAGGAGAGACAATTTAGATCATTAGATAGATTGTTAAGAGGCAATTAAATAGTATTTTAAGCTCACCTTTAGATTTTTAAAGTTGGCCAATGGTTTCCCCGATGCTCGGGGATCACGTCAGGTGAGGAGGCCGAGTGTTGTGTTAGCATGGGATAATTTCTTTACTTAACAGCTGCAAATGGTCTGTAAAAGCTCCCATTTCATAAGTGTTCACTTTCCAAGGTTAGAAGCTGTTGCTTACTGCATTTGGAAGATATATTGAGCTTTATGCAGCTTGCAAGTGTTTGGAGCAAACTCTCTATCCAGTGTCACCTCATTGGAACAACCTCTCTCACCATTGACAGATCGCTTCTGTCATCTCAACCTCACCGGCCATCTATTCCATCAGCATCGGTGCCCTTGAAAAATATCACCTTGGTCCTTAGAATCCCACCACGATCAGCTCCAACACCAGCAGCACCAGGCACACCAGTAGCACCAACAACAACACCAACCTTCTCCACAATCACCTGATGCTTCAGAGGACACAGGGCATCAGCACCTGACCACATTTCTGCCCAGGACACCAGGGATGGCCTCACCATGGCCAGATTTACTTCACTTGATGCTGCACACCCTGGCTGCCACATGATGTGCCTAGGATGAGAGTGAGTGTGAGGGGTGGCTAGTGAGATGAGGATGTGATAATGTAGATAGAGAGGGATGGGTGGAGGTGCAAGGTAAATTGGTGTGAGTAAGAGTCTGCAGGAGTAGGGTAGGGAAGGCAGAGTTATGGGGATGTGATGAGTGGCACAGCAGGATGAGGTTGACTGTGGCTTTGCAGTAACATTTCGTGATTTACTGAGATAATTGAAACGTTTGCGCCACTGCAACCTGGTCCTCATGATGACATCCCTGCTTGTGCCCTCCTGTGCAATGTGCAACCAGGCTCCATTGATCTCCTGGGGAGGTCTCTTCTGCCCATGGGAAGGGAAGAGAGCCTCCCTGCGTGCTGTGACTCCCTCCATAAGCATATGGAGGGAGTTATGGGAGAGGTTGGGTGCAGCCCTGCACCTCTGTGCAGTACTTGTCAGTGTTTGCAGCACCTCAGTGCTGTAGAACACTGACAGCAGAACTGTCAAAATCAATTTGCGCATGGTCCCTTTAAGAAACCGGCTGATGACGCGTCATCAAGTGACATCATCAGACCCGCTTCCTTCAATTGGCCAGGAAATGCGCAAGATGGGATTAACAAGCCCAATCAGCGTAAAATTCATTGCACAGAGCGGGCTGGAGCCAGCAGCGGGGTTGCCCCCCCACCACCAACCCCGGCCACACCGGACCCGCCTCGGTAGGCAAAACCATGGCCTACCTTTTAGAAAAAAACTAATATAACTCCATTTTAAACTCACAGCACATTGGCCTACCTACAATTTCATACAAATCAGCTATAATATAGAAATATCTTATGCTGTAGAATCATGGAATTATGACAGAAGGACACTATTTGTCCTATCAAACCTGTGTTGATGCTAGTTCCTTAACTAGAGCTATTTACTCTGATCTCATTTCCTTTCGCTTTCCCCATATCTTTTAAATTCTTCCTTTTTAAATATGCATACAATTTACATTTAATTCATATCATACTCTTTTCCCCAAATAGTTACTTGTGATAAGGTATTCATTTCCCCTTCATTCTTCTAGTGATAATCCTGACTTTATATCCACCTTTTTAACCCCCTTTGCAACCAGTGGCAACTATCTTTGTAGCCTCTCAAAACCTTTCATAATTTTTATTCGACTTAACCTTTTCTGATCTAGTTAAGAATTCCCCAATTTTTCAAGCCTTTCTTCATTATTATAACCTCTCATTTCTGCTATATGTTTTAGTGAATCTTTGCTGTACACTTTCCATGGCTCTGATATGCTTCCTATAATAAATTATGCAGCTCTGCAAACAAAACATAAAAACATATGAAATAGGAGCGGGAGTAGGCCATATGGCCTCTCGAGCCTGCTCCGCCATTCAATAAGATCATGGCTCAACTTTTACATCAACTCCACTTTCTCGCCATACTCAAATTCACTAAAACAAAAGCAAAATACTGCGGATGCTGGAAATCTGAAATATAAACAGAAAATACTGGAAATCAAGGGAAAATAGCGTGGGTTGGCCACAAATCGATGGAGGCGGGACATCGACCTGCCAAGCAGCAGTCCTGCCTCCAACGCGCCCCCATTAACAAAATCGCCCCCAACGTTTCAGGTCGATGATCTTTCGTCAGAAACTGAGTTAACGTTTCAGGTCGATGACCTTTCATCAGAATGTTCTGACGATAGGACAGTCACCTGAAACGTTAACTCTGTTTCTCTCTCCTCAGATGCTGCCTGGCCCACTGAGTATTTCCAGCATTTTCTGTTTTCATTGTACAAATTCACTTTTGTTTTTCCCAAAATGTACTATTTCACATTTCACTGCATCTGTCACCTATCATTCCATTCTGCTAACCTGCCTGTCTTCCTGAAATCTCCTGCATTCTTCCTCTGAGTTTGTCATGTCACTTAATTTGTAGCATCGGTAAACTTTGATATTTTTCCTCTTGTGCAAATATCCAAATCATTTATATAAATGGAATACAAGAAGTCCCAGCATAGACCTCTGGAGCACACCACCCACATCTTGTCAATCTGAAAAGAAAGAACTTGCATTTATATAACACCCTTTAGAACCTCCCAAAGCACTTTACAGCCAATGATTTACTTTTGAAGTGTAATCACTGTTGTTATGTAGTTAAATGTGGTAGCTTAAACAGTAAATGATCAGATAATCCCTTTTGGTTTTGCGTCCATTACAGACAATACCGAGTCCCTGAATTTCCACAGAATTTCTGCTGCTGCGCCATTATAACTTGGTAGGAAGTGTGTACACACTTAAACGGGGTTTCCACCGCACTTCTGATGAAGTTACGATAGCACAGCAGGAGAGGGCCGAGGAAATTCAAGGTCTAAATCCTTTAAGATCCACAAAGCAGTTAAAACTTGCTAAAAACTGACAGATTTAGAACTCAACTCAAATAGAAAAGCAATGTAATATTTCAGAACTGAACAGCAAACATTGAGTTTTTTTCACCACTACAAGGCTGTCCTTTAGCACATTTAAACAGTAGTTTAATAAAGTAGAATATTGTGAGCTCTCCTTAGTTACTTATTTAACATAAGAACATAAGAAATAGGAGCAGGAATAGGCCACTTGGCCCCTCGAGCCTGCCCTGCTATTCAATAAGATCATGGCTGATCTTGGGCTCAAAGCCACTTCCCCGCCCGCTCCCCGTAACCCTTCACTCCCTTATCTTGCAAAAATCTGTCTATCTCCAACTTAAATGTATTTAATGACCCAGCCTCCACGACTCTCTGGGACAGAGAATTCCACAGATTTACGAGAAGAAATTCCTCCTCATCTCAGTTCTAAAAGGGCGACCCTTTATTCTGAAACGGTGCCCCCGAGTTCTAGATTTCCCCACAAGGGGAAACATCCTCTCTGCATCTACTTTGTCGAACCCCCTCAGTATCTAAGAACATAAGAACATAAGAAATAGGAGCAGGAGTAGGCCAATTGGCCCCTCGAGCCTGCTCCGCCATTCAATAAGATCATGGCTGATCTGATCCTAACCGCCAATCTACTATCACAGAACCATCTCCTGAATCTAACAGAATTAGACACATGAAATAGGAGCAGGATCAGGCTACACGGCCCCTGGGCCCGCTCCGCTACCCACAGGGCCATGTCCGATCTGAACCTAGACTCATGTCCAAATTCCTGCCCGCTCCCCGTAACCCTTAATTCCCTTTACTTCTAGGAAACTGTCTATTTCTGTTTTAAATTTATGTAATGATGTAGCTTCTACAGCTTTTTGGGGCAGCATATTCCATGGACCTACCACCCTCTGAGTGAAGTAGTTCCTCCTCATCTCAGTTTTGAAAGAGCAGCCCCTTATTCTAAGACTATGCCCCCTAGTTCTAGTTTCACCCATCATCGGGAACATCCTCCCCGCATCCACCCGATCCCACCCCTTCACAATCTTATATGTTTCAATAAGATCGCCTCTCATTCTTCTGAACTCCAATGAGTAGAGTCCCAATCTACTCAACCTCTCCTCATATGTCCATCCCCTCATCCCCGGGATTAACCGAGTGAACCTTCTTTGTACTGACTCGAGAGCAAGCATGTCTTTTCTTAAGTATGGACACCAAAATTGTATGCAGTATTCCAGGTGCGGTCTCACCAATACCTTGTACAACTGAAGCAATACCTCCCTATTTTTATATCCTATCCCCCTAGCAATGAAAGCCAACATTCCATTGGCCTTCTTGATCACTTGCTGCACCTGCATACTAACCTTTTGAGTTTCGTGCACCAGGACCCCCAGACCCCTTTGTACTTCAGTACTTTCCAGTTTCTTGCCATTAAGATAATAACTTGCTCTGTGATTTTTCCTGCCAAAGTGCATAACCTCACACTTTCCAGTATTGTATTCCATCTGCCAAATCTCTGCCCACTTACTTAGCCTGTCGATGTCCCCTTGCAGGTTTTTTATGTCCTCCTCACTCACTACTTTCCCTCCCATCTTAGTATCATCTGCAAACTTTGATATGTTACACTCGGTCCCCTCCTCCAAATCGTTAATATAGATTGTAAAGAGTTGGGGACCCAGCACTGACCCCTGCGGAACACCACTAGTTACTGATTGCCAGTCTGAGAATGAACCATTTATCCCAACTCTCTGCCTTCTGTTAGATAGCCAATCCTCTATCCATGCCAGAATATTACCCCCAATCCTGTGAATTTTTATCTTAAGCAATAATCTTTTGTGTGGCACCTTGTCAAATGCCTTTAGGCAGTCTAAATACACTACATCCACTGGTTCCCCTTTATCCACCCTATATGTTACTTCCTCAAAGAACTCCAGCAAATTTGTCAAACATGACTTCCCCTTCATAAAACCATGCTGACTTTGTCCTATTAAATTATGATTATCCAAATGTCCTGTTACTGTCTCCTTAATAATGGACTCCAAAATGTTACCTACCACAGATGTTAGGCTAACCGGTCTATAGTTTCCAGCCTTCTGTCTACTGCCCTTTTTAAATAAGGGTGTTACATTAACAGTTTTCCAGTCTGCCGGGACCTTTGCCGAGTCCAGGGAGTTTTGGAAAATTATTACCAATGCATCCACAATCCCTACCGCCACTTCCCTCAAGACCCTAGGATGTAAGCCATCAGGTCCAGGTGATTTATCCGCCTTGAGTCCCATTATTTTACCGAGTACCACTTCCTTAGTGATTTTGATCGTGTTTAGCTCCTCCCCCCCTATAGCCCCCTGTTTGTCCAGTGTTGGGATATTCTTAGTGTCCTCTACTGTAAAGACTGATACAAAATATTCATTCAGTGTTTTTGCCATCTCCATATTTCCCACCATTAATTTCCCGGTCTCATCCTCTAAGGGACCAACATTTACTTTAGCCACCCTTTTTCTTTTTATATAACTATAAAAACTCTTACTATCTGTTTTTATATTTTTTGCTAATTTACTTTCATAATCTATCTTCCCTTTCTTAATCAATCTTTTTGTTATTTTTTGCTGTCTTTTAAAGTTTTACCAATCCTCTATCCTCCCACTAGATTTGGCTACCTTATATGCCCTTGTTTTTAGTCGAATACTATCCTTAATTTCTTTACTTAGCCACGGATGGCTGTCTTTTCTTTTACACCCTTTTCTTCTCAGTGGAATATATTTTTTTTGGAAGTTGTAAAATAACTCCTTAAATGTACACCACTGATCATGTATCGTCTTACCCTTTAATCTATTTTCCCAATCCACTCTACTCAATTCCGCTCTCATACCTTCATAGCTACCTTTATTCAAGCTCAGCACGCTTGTTTGAGATCCAACCTTCTCACCCTCTAATTGAATATGGAATTCAACCATGTTATGGTCACTCATTCCAAGGGGATCCTTTACTAGGACATTTTTTAATTAATCCTGTCTCATTACACAGGACCAGATCTAAGGTTGCTTGCCCCCTGGTCGGTTCAGTTACATACTGCTCAAGAAACCCATCCCTAATACACTCAATGAACTCATCCTCAAGGCAGCCCTGCCCAATTTGATTTGTCCAATTAATATGATAGTTAAAATCCCCCATAATTATAGATGTTCCCTTATTACAAGCCTCAACTATTTTCTGATTGATACTCCGTCCAACAGAGTTGCAACTGTTCGGAGGCCTATAGACCACGCCCACTAGTGTTTTTTTCCCCTTGTTATTCCTTACCTCCACCCAAACTGTTTCATTATCCTGATCTTTTGACCCAATATCATTTCTCTGTATTACAGTGATTCCTTCCTTTATTAACATAGCCACCCCACCTCCCCTTCCTTCCTGCCTATCCTTCCTGATCGTTAAATAACCTGGTATGTTTAATTCCCAGGCATTGTCACCCTGCAGCCATGTTTCTGTAATGGCCACAAGATCATACCCATATGTAGTTATTTGTGCCATTAACTCGTCTATTTTGTTACGAATGCTACGTGCATTCAAATAGAGAACGTTCAAATATGTTTTGTGACACTTAGTTCCTGCTTTTGCCCTTTTTATTACTTTACCTTTTACTCCATACCTTCTGCCCCTTCCTGACACGCTCTGGTTTTTAATTTCCCCACTGCTACCTAAGTCTATGACCTTCTCTGTTGTCATTTTTATTATTTGCTCTCTAGGAACCTCCCCCCCACTAGTTAGTTTAAAGCCCTCTCTACAGCCCTAGTTATATGATCCGCCAGGACTCTAGTCCCAGCACTGGCCAAGTGAAGCCCGTCCCAACGGAACAGCTCCCTCCTGCCCCAGTACTGGTGCCAATGCTTATGTGTTTCATTAAGTTCACCTCTCATTCTGGTAAATTCCAATGAGTATAGGCCCAACCTGCTCAACCTTTCTTCATAAGTCAACCCCCTCATCTCAGGAATCAACCGTGTGATTCGTCTCTGAACTGCCTCCAATGCAAGTATATCCTTCCTTAAATAAGGAGACCAAAACTGTATGCAGTACTCAAGGTGTGGTCTCACCAATACCCTGTACAGTAGTAGCAGGACTTCCCTGCTTTTGTACTCCATCCCCTTTGAAATAAAGGCCAACATTCTGATGCGCCATCAATTACTCAAAAGACTGAGGTTAAGCGAGTAACAACCAGCCTTTTATTAACTAAAGAATGAAGGTCTAGTCTCGAGTGGTCGACCCGTCCAGAATACTAAGGGACTGGGAGGTAGTCACTTATATACCTGGAATAGTGGGAGGAGTCAGCCGAGGCATGTCCAGACCTGTACCTGGTGGAATACACATACACATACAGACAGGTATAACAGTGGTTTACCACATTCACCCCTTGTTTAAAAATGAGTCCGGCGGGGTGAAGTGTATTTAAAAGTTCGTGTATTGGAGTCTCTCCGGAGGTCTTGTCTGCCGCTGTGATCGACGTGGCGACGGCAGGGGTGGTGGAGCTTCCGGCGTCGCGTCCCGTGTAGGCTGGGGCACTGGAGTGTAGTCCTCGTGGGTGACGGTCCAAGGCGAGCCGGCTGCTGGGGTTGGATATCGGGTCGTGGGGGGGGGTGGTAATGGGTAGTGGGTTACAGCGGTCCCCGAGGGTGTCGTGGGGGGTGTGGTAATGGGTAGTGGGTTACAGCGGTCCCCGAGGGTGCGAGGTCTCATATGGAGACTGTGTCCTCCCGCCCGTCCGGGTACGCAATGTAAGCGTACTGGGGGTTGGCGTGGAGGAGGTCAACCCTCTCGACCAGGGGGTCCGTTTTATTGGTCCGCACGTGTCTTCTCAGTAGTACCGGCCCTGGGGACGTCAGCCATGGCGGTAACGCTGTCCCCGATGTGGACTTCCTTGGGAAGACAAACATTTTCTCGTGAGGGGTGGCATTGGTGGCAGTGCAGAGCAGTGACCGAATCGAGTGGAACGCATCGGGGAGCACCTCTTGCCAGCGGGAGGTCGGAAGGCCCCTAGACTTTAGGGCTAGTAGGGCGGCCTTCCAAACTGTTGCATTCTCTCTTTCCACCTGTCCGTTCCCCCGGGGGTTGTAACTGGTGGTCCTGCTTGTGGCTATACCCCTAGCGAGCAGGTACTGGTGGAGTTCGTCGCTCATAAACGATGAGCCCCGGTCGCTATGGATATAGCTGGGGAAACTGAACAGGGTGAAGAGGCTGTTCAGACATTTAATGACCGTGGCACTGGTCATGTCCGGGCAGGGGATAGCAAACGGGAAACGGGAGTACTCGTCAATGATGTTGAGGAAGTACACATTGCGGTCGGAGGAGGGGAGAGGCCCTTTAAAATCGACGCTCAGGCGTTCGAAAGGGCGAGTGGCTTTTATCAGGTGGGCTCTGTCTGGTCTATAAAAGTGCGGTTTGCACTCAGCGCAGACTTGGCAGTTCTTGGTCATGGTCCTGACCTCCTCAATGGAGTAAGGCAGGTTGCGGGCCTTGATGAAGTGGAAGAACCTGGTGACCCCCGGGTGGCAGAGGTCGTTGTGGAGGGCCCTCAGCCTATCGATCTGCGCGCTGGCGCAGGTGCCACGCGATAGGGCATCTGGGGGTTCATTGAGCTTCCCAGGCCGGTACAAGATCTCGTAATTGTAGGTGGAAAGTTCGATTCTCCACCTCAAGATCTTGTCATTTTTGATTTTGCCCCTCTGCTTGTTGTTGAACATAAAAGCAACTGAACGCTGGTCAGTGAGCAGGGTAAATCGTTTTCCGGCCAGGTAGTGCCTCCAATGACGCACAGCCTCCACAATAGCCTGGGCCTCCTTCTCGACCGCGGAGTGTCTGGTCTCCGGGCCCTGGAGGGTTCGTGAGAAGAATGCCACAGGTCTCCCCGCCTGATTAAGGGTAGCGGCCGGAGCGAAGTCGGACGCATCACTTTCCACCTGGAAGGGGATGGATTCATCCACTGCGTGCATGGTGGCTTTGGCAATGTCCTCCTTGATACGGTGGAAGGCCGAGCGGGCCTCTGCCATCAGGGGAAAAGAGGTGGATTTGATCAGCGGACGGGCTTTGTCTGCATAGTAGGGGACCCACTGGGCGTAGTAGGAAAAAAGCCCTAGGCACCTCTTCAGAGCTTTTAGGCAGTGGGGCAGTGGGAGTTCCATAAGGGGACGCATCCGGTCCGGGTCGGGACCGATGACCCCGTGTTCCACAACACAGCCAAGGATGGCGAGGCGGTCTGTGCGGAATATGCACTTCTCCTTGTTATATGTCAGGTTCAGGAGTTGGGCGGTGCGGAGGAATTTCTCGAGGTTTGCGTCATGGTCCTGCAAGTCATGGCCGCAGATGGTCACATTGTCTAGGTAAGGGAAAGTGGCCTGCAGCGCGTTTTGATCGACCATCCGGTCCATCTCCCTTTGGAAGACGGAGACCCCGTTGGTAACGCCAAAGGGAACCCTAAGGAAGTGATAGAGGCGGCCGTTTGCCTCAAAAGCAGTATACTGGCGGTCTTCGGGGCGGATGGGGAGCTGGTGGTACGCTGATTTCAGGTCAATGGTCGAAAAGACGCGGTACTGCGCGATCTGGTTGACCATGTCAGCTATGCGGGGGAGTGGGTAGGCGTCCAGCAGGGTGCAGCAGTTTATTGTTTGGCTGTAGTCGATGACCAGGCGTTGTTTCTCGCCGGTCTTAACGACCACAACCTGGGCTCGCCAGGGGCTGGAGCTGCCCTCAATAATCCCCTCCTTCAGGAGCCGCTCCACTTCGGTTTTGATGAAAACCCTGTCCCCGGCACTGTATCGCCTGCTCTTTGTGGCGATGGGCTTACAGTCGGGGGTGAGGTTAGCAAACAGTGGGGGGGGTGGGACTCTGAGTGTGGAGAGGTTGCATCTGGTGCGCGGCGGGCAATTTGGAGGCTGCTGGCTGTGGACTGTGAGTGGGGGGAGGGGGCCACCGTACGCCATCGTAACGCTTTTGAGGTGGCACTGGAAATCCAACCCCAGTAGAACGGCAGCGCAAAGTTGGGGCAGGACCAGGAGTTTAAAATTATTGAACACAGTCCCGTCTACTACTAGTGTCACCACGCAGTAGCCGCCAATGTCCGCTGACTGGGACTCGGCGGCCATAGAAATCCGCTGGTGCGCAGGCAGGACTGGGAGAGAGCAACGCCGCACCGTGTCGGGGTGGATGAAACTCTCTGTGCTCCCGGAGTCAAAAAGGCAGTTTATTGCATGGCCGTTTACCTTAACGTCCATTTTGGACCGAGCTAGTTGGTGCGGTCTCGTTTGGTCCAGCGTAACAGAGGCCAGCGTAGGGGTCGGTGTGTCGCTGCGGGTATCAGATGGGGGGGGGCGTTGGCGGCCTGCTGCGTCCCGGCTGGTGTCCAAGATGGCGGCGTCCATGATTCCCATGTGGCTGGAGTCGTCCAAGATGGCTGCTGCTGCGGTGGTTCGCACATGGCTGGGGAGGCCCAAGATGGCGGCCCGCACGGCCCACATGTGGCGCTGTTGGGGGCCCAAGATGGCGGCTCGCACGGCCCACACGCGGCGCTGCTGGCGTTCGGGGTGGCTTTGGCCTTGCAGACGCTAGCGTAGTGTCCCTTTTTCCCGCAGCCCGAGCAGGTCGCATTCTTCGCCGGGCAGCGCGCTCTGGGGTGTTTGGCCTGGCCACAGAAGCAGCATTTCTGGCCTTGGGATACTGCTGTCTGGCTTTGGGACACTGCTGCGGTGGTTGGGCCGTTGTTGGGCTGTGGCTGGGGTGGCACGCTGCTATGGGGCTGTCCTACCGTGTCCCAGGTTGTCGTTCCCCGCGGCGTCCACGGTGCAGAGGAGTAGGCATCCATGCCCCGGTAGGCTGCGTCCAGCGTTAGTGCGATTTCGGAGGCTTTGTCGAGGGTGAGGTCACTCTGCTCCAGCAGTCGCTGTCGGGTGTAGTTGGACCTGTGGCCCGCTACGAAGGCATCCCGGATCAGTTCCTCCGTGTACTTAGTGGACGTTACCGCCTTACACCCACAGGCCCGGCCAAGCACGGACAGTGCTTGGAGGTATTCCTCAGTCGATTCCCCAGGTTGTTGCTTGCGACTCCCCAGTAGGTGCCTGGCGTAAACTTCGTTCACAGGGCGCGTGTACTGGGTCTTGAGGAGCTGGAGGGCGGCTGTGCACGAGGTCGCGTCCCGGATGACTGAGTACACTCGGTGGTTCACCTTGGAGATCAGGACAGACAGTTTGTTCGCATCCGTTACGACCGCAGTGGAGGCAGTCAGGAATGTCTCGAAGCACATGAGCCAGTGAGCAAACTTGGTGGAAGCGTCTGCTTCCCGACTGTCCAGGTCCAGGCATGCTGGTGTGAGGATCTTCTCCATTATAAAAAATTTAGTTAATAAAATTGATGCGCCATCAATTACTCAAAAGACTGAGGTTAAGCGAGTAACAACCAGGCTTTTATTAACTAAAGAATGAAGGTCTAGTCTCGAGTGGTCGACCCGTCCAGAATACTAAGGGACTGGGAGGTAGTCACTTATATACCTGGAATAGTGGGAGGAGTCAGCCGAGGCATGTCCAGACCTGTACCTGGTGGAATACACATACACATACAGACAGGTATAACAGTGGTTTACCACACATTCCATTTGCCTTTTTGATTACTTGCTGTACCTGCATGCTAACTTTTTGTGTTTCATGCACAAGGAACCCCTGGTCCCTCTGAACTGTAACATTTTGTAATCTCTCTCCATTTAAATAATAATTTGCTTTTTTATTTTGCCTGTCAAAGTGGATAACCTCGCACTTTCCCACCTTATACTCCATCTGCCAAATGTTTGCCCACTCACTTAGCCTGTCTATATCCCTTTGCAGATTCTTTGGGCAGGATTTTCATTGGGCCACGGAGGCGGAATTGGAGGCATGTGGGGGGTTAAAATTGTGAAATCAGGGGGCACGAACCCATCCCGCCCCCAACCCGCTTCCATGCCAGTTTCAAAGGAGGCGGATACCCGACCTGTGCTGGGAGCCGCCTCCCCGAGGCGGGAAGGGGATTAGTGCCAATTAACTGCCTGTTAACAGAAGCTCTTGACAGATGAAATGTCAAAACCTGTTGTTGAGTGGCCCTTAATTGGCCTGCTGAGCCCGCTGGGCGGGCTCAACAAAGTCAATCAAGTCAACAAAGTCAATCAAGTGAAAATCGCGTGGGTTGGCCACAAAGTTGTAGTCCCGCCTCCTACATGCCTCCAGTATCAAAATCCAGCCCTTAGAGTCCTCTGCACAACTTGCTTTCCCACCCATCTTTGTATCACCCGCTAACTTGGCTACATTACACTCGGTCTCTTCATCCAAGTCATTAATGTAGATTGTAAATAGTTGGGGCCCCAGCACTGATCCCTGTGGCACCCCACTAGTTACCGTTTGCCAACTGGAAAATGATCCATTTATCCTGACTCTCTGCTTCCTGTTAGTTAGCCAATTCCCTATCCATGCTAATATATTACCCACAACTCCGTGAGCTCTTATCTTATGTAGTAACCTTTTATGTGGCACCTTATCGAATGCCTTCTGGAAATCCAAATACACCACATCCACTGGCTCACCCTTATCCATCCTCAAAGAACTGCAGCAAATTTGTTAAACATGATTTTCCTTTCATAAAACCATGCTGACTCTGCTTGACGACATTTTGATTTTCCAAATGCCCTGCTACTGCTTCCTTAAGAAGGACTCCAGCATCTTCCCAACGACAGATGTTAGGCTAACTGGTCTATAGTTTCCTGCTTTCTGTCTCCCTCCTTTCTTAAATAGGGGTGTTACATTTGTGGTTTTCCAATCTGCTGGGACCTCTCCAGAGTCCAGGGAATTTTGGTATATTGCAACCAATACATACATTATCGCTGCACCCAATTCTTTTATGACCCTGGGGTATAGGCCATCTGGTCCAGAGGACTTGTCGACTTTTAGGCCCATTATTTTACCAAGTATTTTTTCCTTAGTGATAGTGATTGTCTTTAGTTCCCCCCTCCCTGTGGCCCCTTGATTATCCATTATTGGGATGTTGTTAGTGTCTTCTACTGTGAAGACAGATACAAAATATTTGTTCAGGGTCTCTGCCATTTCCCCGTTCCCCATTATTAATTCCCCATTCTCATCCTCTAAGGGACCAACGTTTACTTTAGCTACTCTCTTCCTTTTTATATACCTGTAGAAGCTTTTACTTTCTGTTTTAATATTTCTTGCCAGTTTACTCTCATAATTCATCTTCTCTCTATTTTTTTTTAGTCATCCTTTGCTGGTTTTTAAAAATTTCACAATCTTCTGGCCTCCCACCAATCTTGGCAACATTGTATGCCTTTGTTTTCAATTTGATACCATCCTTTACTTCTCTTAAAATCTTTCTTTCTCACTGGAATATATTTTTGTTGAGAGTTATAAAATATCTCCTTAAATGTCCGCCACTGCATTTCAAATGTCTTACCTTTTAATTTAACAAATGCAATGCCAAGAGTCAACTGAGCTATTCAGATCAAGCCCCTGGTTCGATCTCTGATTTTGATGAGGTAGCTGTGGTAAAGGTGCTAAAATTAAGCTCAGTGTCCCCCAGTTAAGGAGGGAATAAAAAATCCGCCGTGGCTCGCACTGTTGATTGCTTCCATTCAACCCTCCTGGGATATGTGCGTGGGTGGACACTGAGTGAGAACAGGATCGGGTTTGATTAATGGTCATAATAAAATAGGTTGCCAACAGTTGTCATCTATGCTCACGTGTTGAGAATGGTCACTTGGGAAAGAAATTGGAGGGCGGATGACAGTCATGGAACCATAACCTAGCAACAATAGTGCCTTCAGGTAAGGAAGGGGGGAATACATCTAGATTTATTTCACTGGTCAATGAGACTTTGTTCCTTCTAAGTTGTGTGCATTATGTACTCATGACAGAATGCTACAGTAAATTAGCACACATCCTTTCACTCTGGGAGCTGGGTTCAAATGCCGCCTGGATTGGTGCTCTGAAACTGCCTATTGAGTGTAAGCATTATACTCAAAATGTCTTTGGGGAATTTTAATCTAATTTTTTTTTGTCATATTCTGCCTACATAGCTGGACTTTCTTCAGACTGCTTCTGAGAGTGTGAGCCCACTGGGAGATTTGGATCCCACCCCCACCCACAGTGAGCTTCTCAAGAGCAGGAATGGGATTTTTTTATTGGCACACCCTTGTATTCCATTACCATAGAGTAGGAGGTGGAGCAGCACAGGATGGAGCAAGGGAGAGACAGCCAGGTGCATCCACCATGTATTACCCTCCGCCCATAAAATGTAAGGCAAAACAAGTCATGTGAGGAGATGTGTATAACAAAAGTACACTTCACCAATGAGGCAATGGGGAGCCCCACCACCTACTGCATGAGGATCTGCAGCCACGGTCATCTGCCTGCACTGCTCTCTCTGTGCCAATGAAGGTGACAACTGCAGTCAACTTTAATGCCATAAAGTAATTTCAGGTAGTCACTAGGGAATCTACATAATATCAGCCAGGGCGCAGTCTGGGCATGTATTTGTTATGACCGACACACTTTACAGAAGAGCTGGGGAATTAATCACCTATGGTATCACAGCAAGGCAGCAATGAAATAGGGACATTGTAGCGATTCGGGTGCATCGCCACTAAATAATTGAGTTCAACGTCGACGAACTATAAATAAGTTGTTTATTTACAGGAACAGGTTAAATATAACAGGTAAGGTAGCAGGTAAGATGGCTGACTGTAGGAGCACCGTGGTGTAGGTCTTTCCCCAGCGGGGACGCCACGAGGACTGACTAGAAGTTTCCGAGCTCAACTGCTAGCAGGTTCCGAGCTCAACTGCTAGCAGGTTCCGAGCTCTACTGCCAGAGGGTTCCGAGCTCTGACGTCATCACGCAGAGTACAGGAATGAAGCTTGAGTGCAGTAACAGATACATTTAAAGGTAAGTTAAAGGGAATTATGTATCTCAATGTAAGGGACAACCAGTGGTATCGCCACATAGGCCCCCCCAGAATTTGCTTTAACGAAAGTCCAAGGATGAGATGGTCTGACGAGCTAGTGGTCACGGCGGTCGTGCTGTCTCGACTTGGTAGGCGAGGTCTGAAGATGCTGCTCGTGAGCAGATCCTTACGCACGTCGTGGCAAATAAAACGTATCCGTCAGGCGAAGGACCGTGGAGATGTGCGAAACAGCAGGCCTTGTCAGAGTGACGGGCAGGTTGGGCGGACGCGGGCGATGACTCTGTTGATGTTGGAACAAGTCCTTGTTCTGACGAAATCTGCAGGAACGCCGACGGGCGATCCAGAAGGACTTGACTAGCGAGGTCGGTGAACTCGCCGACAGGTGAGCGAAACCTTCAGGAGGCTGGAACACGCGGAACGGTACGTGCCATAGTGCTACGACGTTAACACAACAGAGGGTGAAGAGTTGCTGCGTTGATCAGTGATCGGTAAGGCCAGCAACTTTCACATGGCTGATCACGGCTGCAGGATGCCCGTTGGACCCGTCCTCGATGTGTGCAGCGTCATTAGAGGTTTGCGTTTGTTAAAGGGAAAACTGGAGAAAGGGCGGCAACGGCCCAGATTGTTGTTGCTTTCAGGAGGGGTCAACTCTGCCTGGAGGGTGGCAACACTTGTAACTATTGTAGATTTAGGTGAATACAGCCGGGAGGGTGGCACGCTTTTTGTTCATGCCGAATCGTGTAGTAGGTAACACAACCAGCAGGCTGAAGGGCTGGTGCGTTGGTGGCGGAGAAGGAGTCATCGTTTTTCACGAGGGATAGGTCCTCGTGGTTCGCGAGGGATGGGTCCTCGTGCACGAGGAGTGCGTCCTCGTGTTTCATGGGGGTGAGTCCTCGTGGTATCCCCGCAGGGCGCGCTCCGATTTTGTGGGCCCGAACATGCTGTACCCTGCGCTTGGAGAGATGTATACTTGCTGTTGCTTTGGACGTAGAGGCGGACGATCCGTGTGGCGGTCGGAAAGACGAGTACGGGGACCGTAAGCAAGTGCGTGGTCGGCGCCGCATCGATGTTCTCGTCGAACGGGGCTTCTACCTTTATAAAGCACGAGGGAGACTGTGGCTCCCTGGATTGCGGTAGCGACAGCAAAACGGCTGGTGCTTCCATGGCGTGCTTCTTTTGTGAAAATTGCTCACAAAAAAACGGGGTCCGGTTGAGTTTTGTCCGTGTCAAACGGGATCTGCTCCAGGCTGCGATTACCTTGCAAATATGTTCGCAAAGACGGGGTCGCCTTTGGAGGAATCGGTGTTAGGCGTTTGCTGTTCCGTGGTTGTTCGTCGGTCGTCTTGTGGGAAGACGAGGTTCAGGCTACACGTTGCTACCGTGAAAATCGTTCACGGATACGGGGTCATCAATTGTAGTGTTGGAATTGATGAGCTCCCGTACTCACATCGTTGGGTCACCAATGTAGCGATTCGTGTGCATTGCCACTAAATAATCGAGTTCGACTTCGACGAACTATAAATAAGTTGTTTATTTACAGGAACAGGTTAAATACAACAGGTAAGGTAGCAGGTAAGATGGCTGACTGTAGGAGCACCGTGGTGTAGGTCTTTCCCCAGCGGGGACGTCACGAGAACTGACTAGAAGTTTCCGAGCTCAACTGCTAGCAGGTTCTGAGCTCTGACGTCATCACGCAGAGTACAGGAATGAAGCCTGAGTGCAGTAACAGATACATTTAAAGGTAAGTTAAAGGGAATTATGTATCTCAATGTAAGGGACAACCGGTGGTACCGCCACAACATTCAGTTTTACAGCATTGCTGGCTTTCTCAAGGTTCAAATTGCAATAGATGACTTCCATGTTCCTTTGTGAGCTCCTACAGAAAACTACTTCAACTGCCTCACCAGGAAGGGTTTCCACTCCCTGAATGTACAGATTGTGTGCAAAGAATCCTACATGTCAATGCAAAATATGCCGTAAGTTGTCAAAATGCATTCATCCTTCAATATTTGGCCCTCTCTGATATCTTCACGGAAGAAAATCATGTCAACAGATGACTTGTGGGAGACAAAGCTTAACTCCTGCTCCCATGGATAATGACACCAAGAATGGCCCGAGCAGCAGCAGAGGAATGCTACAATGAGGCATATGCCTCTACAAGACTGGTCATTGAGAGGACCATTAGCATCTTGAAAGGATGCTTTCACTGCCTAGAGGGACTTTGCAGTATGCTCCAGCTCGTTTGTCATGCATAGGTGTAGCCTGCTCTACCCTGCTCAACTTTGCCATACAAATAGGACATTGGACATTGCTGGGAGTTGGCTCTAGTTGTTTTGCAAGCAGAACTACATGGAGGAGAGTATCATGGTGACTTGCACACACAGAGTTCCTCAGTGAATGTTGTAGGGGTCATTAGAGCACAATTGATAAGTGAAGCTTTCTCTTTACACAGTCTACCTCTGACATCAGTGCCTTAACTCCTTCTCCTCCACCTTCAAATAAAGGAACAAATCTTCAATCCAGAACCCATCCTAGATCATGATGTCACATCAGCTCCTCTTTGGTTGGCAGTTCAATTTCTACAAACAGGTCATGTTTCTGAGTTCGCCTCCTTTCATGGTAACTTGCTCTTGGCTACATTTCTAGAGCTTGTTTCTGGGCACCTTGGTGTCATCGCTTACGTTTCTCTGCCATAGCACTTTGAGGTGAAAGGCCGGAGGCCTGGCATATGTTGCTTTTCTGAGAAACAGCAGTTTCAGGCAGGTCACCTCTAGCAACCACCATTCCACTGGGACCTGGATCTGTGTCCCCATTGATTAGCGGGATGGCTATTCTAATTTTATCTATCAGATCCTGAGAGAAGGCAGCATGCATCGCCAATCACAGCCTGGAAACCATTAAGCAGGGTGCTGTCTATTGCCACCAAAACTCCAGTCTATGCCTCTGTGGAGGTGGAGGCACCAACGGGTGGTTGGTCACTTCTTAAGTGGGGGTGTGCTGCAGATTCCAGTGATGTCTGCTTAAAATAAATGAAGCTTCCCTGATATTTTCACAAATGAGAGCTGTGGACTCAAGAATGATACCTGTCAGTTGCGCACATCCTTGGAGACTGACCTCAGAGCCTGCATGTCATGTGATGTTCTTCAAACATTCTTCTTTTCAGGTTAATTTTGGGTCCCATGACTCCAAAGCCCCCACTAAGAAAATGGCATGTCCTCACCCACTTGTCCAGCTCCCTCGTACTCTGTGAATCACCTGGTTGTTGTGCATGTACCTTTAAGAGAGAACTGATTTTATACTGCAGTACCGGCAGTGACCACACCTGTATATAAAGCCATAGCAGGCTTCTGTACTTTCAGTTTAAGCTTACCCTCTGTTCAGTAAATACCTGTTATTATTGTTCTCCTGCAGTCCGTGTATTATTGATACGCGGACACTACACTGGCGACGAGCAGGTTCGAACTCACCTGCAGTACTGCATCACCTCACGGGGATCTTTCCCTGAAAAGAAGCTTCTTGGAGGTCGAAGTCAGAGCAACGGGCGTCGACCGCGGGCAACCGCCCAGGGATCCATCGGAGTTCGGAGAATTGCAGGGGAGGCTGTGGAGAGCTGGGCTTGGCTCCCCAGTCAAGGTGTTCCAGCAAATCGTGCTGGTAGCAGGTAGTGTGCTGACCCTTCCGGACTGCGGCGGGCTCGAGCTCGATCGAGCGGCTCTGCAAAAGGGACCGTGCAGCGTCGTCGGGAGGAAAAGAGAGAGAGAGAGGGTGGAGCGCACAGGGCGCGGTCGGTGCTCAAGTACCGGGCAGCGTAGAGAAAATAAAACGAGGGGAAGGAAAAGTGAGACGCGCCGAAGCCGCGGGTTGCCGCCATTACCCTGTAGAACGCTAGGAGCAGCGTGGCAGCAAGGGGAAGAAGGAAAAGCGCGGGAGGCGCCATTTTATTCCATTGGGGAAGAAGGAAAAGCGCGGGAGGCGCCATTTTAATCCATTGGGGAAGAAGAAAACGCGGGAGGCGCCAATTTAAACCACCCAAGATGCCGAAGAGTGGCAGTGTAGTAACCTGGGAGGTTATGAGTAACCTGATCCACCAGGTGGTGCTGTGGCAATTGCTCTCCTGAGTTAAGTCTGATCTGTACTGTGGTACTCTTTGTTTTTGCTGCCTCATGGCAGAAGCTTTTATGTGCAAGTGTGGCTCAAGATACCACATATGGCGACGAGAATAAAGGACGGAAAAGTTTTGGAGTATTCGGAAGAGGCGCTCGGGTTGGTTAGCAAACTAGTCGGAAAAGCACGAGGCTAGGCCGCGGGAGTCGAAACGGAGTTTGATTTTTTGGCTGAAGTGACCGGACTCCAAGGATGGCAGGAACGGTAGGCTCCGTGGCACCTTTTGACAGCAAGTCGCAGTCTTTGGAGGAGTATATTGAAATACTGAGCCATTTCTTTATGGCAAACGATGTGGACAGTGCTGAAAAGAAAAGGGCCATTTTACTGAGTTGTGTGGGAGCGCAAACCTATACACGGATGAGGAATCTGCTGAGCCCGGAGCGGCCAGGAGAAAAATCTTTTGACGAGTTGGTGAGTCTACTAAAGAATCATTTCAATCCGAAACCTAGTGAAATAGTACAGAGATGGAAATTCAATTCGAGGATTAGGAGGCTGGAAGAAAGCGTTACTGAGTATGTGGAGGAGCTTCGGAAGCTCGCACAGGACTGTAATTTTGGAAATACGCTCACAGTCATGTTAAGGGACAGACTAGTATGCGGAGTTAACGACGACAGTATACAGCAAAGGTTGCTGTCAGAAGAAGGAGTAACGTTTGAGACGGCACTTAAAAAAGCACAAGCCATGGAGACGGCTAACAAGGACATTAAGGACTTAAACAGTATGAGCAAGGAGAAATGGAGTAAACCAGTGGGAGGAGCTGTTTTCAAGATGGAAGCTGGCGCGAAAAGTCCACCAGTCAGGGTTGGGGATTGCTACCGATGTGGCGGGACGAGCCATTATGCAAAGGACTGCAGGTTTGCAAAGGCAAAGTGCCACAATTGTGGAAAAATAGGGCACTTAAAGAAAGTCTGTAAAAGGGCAGTGAGTGAGAGAAGCAGTGCTAAAGGGGCAAAGCATGCAAAAGGGGGGAGGGAGAAGTACACAAAGCGGGTAAATTACATACAAGAGGAGGAAGAGTCCAGTGAGTCTAGTGAGGAGGTTTTCACTGTATACAGTATAGACACTTCAAGGCCCAACGTACCCCCTCTCACTCAGTATTTGATAGTGAACGGAGGTCAAGTAAAATTTGAGATTGACACCGGAGGTAGTGTAACCATAATGTCGCAGACTGAGTACGCCAAGCTATGGGGGGAAGCAAAAGTACCAGAGCTAGGTACATGCCCCATTAGTCTCAAAACCTACACAGGACAGAAGGTGAACATTTTGGGGGCGGCCGAAGTACAAGTGGAACACAAAGGAGTCACCAAAGAGCTTACGGTGGTAGTGGTAGCAGGGTCAGGGCCAAACCTGTTAGGGCGAGGGTGGATCAGTGAGTTGAGTGTGTACTGGCAGGCAATGAATAAAATGGAGGACAGTACAGAGGTACTGCAAGAAGTGCTGATGAAGCATGAGTTAGTGTTCAAGGACGAACTGGGCACCTTAAGGGGAGCCACAGCCAAGATTCATGTAGAAAGTGATGCCACGCCTCGTTTCTTTAAACCAAGGTCGGTACCTTTTGCAATGAAAACCAAGGTTGAGGCGGAACTAGATCGCCTGCTAAGGGACAAAGTAATAGAACCAGTGAAATTTTCAGACTGGGCGGCACCAATAGTCCCGGTATTGAAGCCCGACGGTAACGTAAGGGTGTGTGGTGACTATAAGTTAACAGTGAACAGAGTATCATCACTGGAACAGTACCCCATTCCGAGAATGGAGGACATGTTAACATCGCTCGCTGGGGGAGAAAGATTCAGCAAACTGGACATGAGTCATGCGTATCAGCAGATATTGCTAGATGAAGAATCAAAAAAGTTTGTCACGGTGAACACGCACAAGGGGCTGTTCACGTATGCCAGGTTACCATTTGGTGTCAGTTCTAGCCCAGCAATATTCCAACGGACTATGGAGGGCATTCTGCAGGGCATTCCAAAGGTGGCCGTGTACTTAGATGATATTCTGCTAACAGGAAGTGACGATCAGGATCACTTAAAAACACTGGACAAGGTGCTACAGCGGCTGGAAGAGGCGGGGCTACGCCTGAAACGGAGTAAGTGTAGTTTCATGGAGAAGGAAGTTACATTCCTGGGACATCGGGTGGATGCCACAGGCCTCCATCCATTACCAGGGAAAGTGCGGGCAGTGCAGGATGCACCTGCACCCACCTCAGTGACTGAACTGAAAGCCTATCTAGGGCTCCTGAATTATTATAACCGGTTTCTTCCAAACTTATCGATGCTGCTGGCACCCCTGCACAAACTGCTGAGAAAGGAGGAGCCATGGCGTTGGGGGCCAGAGCAAGCGAAAGCGTTTCAGCAGTCAAAGGAGCGACTTCAGTCCAGCAGGGTGTTAGTGCATTACGACGAGAAGAAGGAGCTGATAATGTCCTGCGATGCATCACCCTATGGAGTGGGGGCAGTGTTGGCCCACCGCATGCCAGATGGAGCAGAAAGGCCCATCGGGTTTGTTTCACGCACGCTCACAGCTGCGGAAAAGAACTATTCACAGCTTGATAAAGAGGGGTTGGCCATTATATTTGGAGTAAAGAAATTCCATTAAGTACATATATGGGAGGAAGTTTGTAATCAGTACTGACCACAAGCCTCTTATTAGCTTACTGAATGAGATGAAAGCGGTGCCTCAAATGGCATCACAGAGAATAATGAGATGGGCAGTAATACTAAGAGCCTATGAATATGTGATCACGTACAGAGCCGGCAAGGAAAACGGGAACGCAGATGCTCTCAGCCGCCTGCCCCTCTCAAAATCTCCTCGCAGTACTTCCCCTGTGGAGCACGTCCTGATGCTGGATCAGGAGATCAGTCCCCTGATGACTTCAGTGCAAATCCAGGGCTGGACAGCCAAGGACCCCGTTCTGTCAAGGGTCCGTGAGTATGTGTTGAAAGGCTGGCCAGATCACCGTGAGGGACCGGAGTTCGTGCCGTACAGACAGAGACAGCACGAGCTCAGTGTCCAAGATGGATGTGTGCTATGGGGAGCATGCATCATTGTCCCAGAGCGGGGATGCTCTACTTTGATGGAACAGTTGCATCAATCGCACCCAGGAATGACTAGAATGAAAGGACTGGCTAGGAGCTACCTGTGGTGGGCTAACTTGGATGCTGAAATTGAGTCAAAGGTAAAGTCATGCACTATATGTCAGGAACAGTGGAAAGCACCTGCCGGGGCACCACTCCATCCCTGGGAGTGGCCCAGCAAACCCTGGAGGAGAATTCACATAGACTATGCGGGACCTTTTATGGGCAAAATGTTTTTGGTGCTGGTTGACGCTCACTCAAAGTGGATCGACGTTTATCCAGTGAGCTCTGCAATGACTGATGCCACACTGAATTGTCTCAGGAACAGCTTCAGCACGCATGGTATTCCAGAAATGATTGTATCCGACAATGCACAGCGTTTTGTTAGTGAAGGGAGCAAAGAATTCATGGTAAGGAATGGAATCACACATGTCACCTCGGCTCCATATCACCCAGCCTCAAATGGGTTAGCCGAGCGAGCCGTGCAGACTTTTAAGGAGCTCATGAGGAAGAGCTCAGGTGACACCCCGGAGACCAAGCTCAATAGA
Source organism: Somniosus microcephalus (assembly GCF_052327205.1). Taxonomy (NCBI): domain Eukaryota; kingdom Metazoa; phylum Chordata; class Chondrichthyes; order Squaliformes; family Somniosidae; genus Somniosus; species Somniosus microcephalus. Next base: position 237,339,274 of record NC_140993.1, read on the forward strand.
GCCTTGTTTAGTTATCATATAACACCCCAAGCTACCACGGGGCTTTCTCCGGCTGAGTTGATGATGGGGAGAAAGTTGCGGTGCACGTTAGACCTGATGCACCCAGATCTCAAAAGCAAGGTTGAGACAAAACAAACAAACCAAAAAGCGTACCATGACAAACATACTAAAGCTCGCCATTTCGCCATAGGGGACTCTGTGTACACCCGGAACTTCGGTTATGGACCTAAATGGATACCAGGACTAATCCAGGACATTACAGGACCTGTGTCGTACTCCGTGTTACTAGGGGATGGTCGAGGGGTTTGTCGGCATGTGGATCAGCTTTTCAGCCGGCAGCAGGGGGAACTGCCTCAGATGGAACATAGGGCAGTAGAGGAGGCTGTTCCAGGACCCAGCACGGCTTATAAGGTGCCAGTGGACACTGGTACTGCCAGGCCACAGCGGGACAGAGTAAAACCAACATCAGAGACTACTCCAATCTCAAGTGCGAATGAATCTGAGAATCCACCACAAGTGGAATTAAGACGTTCACAAAGGATTCGCAAGCAACCAGAAAGACTTATACAAACCTGTTAAATTAGTCAGGGGTTAACCATGGTTAGAGCATACTGGTTAATTAAAACATAGTACCTAGTAAGGGTTATTGTTTAAGAATTGCATACGGCAATCTTAAGGGGGGAGGAGTGTAGTAACCTGGGAGGTTATGAGTAACCTGATCCACCAGGTGGTGCTGTGGCAATTGCTCTCCTGAGTTAAGTCTGATCTGTACTGTGGTACTCTTTGTTTTTGCCGCCTCATGGCAGAAGCTTTTATGTGCAAGTGTTGATTAAACCATGTTAAGGAGTTAACCTGTGTCTGTCTCCATCTATGGCCAGCTCAAGATACTACAGGCAGTATCACTGCTTTCGACAACGAGGTAGAAGACTGGACCACGTATGTGGAAAGAATTGAAGTGTACTGCAAGGCAAATGAGGTGGCCGATGGAAAGAAGGCGGCAGTATTATTAAATTTGATGGGCGCGAGAACGTACGGCCTATTGCGGAATTTAATTACCCCAGCTAAACCAATGGAGCAAAGTTTTGAAGAGATTGTTAATATCTTACAGGAACATCTAAACCCTACACTGCTGCTGATAGCAGAAAGATTCAAGTTCCATAAAAGAAACCAGCACAAGGATGAGAGCAATGCTGACTATCTTACGGAACTACGCAAGTTATCGAAGCACTGCCAGTTTGGAGCAGGACTGGCAGACACCTTAAGGGATAAGTTTGTCTGCGGGCTCCAGAGTGAAGGAACCCAGAAACGACTACTTTCGGAAAAGGACCTGACGCTAGAACAGGCTTTCAGCGTGGCAGTATCCTACGAAGCAGCAGCACGGGGAGCTGCGGAAATACAACAGAAACCACAAGAATATAGCGCTAACGAAATGGCATATGGAGCAGAAAAGTGCTATTGCTGCGGCAGAACAACCCATGATCAGAAGGACTGCTGGTTTAAGGACAAAGTATGCAGGCAATGTGGGAAAATGGGACACATAGCAAGAGTCTGCAGGTCGGGAAAGAAAACCAACACTAAAAGAACTACTAAGGAAAAGTACAAGAAAGTAAAAAAAATGACAGACAGTAGTTCGGAAGATCAGGAGAGTGATAATGACTCCGGGAGCAGGAGACTAAGTTGTCTAAAGTTACACAACGTGATCGCAAAGGAGGATCACCGAACCATTTGGGTCACCCTCATGATAGCAGGGTCCCAAGTAAAGATGGAATTGGACACAGGATCAGCCCTAACTGTCATGAATCGATGAGACTATGAGCGGCTATTCTCACACATACCCTTGAAGGACACGTCCATTGTATTGAAGACATACACGGGGCAAAAAGTCTACCCCAGAGGAAAAATAAGGGTGCCAGTTAAATACAACGGCAAGGAAACACAGAAACTGTATCTATATATACTACAACATGGAGGACCACCATTATTGGGAAGTGAATGGATCCGAAAAATACAATTGGATTGGCATGCCTTTCAGGCGCTAACTGTGACTGACAAAAAGGATGATGACGTCACACCTGGACGACTGTCAGAAATTCTAACTGACGTGAAAGAGGTGTTCCAACAAGGACTTGGGACTCTAAAAGGAGTAACGGCAATGATAAAAATCGAAGATAACGCAAACCCAAAATTCTTTAAGGCCAGACCGGTACCGTACGCGACCCGCCCAGCCATTGAAGCAGAGCTGGAGAGTCTGGAGTGTTCGGGTGTGCTGTCCAAGGTAGACTGGAGCGAGTGGGCCACACCCATCGTTCCTGTAATGAAGAAATCATTGAGCAGCACGCCTGGGGAGCCGAAGAAGGTTCGCATCTGTGGGGACTTCAAGGTAACTGTGAACCCAGTCCTGCGCACAGTACAATATCCACTTCCACGGACAGAAGATATTTTCGCCTCACTATCTGGAGGGAAACGCTTTACGAAGATTGATCTGGCCCAAGCGTATCTACAAATGGAGGTGGAAGAAGCATCTAGGAAATACCTCACGATAAACACTCACAAAGGACTTTACCAGTACAACCGACTGGTATTCGGGGTAGCATCAGCCCCGGCTATTTGGCAGAGGGCGATGGAACAAGTCCTGCAAGGGATCCCGGGGACCCAGTGTTATTTGGACGACATCCTGGTTACAGGCGAAAATGACAGTGAACACCTTGCCAACCTGGAGCAGGTGCTCACTAGATTACAAGAATATGGGCTACGAGCCAACCGCCCCAAATGCGAGTTCTTCAGGAGACAAATCTCGTATTGTGGCCACATGATTGATGAGGAAAGGTTGCATAAGTCCCCAGACAAGATTGAGGCAGTAGTCAAGGCTCCAGCACTGGAAAATGTGTCGCAACTGAGGTCGTTTCTCAGGTTGGTGAACTATTACCATAAGTTCTTGCCGAATTTATCTACAATTCTGCACTCACTGAATGCCCTGCTGCAAACTGGAGTAACATGGAAATGGAGTGATGAGTGTAAGCGTGCCTTTCAGAAATGTAAATGCCTAATCACTTCAAAAGAAGTATTGGCCCACTACAATACAACACTACTGATTCGGTTGGCATGTGATGCATCTCCCTACGGCATTGGAGCGGTGCTGTCACACAAATTCCTTGACGGTTCAGAGAGGCCAATAGCCTTTGCGTCGTGCTCATTAACCTCAGCCGAGCGTAACTACGCCCAGATTGACAGGGAGGCCCTCAGCCTGGTGTGGGGGGTGAAGAAGTTCAATCACTATCTGCACGGGCAGAAATTCACCCTACTGACTGATCATCAGCCCCTGGTCTCCATTTTTAACCCAAAGAAGGGCGTTCCGGTGATGACGGCGCAACGGCTGCAAAGATGGTCACTTTTTCTAGGGGCACATCAGTACGACATAGAGTACAAGGGTACGAAACAGCATGGACACGCTGATGGGCTGTCGCGCCTACCGTTGCCTATGGTGGAGGAAGCACCTGCAGTGGACCCTGTTGAGATATTCCATTCGACCATAGTCGAATGTCTACCTGTTACAAACTCAAGTATAGAGAAGGAAACCCGAAATGACCCGACACTCTCTCAGGTCTATGATTTGATGGTGAAGGGATGGCCAGCACATGGCGACTCACTGTTGCCAGCATTCTCGCCAAGGAGAAAACAGATGTCAGTGTGCCGGGGGACCTTGATGTGTGGATCCTGAGTAGTAATTCCACCCAAGTTGAGAGATAGAGTGCTCAATGAGCTTCATGAGGGTCATCTGGGAGGGGTAAAAATGAAGAGCCTAGCCAGGGCCTTTGTGTGGTGGCCGGGAATCGATAAAGAAATCGAGGGTATGACCAAGAGATGCACAAGATGCCAGAAGGTCCAAAACGATCCACCACAGGCCCCGCTACACCCATGGGAGTGGCCCTCATCTCCATGGCAATGGGTACACATTGATTTTGCTGGTCCATTTATGGACTCAATGTTTTTAATCGCCGTGGATGCCCATTCGAAATGGCCAGAGGTCATCAAAATGTCCTCCACCACCATGGAGAAAACTATTGCAGTCCTACGGACCATCTTCGCCAGGAATGGCTTGCCAGAACAGATTTGCTCCGACAATGGACCACAGTTTGTGCCCAAGGATTTCCGGAGGTTTCTGAGGAATAATGGGGTGAAACATTACACATCTGCCCCATATCATCCAGCCACAAATGGATTGGCTGAGAGGTTTGTTCAGACCTTTAAAAAGGCAATAAAGGCAATGTATAACGACGACATACCACTACAACACAAGGTGGATAATTTCTTGCTTGCTTACCGGAATGCGACACATGCAGTCACCAACCAAGCTCCAGCCATAATGTTCTTCAACCGAAGGCTAAGATGTCGCCTGGATTTGCTCAAACCAAACATAAGATGAGATGTTGAGGATAAGCAATTCCAGCACATCAATGAGAAGCCAACCAGGAGCTTCAAGATAGGGCAACCAGTCTTGGTCCACGACTACCGAACAGAAAAATGGCAGCCAGGAATGATATGCACACAGCAGGGACCACTAATGTACACAGTGGACGTTGGAGAGAGCATCGTGAGACGCCATGCTGACCAGATTCTAGAGTCACAGGAACAAGCCAAACCCATACCACGAGCATGTGCACCTGGCAATGAACCCGAAGTACAGATTGCGTCTACCTCAGAATCAGTGGTATTGGAAGCAGACGAACCAACCAATGACATTGAGCCAGAATCGACTCCGCCGCAAGAACAGGATACTCGAGAAAGGCGCTATCCAGTCAGGATCAGGAAGCCTCCTCAAAGACTGAACTTATAAATGATTATTTCAGTTGATGTATATAGTACAGAGAAAATTGTAATTGTAATTAGTTATTATTTAGTTGTTAAATGAATGTTATGTACTGTTTATCTAAAAGGGGAGGAATTGTTGTGTATGTACCTTTAAGAGAGAACTGATTTTATACTGCAGTACCGGCAGTGACCACACCTGTATATAAAGCCATAGCAGGCTTCTGTACTTTCAGTTTAAGCTTACCCTCTGTTCAGTAAATACCTGTTATTATTGTTCTCCTGCAGTCTGTGTATTATTGATACGTGGACACTACACTGGTGCCACTTCCTCACTGGTAAAAAAGCAAGTGATGCATGGAGGGAGTTCAAGGAGGTTGTGGCAGAAGAACACTGGGAAAGAGGTCACTTCAGGAACTCATGGGAACAGTTGAGTCTGACTTCATCTCTCTTCTTGATCATCTTTATAGTTCACAGGGAAATAGTTCTATTTCTGTTCCTTCTCTTCATCATCATCTTCCATTTCCTTTGCCCCAATGCTGTGATGGAACTGTAGGAAAGGAGGTTACAAGCTAAGGATGGTGCGCATTACACCCTTCAGATTAAGGGAACAGAGAAGGGGTTGGAAGCTTGTGGCTGTGGTCCTCATAGGGCATGAGGTGTTGCAAGTTGGGGACACCCCCTCTGGTGGCCTGCCTCTTGTGGGCAGGGTGCGCCCTTTTCTCCTGCAATAAGGTTAAGTAAATTAGATGAATTGAGGAGGGTGTGCCAAGTGGCAAGGGATTGATGAACTGAACAATGTGGTGAAGATATTTTAGTGTTGTGCATGTATGTAATTGCTGTTAGGGGAGTTACATAGCTATACTGTAAGGTCTTGAGGTATTGCCCCCGTTAACCTGAGTGTATTGTGAAGGGTTAGTTATACGTCTGTACTTTTAGAGGGTGAGGAGTGTGCTGGTGCCAGGGTGCCTAAAGAAGAAGAGTGAATGGCTAGTGTGCTACCTTGCCTGCCCCGGTCAGGTCATTGAACTTTTTCCAACACTGATGTGCAGTTCTCGGGGTGAGAGAGCTGGCACTTAGTGGAACCTCACCCTACTTGACATGGATGACCATTTTGACAGGTTTTCTATCACGGGCACCCAGCTCTCTGTCTTTCCTGTGTTCATTTCTTCCAGCCGGGTTTGCAAGTTGGACTCAGTGAAATTGTGGCATCTTCTTTCCAACATCTGTGCCATGCTTCTTCTTTGCCTGCTTCTGCCAGGTTCTTCTGTGTTAGACATTCTTGTAAAGTGTTAAAAAAAACAGACAGGAGACATCCAGTGAAGCTAGATGACAATCAACTCACTGAGTCAAGCACTGCACCTTACTTGCCTGCTACTCCCCCAGACTGCTGCTGCAATCTTCAGCCAGCGCTGAATTTTTATAAGCTACAGCCTAGTTTCCATGCACCCCAGCATATTACTCCCATCTTACACAGGTTTTATGCCAATCACTACTCAGGTGTACATGCAAATCAGCTGACCATCAGCGCACACAACTCATTTTCTATTGGCTTAAAAACGGTGCAACTCACCACTTAGAATTTTGTGGCCCTGGTGTTGCAAACTGCAGAACTAACAGTGGTGAAAGAGGGGTCCCCTGGGCCCTAAGCTCTGGAATTCCCTCCCTATATTCGCCGCCTCTCTACTTCTTTCTCTTCCTCTTAGAACCTACCTCTTTATGTGGCTCGGTGTCAAATTTTGTTTGATAATGCTCTTGTGAAGCACTTGGGACATTTTACTATGTTAAAGGCACTACATAAATGCAAGTTGCCGTTGTTGTTATGGATTACGACACATTGTTGGAACAGAGTAAAGGAATCTTTACTCTGCATTTCGCTCTCGTTTCCTGATTAAGGAGTGCGTGATACGGACACCGAATTCCCAAAATGGGAAGTCATTCCATTTCTCAGTATTGGTATCTCTCATCTTGAGGCCTTCAATTTTCACACAAAATAAAATGTAAAAGTATTGCACTGATATTCATGCAACATCTTCCCTCTTATAGTAGTAATAATTTTCTTTTGTGCCTGAAAAGGTTTTAATATTCTGAACAGGTACAAACCTAGAAATGACTATTCGTGATATTAGTGGATGAACAGTTACATTCACAGGACATTCCTTTGTTGACTTTTTAACAGAGGCCGTAACCAATTGATTTTGAAGAGGTTAAGGCCTAGAAATTTGAACCTTTAGCGCTGGCCCTTAAGGCCGGTTTTGAAGAAAAGATGACGGCCGCTTCGCTTCTGCCCACTTTCGGCACGGAACGCGGCGGTCGCCACATTGGACAGGTCGGCAGCGCTGCCATTGCCCGCACTCACCACAAGTATTTTAATTACCAGGAGCGTGACGTCAATCGCCGTGCGACTCTCACCGCCCACTCCAAAGCACGCCCGTGTGCGCAGCCGTTGACAACACGTGCAGCCGGGAGTAAGCGGCGGTGAGTTATAAACCGCACAGTAAACAGCGGCTGAGATAACTGGTAACTATGGAGAGCTCAGACTATGTAATTGGAGTGAAAACTGCTTCCAATGAGATGCATAAAATCTCCCCCCTGGTCAGTCAAACATTATAGGTGGTAAATACTTTTAAAATAAACTACTGTACTACAGTTGTAAGAATCTCAGGAAAAAAGTCAATGCTGCATTTCCTTAAATTTTATAAATTGGGTTTTCTAGTTTAGGAACTGACAAAATACTATACAAAGTATTGATCTCTGTTTTTAAAAGGCCAAGAATTAAGGAAAATGTAACACCATATTTCCACCAAGAGATCTTCAAAGGTCTGTTGTTATAAATTTAATTGAACTCATTCACACGATTTACACCAGTAAACTCCTGACCAAGAGGTTCATGTTTCCCTTTTTATAAAAATATGTTTCAAGTTGCATTTACCGTGCTACTTTTAAATAAGTTCCACCCAAATAACTGACTTCAATTGTCTTTTAGTTTATTGCAAAAATTGTTTAAGATGATCCAGATCGATCTGACTTCTTTTTCGTTATTGCTTAATTTAATTTATTTTTTGATCTTTTCATCAAGATCCAGTTTACATCAAGAAAATGCTGATGAACCTGCTGAACAAAGAAATATTTAAGATCTATAGTTTTTTTTGTTCTTATTGAAATTATATACATAGATGCCTACAAAATATATGGTTCCTATTCAACTATAATCCTAAAATAAGCTTGGAAGAAAAGTTTAGAATTTTCATAGTACATGTCTTGTGATCATTGTCCTATTTTAACAAATTTTGCAAGTGGCCAGTACTCACAGTACTCTAGTGATACTAGAGGAAAATGAGGTGGGGCACAGGGAACACCTGCACTTGCCACATTTGCATGACAACACTTTGAGTGCGTCTCTTTAGGTGCACGTGCACTGCTCCCCCATGGGGAAATCCCAGGTGTCACAGGATTCCACTCCTTTTGTTCTGTGCTTTGTTCGTAGGGAATAAATGAAACAAGTCAAAGATAAATTGTCCCTTTAATGTTCTTGGAAAGAATGAATTAGAGTGGGCGGCTGTGCAAAAAATCTGAATTTCAACACTGTGAAGGGTGTGTCATATGATGAATGTGGTGCTTAGAAGACTACGAGAGGATATAGTGGGGTGGCGTGTGCCCAGTCAGCTCTGCCCCTGACTGTCTCTGAGCGGTTCGAATCGCTCCCACACCCCTGGGTTCTAGACACCAGACTTAGGTACAGGCGGCAATACAGAAAATAGAGTAGACAACTGGTTTGGTACAAGAAAACCGTAATTTTTATTAAAGGCACAATAAAATCACAACACTGAGAATTACTAGGATAGTTACAGGCATATAAAAGTACACTTATTTGGGTATGGGGAACACACGGCACATTGAGGGAACAAACACATTAAAAATCCCCTTATCCTTATCCCACGCCCAATACTTAACTAGATTAAGCTATGAGGGGCCAGGGATTCATGCTCACCAATTCGAAACCTGTTGATTAAACTGGTTGTGGTTTTTGGGGTTCGCTCTTGTCCTTTGGGGCCTGTCGTCGTCATGTGGTCACAGGACGCGGCGATGGAGTCGTCTGTGCGAAGTACCCTCCTTTTCCTCCGTTAAAGTCTTTGTTGGGTACTTTACTTTGCAGAGATGGTTGTTCTTCTGGTGGTGGTTTGGTCGCCGACGGCGTTGTTGCATTTGGGGCTCGGTTGGTGGTTTATATCGTCACTTTGATCTTACTACCCATGCTTCAAATGCCAGCTTATAACTAGGCCGGGGTGTGTACCCACTCGTCCCCAATGCTTCTTTTTTGCTGCCCTTCTCTACTTTTATCGGTTTTACCGTTCGTCTCGTCTCGTCTGCCCTTCTCTGCTTTTATCGGTTTTACCGTTCGTTTCGTCTCTTCTGCCCTTCTCTGCTTTTATCAGTTTTACCGTTCGTTTTATCTCGTCTGCCCATTCATGGCCCCGTGTGTCCTGTGCGCATTCGATTCGGGTCCCGTTCTCCTCCCGTGTTTGGCCCCCGGTGTTGTAATGGGCGTCCTCGGTGTCGAGCAGGGGAGGGAGAAGAGAGCCCGTGACAAGGCATGAAGCAAGAGCGAGAGGCAAGAGGCAAGAGACCTTGGCTACCGGTGGGCCTACAATTATACCCGGTTCTTCACCCCTTATCTGCGCGCCAAATCAGGTCAGTTCTTTGTCTAATTTTTGGCGGGCTTGTCTAAAGTGATTACATTCATCCACTTTAACGGCTTTCGGGGCGGTTGTCTCCTGGTTTAATGGCTTCAATATCCTGGCTGTTTGTTATTTATGAAATTTAATCGTCTTTTCCTGGCTTGGCAGCTACTGTGAGCTGTTACCGATTATTTATGCAAAAGTTAATGCCCTCCAGATTAGGTCCGTCCTGACTTGATCTGTTCCAAGATGAAGAATGCACATTCTGTGTTTACCTAGCTGTCTGGCTTCACAAAGTCTTTCACAGATCCATGCATGTTAGGTTTCGTTTCAGGTTTTGAAAGGGCCTGCCTTTTGCAGGGCCTTGCTTTTAAAATCCTGTAGGTTTTGGTCACGAGCTTTCAGAAGCCATTTTGGGTACCCTTTTTAATAACTTGTCCATACAGGGTCCCTTTATCCATAGCTTTTGGAGAATGTGGGAATTTTGAGAACCCTACACTCCCCCCTGTTGATACTAAACACGCTTTAAGTATCATCCTGACAAGGTGAGCAAAATTCCCGACCCTCCATAGTCAATCTTCCCCTGTAATTACCTATCTATGATCCCTCGACACATGCATTTCCCATTCTGTAAAAATGTAGTGTACATAAGCATACATAGACAGAATACAGGCGTTTACACACATCCAAGCATGGAGGGGGTCCAACACCCCTGCACCACTTGGTACACACACATCTTTATTAAAAATAACAAATCGAAAGCCTTTATTAAAAATAACAAAAGAACACAAAAAACAACAATCTTTATTCAGAAACACACAAAAAATTCAAACATGTGTATCTCCCTCCACCTTCACATATGTTCCTTCCAGGTCTTTTGGTTTTGGAATTCTAGTATCTGACCTTTTCCCTTGCACTGAGTGCACACTAGGTACAATACTATTCCCAGCTGGCAAACCACGAGGATGTGGGAAGGCAGTCTAATCCACGAAGGGACCTCTATGTTTTCAAAAATGTCCCACCAGGGTGGAACCACAATATCCAATATTTTGGCCCCTATCTCTACTGTCTTCTGCTCCAGAGTGTAGAAATGTTTCTGTGAGACTATTACTGCTTTGAGTATTTTGGTAAGATGTTCTGGGAGAGGGGGGATTTCGTAGCCGAAAAGCGCTACATACTTTTGCAGGTTGGTGAAATTCTCTTTTACAGTGAGGGTTCAGGAATGGGGACAATTCGTTCCTGGACCACTTGAACTTCTGCCTCAGGTTTAAAGCAGAAACTGCTGTCACTTACCGGACACCAGCTATGCTGTCCATGCTGGTAGTGGGGCGCACCCGTGGTGACACAATATATCCCACCTCCTATATATGCTACCTGTGGGGGAACATGGTCTTGTGCCATTACCTCCATGGTACAGTTTATAGGTTTTGCGCCAGCAGCTTTAAACCCGCACTGTGGTTTTGAATAGGTGTTCAAGTGCTGGGGACACAGTATTATGTGTGCTCCCTGGCTCCGGCACCCCGAGAGGTCAGTAGCTGTCATAGCGTGCTCCCACTTTATGACATAAGGTGGGACCGCTGTGAAACGGATGTGTGCACCCCCTTGAATGACTCCAATGTTCTCTACCCTGTATACCGGTGCCACTTTCCCTCGATGCCAAGCAGCATAAGGGTATTCTGCATTACCTGCACGGTAAAGTGACTCCCTTGGTTGGACTCCATATACTGTGGTAGCCCCCATCGCGAGAACACTTCCCAGACCAGAATCCTGGCTGTACCCAGAGCTGTGGCTGTTCTGCAGGGGAAGGCTTCTACCCACTTTGTGAACACATCCACCAGGACTAGGCAGTACTTATAGCCTCCCTGGGTGGTGGGCAGGGGCCCGATGTAGTCGACCTGTATCGACTGCCATGGTCCCTCTACCCTCCTGATGTGTCCCATAGGTACCTTCCTTTTGTGGGGGTCAGGGGTGTTAGCAGCACACACCAGACAGCCGGCGCAGAACTCGCGGACATCTTCCCTGAGTCCTGGCCACCATCCTGCCTGTTCCACCCACTGCCAGGTGGTCTCAGGCCCGGGATGCCCTGCTCCTGGACCCTCATGGGCCAGTTGAAGGAATTCCCTCCGGTGCTGCTGTGGTACCACCCATTGTTCTCCCCTAAACAGCATGCCTTCTTTCACAGAGAGGGCTGCTGTGCCGTAAGGGCCCTCTACCCTTTTTCCCTCAGTCACTGCACTGAGGACTGCCTTGAGGACGGGGTCTTGGGCTTGGACTGTCTTAAGGTCCGGGGCTAAAGCTACCTCTGCACTCCCTTGTGTCCCATTCCTACCCCTGACTGCTGCTATGGGTCTGGACCCATATGGGTCCCAGAAAGTGCCGGTGCGGGCACCCTCCTTAGTTAGCATGTCAGCCTGCTGGTTGCCCTGACTACGGGGTTCTGTGGAGGAATGGGCTTTCACCTTATGGATGAAAACCTCCCCTTCCTCCCCCACTGCTGCTAAGATTTTCTCCAGCAGGGGTTTCACTGTGAGGGGTCTCCCGTCGGCGGCGGTGTATCCGCGGCGGGACCAGATGGCCAGGTACTCCGTACACGAATTGCATGTGAACATACAGAGCATCGGACCTGGGTGTGAGCAGTGAGGCGAGGCTTACCAATTCAACAGCGGGGGAGAGAGGTAAAAAGTAATCAAAGTGTGACGTCACCAGGAAGTAGGTAAGTGATTGGTTGGTGAGTATTTCTCTTTTTTTTTTCAACATTAACTCTGTGGTTTATAGTTTCTAAGGTCTCTCTGGTGTAGCGGGGACTGTTGGTAAACCAGTTAACTGTAGTGTAATTAGTGGGATTGATTGATTTAATTTAAATTAAGGGTAAGTCATGGCAGGACAGCCCGGCCACGTGATATGCTCCTCCTGCGATATGTGGGAACTCAGGGACACTTCCTGTGTCCCTGACAGCTACATGTGCAGGAAGTGCATCCAGCTGCAGCTACTGACAGACCGCATTGTGACTTTCAGAAGGCTTTCGATATGGTCCCACATAAGAGATTAGCGTGCAAAATTAAGGCACATGGGATTGGGGGCAAGGTATTGACTTGGATAGAGAACTGGTTGGTGGACAGAAAGCAAACAGTTGGAATAAACGGGTCGTTTTCCGAGTGGCAGGCAGTGACTAGTGGGGTACCGCAAGGATCGGTCCTAGGACCCCAGCTGTTCACAATATATATTAATGATCTTGACGAGGGAATTGGATGTAATATCTCCAAATTTGCAGATGACACAAAGCTGGGTGGGAGGGTATGCTGTGAGGAGGATGTCGTGAAACTCCAGTACGATTTGGACAGGTTGGGTGATTGGGCAGAAACATGGCAAATGCACTATAATGTGGATAAATGTGAGGTTATCCACTTTGGTGGCAAAAGCAGGAAGGCAGATTATTATTTGAATGGCAATAGATTGGGAGAAGGGGAAGTGCAATGAGACCTGGGTGTTCTTGTGCACCAGTCGCTGAAGGTAAGCATGCAGGTGCAGCAGGCGGTTAAGAAGACAAATGGTATGTTGGCCTTCGTAGCAAGAGTGTTCGAGTACAGGAACAAGGATGTCTTACTACAGTTGTACAGGGCCTTGATGAGACCGCACCTTGAGTATTGTGTGCAGTTTTGGTCACCTTACCTGAGGAAGGACGTTCTTGCCATGGAAGGAATGCAGCGAAGATTCACCAGGCTGATACCTGGGATGGCAGGAATGACGTATGAGGAGAGATTGTGTCGATTGGGCTTATACTCACTGGAGTTTAGAAGATTGAGAGGGGATCTCATCGAAACCTATAAAATTCTGTCAGGCCTGGACAGACTAGATGCAGGAAGGATGTTTCTGATGGCCGGGGAGTCCAGAACCAGGGGTCATAGTCTAAGGATAAGGGGTAAGCCATTTAGGACTGAAATGAGGAGGAATTTCTTCACCCAGAGAGTGGTGAACCTGTGGAATTCTCTGCCACAGAGGGCAGTGGAGGCCAGTTCATTAAATATATTCAAGAAAGAGTTGGATATATTTCTTAAGGCTAAAGGGATCAAGGGATATGGGGAGAAGGCAGGGACAGGGTACTGAACTTGGATGATCAGCCATGATCTCATTGAATGGCGGAGCAGGCTCGAAGGGCCGAATGGCCTACTCCTGCTCCTATCTTCTATGTTTCTATGTTTCTATACTGTCCGAGCAAATCGTGTACGGGGTGGGGAAGATTTCGGGGTGTGTAACAACGTACACTACCGCGGACAGTTCAGCCTGCTGGGCGCTCATGGTGCTGGGGAGCTTAATTGCCAGGGCAATATTTGTTGCTGGGTCATAAACTCCACACCCTGTGAGTCGCTCGCCAGCAGATACCGTGCTGGAGCCGTCCACATGGATTTTGCGGCCTGTGGGGTGTATCCCGGCTCGCAAACCTATGTCCACTTCCCAAACCCCTTCTATGGAACACCGGTGGGCTGTTCCAGGATATACAGGTAGACTACCCTTTATCCGGACTTCCGAAAACCGAAACCCTCTAAAAACCGAAGGTTTTTTCGTTCAGCGTAAGTCGTGCGTACGACTTACGCTGAACGAAAAAACCTTCGGTTTTTAGAGGGCTCCGGTTGCGGAAGTTTGGATAAAGGGTAAGTCGTGCGCACGACCCCCCGCCGACCCCCCCGCCAGCCCCGACAACCGCCGACCCCGCCAGCCCCGACAACCGCCGACCCCCCCGCGGACCCCGCCGGCCCCGACAACCGCCGACCCCGCCAGCCCCGACAACCGCCGACGCCCCCGCGGACCCCGCCAGCCCCGACAACCGCCGACCCCGCCAGCCGCCGACAACCGCCGACCCCCCCGCGGACCCCGCCAGCCCCGACAACCGCCGACCCCGCCAGCACCGACAACCGCCGACCCCCCCGTGGACCCCGCCAGCCGCCGACCCCCCCGCGGACCCCGCCGGCCCCGACAACCGCCGACCCCCCCGTGGACCCCGCCAGCCCCGACAACCGCCGACCCCCCCGTGGACCCCGCTGGCCCCGACAAGCGCCGACCCCGCCAGCCCCGACAACCGGCGACCCCCCCGCGGACCCCGCCAGCCCCGACAACTGCCGACCCCGACCACCGCCGACCCCCCCCGCCGGCCCCGACCACCGCCGACCCCCCCCCGCGTACCCCGCCGGCCCCGACCCCCGCCGACCCCGACTGATTACGCTGAGCGTCAGCGTAAGTCGTGCGCACGACCCCCCGCGGACCCCCGCCGACCCACCTTCCGAAATCCGAAATTCTCCTTTATCCGAAACTCGGCTGGTCCCGAGGCTTTCGGATAAAGGATAGTCTACCTGTACCAGGTTGGCTAAGAGTTTTGGCTCACAGAGATCCTTCACCTTTAGGTCCATCTGTGAGAGGAGCAGGGTCCAGCAAGCAATGCGGGCACTGCTCACCGTCCCATCATTGATCCTCCCATCCAGGAGCATCTGGATGGGTGTGTGATGGTTGAGGAGGGTGAAGGGAGAGGTGCCTGTGAAGATCAGTGATCTTTTCACAGCCCAATGTGTGGCCAAGAGGTGCCTCTCACAATTGGAGTAGCTCTTCTCCACATCCGTGAGTATCCTGGAGGAGTAGACCACCGGCCTCAGCCTGCCATGCCGCTCTTGGAGCAGCACAGCACTCAGGCTGTCCCCGCTGGCTGCTACCTCCAGGAAGAACTCTTTTCCCCCATCTATGGCTCCTAGAGCTGGTGCGGTCTGCAGGTCTTTCTTGAGCCTGACAAATGCTGCCTGGCAACTCTCATCCCACGCCCACTCCACTCCCTTGTGTAGGAGTCGGAGCAGAGGGGCTGCTGTGGCTGCATAGTCCTCAATAAAGTCTCTGCAGTACCCGGTTAGCCCTAGAAACGACCTCACACCTGTGACTGTGTTAGAGACTGGTAACTCCTGTACCGCCTCCCTCCTAGCCTTATCTATGGCCCTTTCCCCAGCGCGTACGGTCAGGCCCAGGAATTTCACCTCCTACTGGCCGATCTGCGCTTTCTTTGGGTTTACCTTAAAACCCTCCTGCCTGAGCAGCTCCAGCAGTTCGGCCAGTAGTGGGCCATGCTCCTCTCTCGAATCCGTGAATAGCAGCAGGTCATCCACATACTGCACCAACTGTCTGGGCTGACTGAAATCCTTTAAACTGTTTGCCATGCACTGGTGGAAGATGCTGGGGCTATTGTGGAAGCCCTGAGGCAAACAGTTCCAGGTGTACTGTTGCCCTTTAAAAGTAAAGGCAAACTTGTACTGATCCTCCCTCCTTAAAGGGATGGACCAAAACCCGTTGGAAATATCCAGCACCGTGAAAGTGGTCGTGGATGCTGGCATACTTCCTATCAGGTCGGCAACTGCTGCTACCGTGGGTGCACAGGCTGGGATGTTACTATTGAGCACCCGATAGTCCACCGTGGCCCTCCAGGAATTGTCCGGCTTTCTAACCGGCCACAGTGGAGAGTTTACGTGGGTGGCTATCGGTCTCAGGACCCCCTGCTGCTTCCATGTCTGGCTCCGCTTCCCTGGGGAAGTTATACTGTTTCTGTGGTCGGGCCATGGGGTACCCGTCTACGCTGACCTCAAACCCGTTGACCCTCCCGCAGTCGTGTTTGTGTGTGGCAAATGTGGCTAGGTGGGCTTGCACAAATGCCTGGAACTCTTTTGGGGTATTACTGACCATGAGCTCGAGGATATAACCCTCTTTAGGCTTCATGGTGCAAAGGGTCCCTTTCCCTTCTTTCCCTGGGATGACTACTACTTCGCCTTCCTTTCCTGTACTTGCCCCCCATAGGCAATGGTTTCTTAAATCCACCAGGATCCCGTGGCCTACAATAAAGTCGGCTCCCAGGATCCCTTTTCCACCCTCCTGTTCCCACTTCATTAGGATACATGTCCACTTAGAGCGGAGCATACCTAAACGAATGGCGAGCGGGATGGAAAATGAGCCGGCCTGTTCTCTGCCTGTGAATCCCGCCAGACTGTATGGGATCCCGCTAGATAGAGGTGAGGCGGTGGGGTTAGCTGAATGGACCACGGTGCATGATGCCCCCATATCCAACAGATAGGTCCCCTTCACCTTTTCTACCTCCATCTCCAAGAGGGGTCTCTTCCATACATCGTACCGAAGGGAACACAGGTAAACAGGCTGCGCTGGCTCTAGTCATGGCTGTGGGTTGGATGGGGCTGATGGGGTCAGAGCACCGGTAGCGGCTGCTACTCTCCCCTGGCCAGTCAATAAGGACCTCATGGTGTCCAAAAATGACTCGACCACGGCGGGAGGGATTCCTGTCTCTGCCTTTTGGACTGGGGCTGTGGAGTTCTTTCTCTTGTTATCTTTCCAAGGGTTTTTGCACTCCTTCCTCCAGTGACCATCCTTCCCACACCCGTAACAATTGAGCTTAGTGCTAGAAGGGTTATTCCCTTCCTGATGCCACTCCTTCCTACCCTGTCCGGGTTTCACCTCATGCACCTTCCCCTTAGGTGGGTGTGCATCGGTTCCCCTGCCGTTCTTATAGGCTAGGGTCAACTGTCTGATCACCGTAAGTTCGGTGGTCAGGGGATTCCTAGGGTCGAACCAGACTTCCGCCTTGGCCCAGACCTGTGGCAAGCTGTTTGCCACCAGGCAACGGAGCCAGTGGGCCAGCTGATCCCGGTTCAGGAACGTCCGGTTAGGTGCCCCAGGACAGGCGCTCCTATATACCGGCCATAACCTGTCCGCGAAAGCCTGCGGGCTTCCCCCTGCGAGCTGCACTGTCTTCTCCACACGGGAGAAAGGACTTCCCTCATTCATCCCCATGGCCTCCAGAACTTCATCACTGAGCTCCTCATACCCGCTCTGCCCCCTCTTACACTCGTCAGAGAGGGACTGGAGGAGCCTACTCTCCAAAGAGAACAGCAGCAGTTTGGCCTGCTCAGCGTCATCGCACTCGTTGATGCTGGCTGCCTGTTCCACTTCCCTGAAGTGGACCGAGGGGTCCCCTTTTTCGGAGAGCTTTGGGATATGGCTCACCATAGCCCTAAGCTGTTGGGTGCTATAGGGTAATACGAACTGGTTTTGGAGGGGTCCCACGTCCTCGCCATTAATGGGTGGGCCGAACCGCCGATGCCGGGCTGGGCACATCGGGCCTGGTTCTAGCCTCTCTTGCGGGGGTTGTTCCACCTCCGCTTCTACCCCTGACTCCACCCCCCCTTGCTGCCAGACCTCGCTAAAACCTGGCGCTACGGTTGGTGGTCGTTGGTCCTCCTGTCCCTCAACCGGGTCATCCCTTGGCCCTACCTGTGGTGTCTGAACTGTTCTCCCTTCGTTCCCTGTAAAATCCGCCTGGCCTGCCTTCGGGCTTATGAGGCACACCATGCCCTTTGCCTTCCTTAGGGCCAGGCTCAGATTCTCTATCTGTTCCTTGCAGGGGCCATGATCTGCACCTTCAAACCCCTGTTCGCTTGCCAACTTATAGGCTGCCTTTACTTCTTTTACTTTCTCCTCCTGCTCTCTTACTTGTCTCGCTAGGCGGGCGTTCTTTTCCCGCAACCTCAACTCATTACCCTTGGCCTCGGTGACCTGGCACTGTAGGTATTCCAACCTAACCTTATGTTCTCCCATTAATTGTACCCTTTCGTGATTCAGGGCCTGCAATGCTACTAGTAACTTCTCCCATGCTAGAGCCTTGTCCTGGACCTCCAGGGCTGACTCCCTTAGCTCGGCTGCCTGTGCTGCAACGAGCCTGTCCAAAAGCTGGACCTGCTTCTTGAAGCACATCAGCCATCTCTAGGGATTTCTTATGCTCCTTCCCTTCTGTTCACTTAGCTGTGGCGTCTACCGGACGCCCCGCCTTTAACAGATTGGTGATCCACTTCTTCGTGATATTCACCTTGCTGAACACATAATCAGAAATCCTTTCCTCCATCATGGTTTGCTCTTCTGAACCATTGTCTACTGTATCGCACCCCTGTTGCCGGTGTCCTGCCACGGCCACCATTTCTGTAGGGGGTGAGTTCAGGGCTCGGAGAGTGGGGTGAGTTCAGGGCTCGGAGAGTGGGGTGAGTTCAGGGCTCGGAGAGTGGGGTGAGTTCAGGGCTCGGAGAGTGTGGGGTGAGTTCAGGGCTCGGAGAGTGGGGTGAGTTCAGGGCTTGGAGAGTGGGGTGAGTTCAGGGCTCAGAGAGTGGGGTGAGTTCAGGGCTCGGAGAGTGGGATGAGTTCAGGACTCGGAGAGTGGGGTGGGTTCAGGGCTCGGAGAGTGTGGTGACTTCAGGGGTCGGAGAGAGTGGGATGAGTTCAGGGCTCAGAGACTGTGGGGTGAGTTCAGTACTCGGAGAGCGTGGTGAGTTCAGGGCTTGGAGAGTGGGGTGAGTTCAGGGCTCGGAGAGTGGGATGAGTTCAGGGCTCGGAGAGTGTGGTGACTTCAGGGGTCGGAGAGAGTGGGATGAGTTCAGGGCTCAGAGACTGTGGGGTGAGTTCAGTGCTCGGAGAGTGTGGTGAGTCCAGGGCTCGGAGAGTGGGGTGAGTTCAGGGCTCGGAGAGTGGGATGAGTTCAGGGCTCGGAGAGTGTGGTGACTTCAGGGGTCGGAGAGAGTGGGATGAGTTCAGGGCTCAGAGACTGTGGGGTGAGTTCAGTGCTCGGAGAGTGTGGTGAGTTCAGGGCTCGGAGAGTGTGGGGTGAGTTCAGGGCTCGGAGAGTGTGGGGTGAGTTCAGGGCTCGGAGAGTGTGGGGTGAGTTCAGGGCTCGGAGAGAGTGGGATGAGTTCAGTGCTCGGAGAGTGGGTTGAGTTCAGGGCTCGGAGAGTGTGGGGTGAGTTCAGGGCTCGGAGAGTGTGGGGTGAGTTCAGGGCTCGGAGAGTGGGGTAAGTTGAAGGCTCGGAGAGTGGGGTGAGTTCAGGGCTCGGAGAGTGGGGTGAGTTCAGGGCTCGGAGTGTGGGGTGAGTTCAGGGCTCGGAGAGTTGGGTGAGTTCAGGGCTCGGAGAGTGGGGTGAGTTCAGGACTCGGAGAGTGGGGTGAGTTCAGGGCTCGGAGAGTGGGGTGAGTTCAGGGCTCGGAGAGAGTGGGATGAGTTTAGGGCTCGGAATGTGGGGTGAGCTCATGGCTCGGAGAGTGTGGGGTGAGTTCAGGGCTCGGAGTGTGGGGTGAGTTCAGGGCTCGGAGTGTGGGGTGAGTTCAGGGCTCGGAGAGTGTGGGGTGAGAGTTCAGGGCTCGGAGAGAGTGGGATGAGTTCAGGGCTCAGAGAGAGTGGGATGAGTTCAGGGCTCGGAGAGAGTGGGATGAGTTCAGGGCTCGGAGAGAGTGGGATGAGTTCAGGGCTCGGAGAGTGTGGGGTGATTTCAGGGCTCGGAGAGAGTGGGATGAGTTCAGGGCTCGGAGAGTGTGGGGTGAGTTCAGGGCTCGGAGATTGTGGGATGAGTTCAGGGCTCAGAGAGTGTGGGGTGAGTTCAGGGCTCGGAGAGTGTTGGGTGAGAGTTCAGGGCTCGGAGAGAGTGGGATGAGCAGGGCTTGGAGAGTGGGGTGTGTTCAGGGCCCAGAGAGTGTGGGGCGAGTTCAGGGCTCGGAGAGTGTGGGGTGAGTTCAGGGCTCGGAGTGTGGGGTGAGTTCAGTGCTCGGAGAGTGGGGTGAGTTCAGGGCTCAGAGAGTGTGGGGTGAGTTCAGGGCTCGGAGAGTGTGGGGTGAATTCAGGGCTCAGAGAGTGGGATGAGTTCAGGGCTCGGAGAGTGGGGTAAGTTCAGTGCTCGGAGAGTCTGGGGTGAGATCAGGGACCAGAGCGTCTGGGGAGAGTTCAGGGCTCGGAGAGTCTGGGGTGAGTTCAGGGCTCGGAGAGTGTGGTGAGTTCAGCGACCAGAGAGTTGTAACGGCTTCAGCGGCACTTCCCTCTGCTCGCCGCCTGAGGGCGTTTTTGAGGCTTCGGTGCGCTGCTGCCGTGCCTTTGGGCCCCTCTCCTCACCTGTTTCTCGAGTAATTGATCTCATCAGAGTAATTAGGCTAGTTAATAAAGTTGTTTTTGTCACTCTTTTGGTAGGACGAATCAAAAATAAACAAATAAACTAACTAATAGAACTTTACATACACGTTAATAAATCAAATTAGAATTTGGTTATCCAAATTAATTATGCACTCCAGCCCCCGCGGCGCCCACCGGTCACAGAAGTCTTCGAGCGTGCCGGCGGACAGCGCGTGCTCCATCTCCAGGGCCACACGGGCGCGAACATGGCCGCGGAAGAGAGGGAGGCAATCTGGCTGGACGACCGCCTCGACCGCCCGCTGCCTGGACCAATTGATGGCTTTCTTAGCCAGGCCCAGGAGCAGACCCACGAGGAGGTCCTCCAACCTGCCCGCTCCCCTCCGCACCGGGTGACCGTAGATCAAGAGCGTGGGACTGAAGCGCAACCAAAAATCGAGGAGCAGCCCCCTCAAATAATGGAAGAGGGGCTGCAACCTCTCACACTCCGCGTAAATGTGAAAAACGGACTCCTCCAGGCCGCAGAACAAACAGGCGGCCTGGGAGTCCGTGAACCTACTTTAAAATAGATTGCACGGGACTGCTCCGTGCAACACCCTCCAGGCCAAGTCCCCAATAGAACAAGGGTGGACTCCCGCATAGAGAGCCCTCCATTGGGGACCTCCGCCTCCGCCGGAAGGTAAGACGGCACGCCACGGCGTGTCCGGACGGTAGGCGAAGATGACAAAGTGGAAAGTGTGCAGGAGCAGCCCGTACAGGAAACACCTCCGTGCGGAACGGAAAGGCACAGAGGGTATTTCCTCGAGATGGCTCAAGTTGTGAGGCGCCGGTTCCCGAGGGGGGTTTCGGGGCTGGGCGCCGATAAGGAATTCCGTCCGAACGGGGGAAAGCTCGGACGGGATCGCCCCACGCGCTTGAGCCGCCTCGATACACCTCGTGGCACCAGGGCGCAGCGTCGCTTTCATCGACTCGATGGCATTGACCGCGAGCTGGACGTTGGCCCAAGACATGCGCCGCGCCAACTCCTCCGGCGCTATCCAGCCCGCTCCTCCACCATCGAGCAGGTCCCCGACTCTAGTCACCTTGCCAGGCACAGCCCTGCCCTCCGCCAGCCACCCGAACCCGTGGACGTGGAGGTGCGGATTCCTGAACAGCGGCTCCCGAAGGACAGCCGCCATTCCTGACGGGGGAGAGATCCGCCTGGAAGCGACGTAGTTCCACACCCATAGCAGTTCCTGGTAGAAGACAGGCAGCTTCCGCAGGCTGGCACGCGTGCCGCCCACTTCCAAAAACAGGAGCTGCATGTCGTAATTGAGGCCGTGCAGCTGGCGGAAAAAATACGTCGCCAGCGCACACCATCTTGGAGGATTCTCGACGTACAGGTATCTCTGCAGCGTCTGAAGACGGAAAGTCGCAGCCTGGGTGCGGAGGCACACCAGCGCCTGACCGCCCTCCCTAAGCGGGAGACTCAGAACCGCGGCAGCGACCCAGTGCTTCCTTTTGTCCCAGAAGAAGTCGACGAGCTTCTTCTGCATCTTGGCGACAAACGCAGGGGGAGGGATCAAAGTGACGAACCAGTACCACAACATGGCGGCCACCAGTTGGTTTATGACCATCGCTCGACCCCTGTAGGACAACACTCGGAGCAATCCTGTCCAGCGTCCTAAGCGAGTGGTGACCTTGGCCTCCAACTCTTGCCAGTTCGCCGGCTAGGCGTCCTCGGCAGGGCTAAGGTAGACTCCCAAGTAGAGGAGGTGCGTGGTGCTCCAGGCGAAGGGCCTGAACTCCTCTGGCAGGGAGTCCACCCGCCACTGACCCACCAGGAGTCCGGAACATTTCTCCCAGTTGATCTTAGCGGAGGATGCGTCCGAGTAAATCTGCTGGCATTCCCGCATCCTCCGCAAGTCAGCGGGATCCGTGACCGTGAGGAGCACGTCATCGGCGTAAGCCGAGAGGACCACCTCCACGCCCGGCCCTTGCAGAGCCAGTCCCGTTAACCTCTTCCGCAAGAGGCGCAGGAAAGGCTCTACGCAAACGGCGTATAACTGGCCGGACATGGGGCATCCCTGACGCACCCCCCTCCCAAAGCGAAGGGGCGCCGTCAAGGACCCGTTAACTTTAATCAGACACTCTGCGGCAGCGTACATGGCGCCGGTCAGCTCCTCCTCCAGACTCAGAGGAGCGTCCAATTTTTCGGCGCCCTCCAGGCCGACCTTCGGCAGGTCCTCCCACAAAACTCTGCGCGCATCCTCGCTGGACGGATCCGGAGAGAACAGAGCCCCGTAATAGGCGCGGGCCTCCGCGCTGATTCCCTCCGGATCCGAGACCAGAGATCCATCGTCAGCCAGCAGCCCCAAGAGCTGCTTACGGACCCCCCGTCTCTTTTCCAACGAGTAGAAGAAGGGGGAGCCGCGGTCCAGGTACCGCAGGAACTGGATCCGCGACCTCATGTACGCGCCTCGGGACCCAACGAGCTGCAGGTCCTTCAGCGCGCCCTTCTCTTCGTACACCTTCCGCAGGGCCGGGTCCTCAATGACTTGACCGAGACGGGACTCCAGGTCGAGCACCTCCTTCTCCAACCGCCCGACCCGGGCCTCCCGCCTCTTGGTCAACCCCTTCGCGTACTCCTGACAAAAGAGACGGACGTGAGCCTTGCCCACGTCCCACCATAGCCTCAAGGAGGGGAAGCCCCCCCGCTTCCTTCTCCAGTCAGCCCAGAACCGACGAAACGAATCCTGGAACCGCGCGTCCTCCAGCAGCAGGTTGTTAAAATGCCAGTACGCCGACCCCCCCCCCGCACGCGCAGCGGAACGAGCTCCGCCCAAACCAGGTGGTGGTCCGTGCACGGCACCGGCCGCATGGAAGCCGCCGGAACGCAGGAGACGTACGCCCGGGAAATATAAAGGCGGTCGATTCTGGACCATCCTCCTCCAGACCTCATGCTAGTGAAGGCGCTGGAGTCGGGGTGGAGATGTCGCCAGACGTCCACCAAGTCGAAGGACCCGACCAGGTCCCTCAACTTCTCCATTGCCGCCGGGCATCGCTCGGGAGCCGAACGGTCCCTCGCCTCGAGGGTGCAGTTAAAATCCCCCCCGAGGATGACGCACTCACCCACGTCGATGGAGCCCAGAAGAGCAGACACTTCTTCAAAGAAGCGCACTTGCTGCGCACCGGCCTGAGGGGCGTACACATTCACTAGATGGAGCGGCACGCCCCCCGGGTGAACAGTGACCTGGAGCAATCGGCCCGGCACGTGCTCCTTGACCCCCCAAGATCTCCGGCTGAAAATGCGGGGCCAGCAAGATAGCCACCCCGCTGGAAACGCTGGAGAGGTGACTCATGCTGACCCCTCCTTGCCACTCCAGGAGCCACGTGGCCACGTCTCCCGGAACGGTGTGGGTTTCTTGCAGGAAGCACACCGCATACTTCCTGTCCCGAAGGACCGAAAGGTTATTAAATCTGCGGCGAGCCTCCTTGCTGCCGTTGATGTTGAGGCTGGCTATGGTTATCTTCATATCAGAAGCATAGTGCAACCTCTACCTACACCTAACGGGAGGAGGGAGCGCAGCCACTAGTCGACCGCCACTCCCTCAGCAGCCCAGTGAGGAACGACCTGAGCTGACGCAGCTCGAGCGGGCTCACGCCCGCGTCCGCGCCCATGGTCTTGACGGCAGCGCGGACCGACCCGATGAGCAGCGCCAGCTCCGACCACCTGGCGAGGGCCAGCCGGGTCTTGTTTTGACGACCCTGGCACACGCCCACAAAATCCCGGAGTTCCCCGACGGGAATGAGGGGAGACTCGGCGAGAGGCAGGAGGTCATCCATCGCCTCGTCGGCGATGGAATCCAACTCGTCCTCCGCGCCCATCACCGAGCCCCCGTCCTCCTCCGGGGGGTCGCCACCAGCGGCCGACCCATCCGTCGCGCAGTGTGCAGCGAACGGCTCAGCCGCATCGGCCGGCCCTGCCTCCGCCCGGATCCCACCCCCAGGATCGGTGGCAGAGGATTCCTCCCTGGGCTCCTCTGGGGGCGCCGGGCCAGAAGACGGCGGCGGTTCGGGGCCCCCCTCCGCCTCAGATGCCAGAACGACCGGAGAAATCGGGGAGAAAACAAATCCGAATTCCTCCAGGACGTCCGGCACCGGAGACACAGTCAGAGGGCCTTCCTCTTCCCCGCCACCGGCCTCTGACCCAGCAGATGGGGTGTTTTTAACTAAAACCGCGACCAGGTCGAGCAGCCCCTGGGAAATGTCTGGGTCGCTTTGGGCGAGCTCACTTTCCTCGAACTCGCCCGACCCAGACCCCAGGCCGCCCGACCCGTCGAGGGGTAACGGTACCGATAAAACGTCTATATCCCCCCACGGGCAGGGTCTCGTCCCCATCCCCGGGAGGCACGTGCTGGACAGACACATCTGCCTCAGCCTCCCGAGGGACAGGCGACCCCTGCCGATCGCTGGTGATGGTGACAGCGGGGGGGGGGGGCGCAGTACCCGCGGTGGGTGACGACTCCCACTGTTCGGAGGGACCTTCCTCCTCCCGGTACTCCTCCTCTTCCAGGGGGTCGCGCCTTCTCTTTAACGCGGAGGGAGCGAGGGAGACCTCCATGTCTGCAGGGGCCCCCTCCTCTGCTCCCTCCGGCGGAGCAGGTTCGTCGGGTCCCTCGGGCCCAAGCCCGGCCGCAGGTATTAACGTTTCCGCCTCGGCTATCGCGACCACAGGCTCGGGCACGAGGTCCCTCCCACCCTCGTCTGCCCCGACCAACTCCGCGATGAGCGCGGGTGTCAGGGGCTCTAGGTTCAAGGGCTCGCCCTCCACGGGGGGACCTACGCTAAGGTATTTGGCTTTCCCCCGCGCCTTCATTCCGCCCGGACGCACTCCCTCCCCCCCGCCGGAGGCCTTGATGGCATCGGCCTCCGACGACGACCGCGCATCGGTTGTTTGGGGGGTGCGGCCAGACCCGGGGAGAGGAGCAGCGGCGGCGCCAGCCTCGGCCGCACCAGACAATCTGGCGGCCTTGGAGGCGGGGAAGTTCTTCCGGATGTGCCCCACCTCCTTGCAGGCGTGGCACCGCACACCATCCGCCGTCCAAAAGGCGCGATAGGCGGTCCCCTCATGGAGGACGACAAATGCCCCGTCGGTGTCCTCCTCCCGCGCCAGCTGAATGAAGACCTGGCGCCGGAAGGAGAAGACGTGCCGAAGGCTGGCTTCCCGGCAGCCAAGCGGGATAGGTGCAATCCCCGACCTCACCTCCCCAAGTTGGCGCAAGTGGGGGAGGAGGAGCTCACCAGGAATATAGTGCGGGACGTTGGAAATAACGATCTTCCGCACGGTGGCCTCAAGAGGATCCACCGGCAGGAAGGTCCCGCCCACGGTAAGCCCCTTGGTGACGGCCAGGGACACCGCCCGCTCCGACCCCAGGAAGAACACAGCCTTCCCGTACATTTTTGAGGCGGCGAGGATGGCTGAAGGGCCGACAACCCCAGCCACGGCCTTAACGCACGCCTCAATGGTCATTGTGGGGTGGGCGTAGCTCTTCACCCCAAGCTTTTTTGTTATGAGTTTGAAAGGTGATGGGGCAGCAGAAGAAGCGGGAGCAGCTGTGGCTGTGGCTGCCACTCCCGCATAAGTCCTGGCTGGCCCCGCCACCGGCGAAGAATTAGACGCCATTATGAGGTGTTTTTTTAAAAAGAGCTACACCCACCCCAAGTCACAGGCCTGAAGATGTTGAAAAGGCCTCCGGTTTTTTTTTAAGTTCTCCCTTGAGCAGAGGGAGCTGTTAAATTAAAGGCCCACCTCTCCCCTTGTTGATTGGGATTGGGAGAGGGGCCTTCTCCCCTCTGCTCAAGTGGCAATTAATTAAAGGTTGGGAAAGAGGTGCCTCTTGAGAGAGACAAAGAGAGAGAGAGAGGGGGGGTGGGAAGGAGGGAGGCCGCAAAGGCAGGGGCGCCACTCAGGATGGTAGGTGGGTGGGTGTCGGCAGGGGTGCACTCCCCGATGGAAAAAATAAAGTCTCTGAAATGTGTTCTTCTGGTAGGGGGAGAAGATGTCTTCGCCTGGGAAAGCTGGAGAATTCCCAGGCTCAGCCCTACACCAGGTCTTAACGATGTATTAATTGATTTTAAAGGCTTCACCTAGGCAGCTCCAGCTGTCCCAGGCCAGGCAAAAGAAGGGGCGGCTATTAGTGGTGTGTGTGGCCTAGTATTCTACAAGAGCCACACACAGACACCCCTTGGTGTTCCGGCCAGTCTTCTTTCCTCCCCCCACCTACAATACAAAGTCTTTTGGGGAATGCACCAAATGACACCCACCTGCAGATGTTCAGTAAAAGAAGTTGCTCCTACCCTCCTTCCAAGCAGTTGGTGTCGATGCTGTTTCTCTCCCCTCTCTCCCTCTCCTGGAATGGAGGCCAATTTGGGGAGGCAGTGGTGGAAAGGCCTCTCCTCTTGCAGATGTTGGCCTCCTTTTTCCCTCTCCTCTTCTCTCTCCAGGCACCTCAGTAGCTGCTGTTGCTGGTAGATGGTAGTGGTGGTCTGGGGTCTCTCCTTCTCCTCCACTCCCTGGTCAAGGAGACCACCACTTTCCACTCTGCTTTGGGTCAACCAGCAGCACAGAGAGCAAGGCAGAGAATGAATAAAGTTGTGAGGTTTGTCCTTGTCTTGTCCTCTGTGCCTCTGGCCTCACCTGTGTGTTGTTAATGTATTTGTCTCCTGTCTCATTTGATTAATTATGTCACGTGATCACTCTGGCCTGTATTTAAGCTTCCTGTTTCCTGTCCTCTTTGCTCAGTCCTGGGTTTGCCTGCCTGCAAGTAACAGCTCTTGCTGTGTCTCTGGCGTTCCCGAGTTTCTCTGTGTTTTCGAGTCTCAACTGAATCTCCTTTCGAGTGTATACCATGTCTCTGTTTTCGAGTCTCAAGTGAATCTCCTTTCGAGTGTTACCCTGTTTCTATGTTCTCGAGTCTCAAGGAAGCATCTTTCGAGTTCTACCCGGTCTCGAGTCCTTGGATAGGTTTCCTGCGCTTGGTCCACCACCGAAACCCTAGCATAACGGCCCCGTGAATGCACGGCCCCGTGACAAGAGTGGGGTGAGTTCAGGGCTTGGAGAATGTGGGGTGAGTTCAGGGCTCGGAGAGTGTGGGGTGAGTTCAGGGCTCGGAGAGTGTGTGGTGAGTTCAGGGCTTGGAGAGTGGGGTGAGTTCAGGGCTCGGACAGTGGGATGAGTTCAGGGCTCGGAGAGTGTGGGGTGAGTTCAGGGCTCGGAATGTGGGGTGAGTTCAGGGCTCGGAATGTTGGGTGAATTCCAGGCTCGGAGAGTGTGGGATGAGAAAGGACTCGGAGAGTGTGGGGTGAGTTCAGGGCTCGGAGAGTGTGGGGTGAGTTCAGGGCTCGGAGAGTGTGGGGTGAGTTCAGGGCTCGGAGTGTGGGGTGAGTTCCGGGCTCGGAGAGTGTTGGGTGAGAGTTCAAGGCTCGGAGAGTGTGGAGTGAGTTCAGGGCTCGGAGAGTGGGGTGAGTTCCAGGCTCGGAGAGTGGGGTGAGTTCCGGGCTCGGAGAGCGGGGTGAGAGTTCAGGGCTCGGAGAGTTGGGTGAGAGTTCAGGGCTCGGAGAGTGTGGGGTGAGTTCAGGGCTCGGAGACTGGGGTGAGCGTTCTGGGCTCGGAGAGTGTGGGGTGAGTTCAGGGCTCGGAGAGTAGGGGTGAGTTCAGGCCTCGGAGAGTGTGGGATGAGAGTTCAGGGCTCGGAGCGTTTGGGGTGAGAGTTCAGGGCTCGGACAGTGTGGCGTGAGTTTAGGGCTCGGAGAGTGTGGGGTGAGAGTTCAGGGCTCGGAGAGTGTGGGGCGAGTTCAGGGCTCGGAGAGTGTGGGGTGAGGGTTCAGGGCTCGGAGAGTGTGGGGTGAGTTCAGAGCTTGGATAGATTGGGTGAGAGTTCAGGGCTCGGAGAGTGGGGTGAGTTCAGGGGTCGGAGAGTGTGGGGTGAGAGTTCAGGGCTCGGAGAGTGTGGGGTGAGTTCAGGGCTTGGAGGGAATGGGGTGAGTTCAGAGGTCGGAGAGTGTGGGGTGAGAGTTCAGGGCTCGGAGAGTGTGGGGTGAGTTCAGGGCTTGGAGAGTGGGGTGAGTTCAGGGCTCGGAGAGTGTGGGGTGAGAGTTCAGGGCTCGGAGAGAGTGGGGTGAGTTTAGGGAGAGGAAAGACGCAGTAAAACTGAGAGTCAGTCGTTAGGGTTCGGGGTGGGATGAGTTCAGGGCTCGGAGAGTGTGGGGTGATTCTTGTGGTAAAATTAAGAGTCGTTGAGATGAACAATCATGACTTGACGGAGGAGGAGCGTCCAGTGCACCCACGCACCAGCCAGCGATGAGAGGGTGATTTGGCAGGTTCACGGAGCCAGAGTGGGGGAGAGCAACAGGCAGAGGTTAGGCCGGCTCCGAGACACAAAAGGGAAGCAGATCTGCATCAGACATCTAGCAGCAGTCCAGGCAGCTTTATTTTTTAATTGCCCCGGTTGAGGGCCGCAGCCTACTCCCAGGCTGCAGTAAGCCTGAGCGAGCTCTCCTCGTGGGGGTGGTGGGGGGGCCCTCCTCACAAGACTCAGACGTATGTGCAGCTCGAGCTCGAGTGGGCCGAATAGAATGAACTGATGGACCGGATACGGCCCCCGGGCCCTAATCTGCCCACCACTGCTTTAAGACCACGGGGGAGAAATTGGGCTGTGTAGCACCCTTCTTTTAGGTTCTACGTGGCTTCCTAACACTCGAAAATGATGTCAGTGATGTGCGCACACTTTCGACAGGAAGTGTGCCAAATGCCATCTTGGTAAAGGGGTTTGTGCGCACGCAACTAATGACCTGCATGCAGAGCAGGCAGATTATGACTTCAATCAGTGTGCAACGCTGATTTGATGCCAGCGCTGCCATTTCCGAATGCCATGCTCTGGCCTACTCCCTATCTTAACCTCGCACATCTGATCATGATGTTATGCCATGAAGGACCACCCCCTCCACCCTCGACCAGTGCTACTTAAAGGGATTGTGAATTACCTACAGGTTAGTTGCTGTGGTGTAGGTTCTGGCTGCTGGTGCAATTGTACATATTTTTGGAGCTTTTCTATACTTGCCTAAAGTTTCAGTAGTCTACAGGGAGTGGTCTGGCTGGCACTGAAGTACTTTTTTGTTCATTTAAAAGCTTGTGCTGAAACAAGTTGCTTCCAGATATGGGTGGCCTGTTAGGCCTTCCTTTTGGAACTAAGCATGACTGGGAGAATGAAGAGGTGCCACGCAGGGCAGGACTAGCTGCTAGAAGAGGGAGAAGGAGGAGGGGGCGAAGGGCTCTCAGCAGGAGGCTATATCCGCCAAGGGTCTTTAGGAAGAAATTCTCTTGCCTCAACTTCAGCAACGACTAACGCTTGAGATGTCTTCGCTTCACTAACGAGGTTGTGACTGAAATCTGCCAACTGCTGCAGCCACAACTCCAACCTCAAAGCAGGGCAAGGACCGCATTGCCTGTGGCTGGCAAGATGGCCATGGCTCTTAGCTTTCATGCGTCTGGCTCTTTCCAGGCTGCTGCTGGAGATATAAGCAATACCTCGCAGTTTGCAGTACACTGCTGCATAAGGTAGGTCACTGAGGCTCTCTATACACAGAGAGACAGCCTCATCTCACTCCCTCTTGCCGGAGGCAAGCAGGGGGAGCGAGCATGAGGGTTTGCTCAGATTGCAGGCTTCCCCATGGTGCAGGGTGCCATTGACTACACGCACATTGCCTTGCGTGCGCCTCGTGAATCCTGCCATTTTCCTGAACCAAAAGGGGTTTCCACTCCCTCAATGCGCAGCTGGTGTGCGACCATGGGCAGTGCATCGTGCAGGTCAATGCCCAATATCCTGGCAGTAGTCACGATTCCGTCATTCTGCGGCAGTCCTCGTGCCACCTGGGAAGTCAAAGGCTGGCTACTGGGCGACAAGGGTTATCCACTCATGACATGGCTCATGACTCCGGTCTGGAACCCATGCACATGTGCACAGCAGGCCTACAATGACAGCCATGCTGCCATAAGGAACATTATAGAGCACACCATCAGCGTCCTCAAGCAACGCTTCCGCTGCCTGGACCGCTCTGGAGGAGCCCTGCCGTACTCAGCTGAGTGGGTATCAAGATTTGTGGTAGTATGCTGTGTGCTGCACAACCTGGCCATTGAGGGAAGAGACCTGGCCACCACCTATCAGGCGAGAAACTCAGGATTAGGAGCATGAGGAAGAGGAAGAGGAGGAGGAGGAGGAAGTGCAACAAGAAGTGGAGGAAGGGAGGCTACAACATAGACAGCCCCTTTGTGCCCGGGCTCTCCATGATGAAATAATTAATGAGCGATACCAGTAACCTCAACCACACCTCCCCATTCACCAACAGTCCCAGATTCCTTACCTTTCCTCTATCACTATCCATCATATCATCCTCTTTTAGACAACACAGAAATAAAAACAAGCAAAAAATGCACATTCCAATCTAAATTTATAAATTCAATCATTATATAATGCAAACAAAAATAAACTAATCACCCTTGTGCATTCCCTCAGTGCCTGTCTTCCGTGTGCCTTTGCCTGTCCTAGTGCTCCTATGAGGTGCTTCCCCAGTGGCTGCAGCATTGATGGTGGAAGGCTGCTGACCATCAATTGAGGAGACTGCAGATGGCCTTGGAGGACAACCTTGAGCAGCTCTGGGCCTAGAAGGTCTGACTTCAGACTGCACCATCTCGGCCTGGGCTACAGTGTTCTGGGCTAGTTGGCTGACGGGCAACAACAAGGGCACTGGCAGAGTGGCAGGGGTGGAAGCAGGAATGCTGTCATCCTGAGAGAGGACAGCAGGTTCGTGCTCCATGAGCCACTCTTCTGGGGCAGTGCCTCAGCAATTCTACTGATCTGTTGGAGAACAGATTGATGGACTCCTTTCTACCTCTTCCACCAAGGCCTCCAGTGCATTATCGGAAAACCTTGGTGCACGCTCTCTTGCATGTTCGGCCATTCTTCAATCTTTCACAGCACAGATTCAGTTCACAAAGGACTCCCTCCATCTGTTCCAGCCACAGTGCATCTCCCCTTTAAGAGGTGCAGGCTTCCTTTAAGTAGTGCTAGTCACTCACGATATCGGGCCCCCTGCTGATAGGTGCAGCCAATGAGCAGCGTGGGTAGTGCTGGCTGCACACACCAATCTTGTAAAGCAGCAGGCAGCACCAATTTAACGTGCTGCCTGCAATGCAATGAACAGGTGCGGGTTAGTCGTGCACCGCGATCCCCACACCGGATTTTGGGTCATATCCAGTTTAACCCCCCACCCTATAGTTCTACTTGTTTTACGGCAAGGCTTTCTCATCCAATAAGTTTGTTATTAAATAATCATAGACTTAAGAATGGTCCACCATCCAGCAGTGGTCACTGGATAGTGATCAGGGCTGGGAATCCTGGCTGATTTCCCTCCCCTCCACCATCCTGTCTGCCCTGTCCCATTGGAACAGAAGTGCTGAGGCCATTTGTAGCACCTTTACTGCCATCCTAGCCAAGATCAGCTAATTTAGCACAGACCTGGAATCGAGCTCGAGACTGTCTGGTCTGTATCGCTGTGATACGCCCCTTTTACGAACTGAGCCATCAGTTGCCAGTCTTGATATCAGATTATTTAATTTCCATTTTCTACAGCCCTACAGGCATGCAATATGCAAACACAACTTTACTTATTATTAGGAGCCGCCAGATCCAGCTCAAAGGAAAATAATTTAAAAGCCACTATTGTGTCATTGTAATATCTTTCTCTCAATTCACAAGGGGTAGGAACTAATTTTTATTGGCTCGACAAACCAGCCAGCCACTTATCTCAAGGCCCATTAAATCGCTAATCCACCCAAACTTCATTTATTAACCTGCTACGATACTTTGAACTAATTCCCTACTTATCATGGCAAACAGAATCTGAATAAATGCAAGATTCAGCTTCCTTTGACGCTATAAACACAAATGAAAATTAAATCAAGTTAATGAAACCCACTGTGTTGATGGGGTTCCATAAATCAGAGACACCAGATGCCTGACTTTCCTTTGCCACTGTTATTAACAGTAGCAGTAAAAATAAAATGAGCAGTGGTCAACAACATGTATACCGTCAGTCCGACTGCCCTAAATCTGCCCGTTCCGTCATGCACCAGTCACTTTGGTCCTGGTGATGGCCCGCAAGGCCCCGTCTCTCCGAGCCTTCCCTGCCAGACCCCTGTCTCTCCGGGCCTTCTCCGCTAGGCCCCGTCTCCCCAGGCCTTCCCCACCAGGCCCCCGTCTCTCCGGGCCTTCTCCGCTAGACCCCGTCTCCCCAGGCCTTCCCCACCAGGCCCCCGTCTCTCCGGGCCTTCTCTGCTAGGCCCCGTCTCCCCGAGCCTTCCCCAGCACGCCCCCATCTCTCCGGGCCTTTCCCGCCAGGCCCCCATCTCTCTGGGCCTTCCCCACCAGGCCCCCGTCTCTCCTGGCCTTCCCCGCCAGACCCCTGTCTCCCCAGGCCTTCTCCACCAGACCCCCATCTCCCCAGGCCTTCCCCGCCAGGCCCCCATCTCTCCAGGCCTTCCCTGCCAGGCCCCCATCTCCCCAGGCCTTCCCCACCAGGCCCCTGACTCCCCAGGCCTTCCCCGCCAGACCCCCGTCGCCACAGGCCTTCTCCGCTAGGCCCCGTCACACTGGGCCTTCTCCGCTAGGCCCCATCTCCCCAGGCCTTCCCTGCCAGACCCCCATCTCTCCGGGCCTTCCCCACCAGGCCCCCGTCTCCCCGGACCTTCCCCGCCAGGCCCCCATCACCCTGGGCCTTCTCCGCTAAGCACCGTCTCCCCGGGCCTTCCCCGCCAGGCCCCGACCCCTCCCCGCCAGGCCCCGACCCCCCCGCCTTCCCCGCCAGGCCCCCATCTGCCCGGGGCCTTCCCCGCCAGGCCCCTGCCTCTCCGGGCCTTCCCCACCAGGCCCCATCTCCCCGGGCATTCCCCGCCAGGCCCCTGTCTCTCCGGGCCTTCCCCGCCAGGCCCCTGTCTCTCCGGGCCTTCCCCACCAGGCCCCCGTCTCCCCGGGCCTTCCCCGCCAGACCCCCATCTCCCCGGGCCTTCCCCGCCAGGCCCCTGTCTACCTGGGCCTTCACCGCCAGGCCCCTGTCTCTCCGGGCCTTCTCCGCTAGGCCCCGTCTCCCTGGGCCTTCCCCGCCAGGCCCCCATCTCTCCGGGCCTTCCCCACCAGGCCCCCGGGCTTTCTCCACTAGACCCCATCTCCACGGGCCTTCCCCGCCAGACCCCGATGTCCCCAGGCCTTCCCCGCCAGACCCCCGTCTCTCCAGGCCTTCTCCGCTAGGCCCCTTCTCCCTGGGCCTTCCCCACCAGGCCCCCTTCTCTCAGAGCCTGCTCCGCTAGGCCCCATCTCCCCAGGCCTTCCCCGCCAGGGCCCCATCTCCCCAGGCCTTCCCCGCCAGGCCGCCATCTCCCCAGGCCTTCCCTGCCAAGCCCCCGTCTCTCCTTGCTTTCCCCGCCAGGCCACCATCTCCCCAGGCCTTCCCCGCCAGGCCTTCATCTCTCCGGGCCTTCCCCGCCAGGCCCCCATCTCCCCAGGCCTTCCCCACCAGGCCCCCGACTATCCGGGCCTTCCCCGCCAGGCCTTCGTCTCTCCGGGCCTTCCCCGCCAGGCCTTCGTCTCTCCGGGCCTTCCCCACCAGGCCTTCGTCTCTCCGGGCCTTCCCCGCCACGCCCCCGTCTACCTGGGCCTTCCCCGCCAGGCCCCTGTCTCTCTGGGCCTTCCCCACCAGGCCCCTGGGCTTTCTCCGCTAGACCCCGTCTCCACGGGCCTTCCCCGCCAGACCCCCGTCTCCCCAGGCCTTCCCCACCAGACCCCCGTTTTCCCAGGCCTTCCCCGCCAGGCCCCCGTCTCTCCAGGCCTTCCCCGCCAGACCCCCGTCTCCCCAGGCATTCTCCGCTAGGCCCCGTCTCCCTGGGCCTTCTCCGCCAGGCCCCCATCTCTCTGGGCCTTCTCCGCTAGGCCCCGTCTCCCCAGGCCTTCCCTGCCAGGCCCCCATCTCTCCTTGCTTTCCCCGCCAGGCCCCCGTCTCCCCAGGCCTTCCCCGCCAGGCCTTCGTCTCTCCGGGCCTTCCCCGCCAGGCCCCCATCTCCCCAGGCCTTCCCTGCCAGGCCTTCATCTCGCCGGGCCTTCCCCACCAGGCCCCCGTCTCTCCGGGCCTTCCCCGCCAGACCCCTGTCTCTCCGGGCCTTCCCCGCCAGGCCCAGCATCCACAGGCCTGTCCCGCCAGGCCCTTGTCTCTCCAGGCCCGCCCCGCCAGTCCCTGTCTCTCAGGCCCCACTAGGCCCTGTCCCTGTTTCAACACCACTTGTAAGTGTCATTGGCTCCTTCATAAATGCCCACTCTATGGGTGGAAATACAAGTGTTACATTTTTTACAATCATTCTTGTTGAATCTTCTTTGATGGCTAATGCGTGCTCATCTTTTACGAAATAAATTGTTTGTTTTTCTTTCCACAGCTCTGAACAGCTACAGAGGATTCACCGTCGACATTGAAAAAAAGTGTTGATCTAAAGTAGTGCATAATGGAAATGGTGACATACCAGGTGGGTTTCCAGAGCAGTGTCATCCACCCAAGAGGAGCATTATTGAATCTGTACCTTACGATGACATTTACTGCCCATATTGGAAAATTACCCTGGGATGAAATACGACATAGAGTTACATAGAAATTACAGCATTCGACCCAACTGGTCCATGCCGGTGTTTAAGCTTCACACGAGCCTTCTCCTACCCCTCTTCATCTCACCCTCTCAGCACAACCTTCTATTCCTTTCTCCCTCATGTACATATCTAGCTTCCTCTTAAATGCATTAAATGTTTTGCCCTCTCTTAACATACATTGCCTTTTTGGATTAATGTAAGGAAAATCACATCAGTTACTTAAATTGTTTCCTTTGCTGCTGCTAATGATATTTATTGACAATGATCTTCAGTTATTAATAACCCACCCACTGCATTGCAGGAACTATGATGAATATTGTGCAGCTGTGCAAATGTGCTGAAAAGGAATATAACCAACAATGGAATATCATGCAGATGACTTTATAAAGATTTCTAACCAGTCTACACTTCCTTTATCAGTCTCCTTAATCCTTGATGCACTAAGCAGTAAAGTTAAATATTTACAACATCTACATTGGTGCTGTATGGTCGTTGAGGGAGAGCCAAGTTATGAGAAATTAAATCAGTAGCAGTGTATTTTGGTACGTATACTGTTTTTCGGGGAGTACCTGACGTAAGAAAATTACTAGGCACTTGGTCTAAGCGTTAAACAAAGCTTTAATCAACTGTTTTTCAATATGGAGATCTAGTTATGTCCTTCACTAGTTCCTGTTAAGAATGTCCCTCGCAAGCTGGGCCTGTGCCCAAGTATTTATACACTCCCTGGACAGCGCCACCCGCAGGCCGCTCAGTATCATTTCATAAGTCTTTCTTTTATGAATGACTGATTCATGTCAGTACCTACAGCTTGAAACTCTCATCATTTGATTTCTTGCAAAATGGTAAGATTCAAATCAACAACATTTAGTACATCATCTAAGAATATGGTTGCCAAATCTCCCAGATTTCCCGGGAGTCTCCTGGAATGGGGCATGAATCCCCTGGGCACAGCTATTAGACCATAGAATGCTTCACCATGTAGAATCATACAATGGTTACAGCACAGAAGGAGGCCATTCGGCCTGTTGAGCCCGTGCCGGCTCTCTGCAAGAGCACTTCAGCTAGCCCCACTCTCTCGCCCTTTCCCCGTAGCCCTGCAAATTTGTTTCCTTCCCTTTTGAAAGCCACGATTGAATCTGCCTCCACCCACCCTATCGGGCAGTGTATTCCAGATCCTAACCACTCGCTGCGTAAAAAGTTTTTCCTCATGTCGCCTTTGGTTCTTCTGCCAATCACCTTAAATCTATGTCCTCTGATTCTCGACCCTTCCGCCAATGGGAACAGTTTCTCTCTATCTACTCTGTCTAGACCCCTCATGATTTTGAACACCTCTATCAAATCTCCTCTCAACCTTCTCTGCTCCAAGGAGAACAACCCCAGCTTCTCCAGTCTATCCATGTAACTGAAGTCCCTCATCCCTGGAACCATTCTTGTCAATGTTTTCTGCACCCTCTCTAAGGCCTTCACATCCTTCCTAAAGTGCTGTGCCCAGAATTGGACACAGTGCTCCAGTTAAGGCCAAACCAGTGTTTTATAAAGGTTCATCATAACTTCCTTGCTTTTGTACTCTATGCCTCTATTTATGAAGCCCAGAATCCTCGATGCATTTTTAACCACTTTCTCAACCTGCTCTGCTACCTTCAACAATTTGTGCACATATATCCCCAGGTCTCTCTGTTCCTGCACTCCCTTTAGGGTTGTACCCTTTAGTTTATATTGCCTCTCATTCTTCCTTCCAAAATGTATCACTTCGCACTTTTCTGTGTTAAATTTCATCTGCCATGTGTCCGCCCATTCCACCAGCCTGCCTATGTCCTCTTGAAGTCTATCACTATCCTCCTCACTGTTCACTGACTATACTTCCAAGTTTTGTGTCATCTGCAAATTTTGAAATTGTGCCCTGTACACCCAAGTCTAAGTCATTAATATATACCAAGAAAAGCAGTGGTCATAAGAACATAAGAACATAAGAAATAGGAGCAGGAGTAGGCCAATCGGCCCCTCGAGCCTGCTCCGCCATTCAATAAGATCATGGCTGATCTGATCCTAACCGCCAATCCACTATCACAGAACCATCTCCTGAATCTAACAGAATTAGACACACGAAATAGGAGCAGGATCAGGCTACACGGCCCCTGGGCCCGCTCCGCTACCCACAGGGCCATGACCGATCCGAACCTAGACTCATGTCCAAATTCCTGCCCGCTCCCCGTAACCCTTAATTCCCTTTACTTCTAGGAAACTGTCTATTTCTGTTTTAAATTTATGTAATGATGTAGCTTCTACAGCTTTTTGGGGCAGCATATTCCATGGACCTACCACCCTCTGAGTGAAGTAGTTCCTCCTCATCTCAGTTTTGAAAGAGCAGCCCCTTATTCTAAGACTATGCCCCCTAGTTCTAGTTTCACCCATCATCGGGAACATCTTCCCCGCATCCACCCGATCCAACCCCTTCACAATCTTATATGTTTCAATAAGATCGCCTCATTCTTCTGAACTCCAATGAGTAGAGTCCCAATCTACTCAACCTCTCCTCATATGTCCATCCCCTCATCCCCGGGATTAACCGAGTGAACCTTCTTTGCACTGACTCGAGAGCAAGCATGTCCTTTCTTAAGTATGGACACCAAAACTGTACGCAGTATTCCAGGTGCGGTCTCGCCAATACCTTGTACAACTGAAGCAATACCTCCCTATTTTTATATTCTATCCCCCTAGCAATGAAAGCCAACATTCCATTGGCCTTCTTAATCACTTGCTGCACCTGCATACTAACCTTTTGAGTTTCGTGCACCAGGACCCCCAGATCCCTTTGTACTTCAGTACTTTCCAGTTTCTTGCCATTAAGATAATAACTTGCTCTACGATTTTTCCTGCCAAAGTGCATAACCTCACACTTTCCAGTATTGTATTCCATCTGCCAAATCTCTGCCCACTTACTTAGCCTGTCTATGTCCCCTTGCAGGTTTTTTATGTCCTCCTCACTCACTACTTTCCCTCCCATCTTAGTATCATCTGCAAACTTTGATATGTTACACTCGGTCCCCTCCTCCAAATTGTTAATATAGATTGTAAAGAGTTGGGGACCGACCCCTGGGAACACCACAGGTAGTTAACAGGCAGTTTTTAGCCTAATCCCTATTTTTAATGTTGAAGTGTGGAATTCCCGACGGCTCCAAACCATGCCAAGTTAGCGAGGTGGGCCGTCGGGCTGAAGGGCTTGGAGGGGTCGAGACGTCCGGTGTTCAGGTGAGTGATGGGTGCATGAGTGCAAAGGTAAGTGTGTTTGGTGTGTGTAAAGTGTTTAAAGAAGTTTTATATACCTTTACTTACCTTTACAGCCTTCTTTCCTTCAGGTCTCGGGAGTCCCTCATCTCACCAGCACAGAAAGCAGAATGGCTGCGAGCTGTCAAAAATTGCAGCATTCAGCTTTCTGTTCCGGGGAGATCTCTAAATCATCCTGAGAGGAAGGAATTAACTTAGAATACAGATTGTCAGTGTTTGACAGCTTCAAACAGCTGTGAAACACTGATATTTCATCTGTCAAAAGGTCTTGGCAGATGAAATATCAATCTGTAACGTCACGTGTTGCCGGGTGGCCCTTAATTGGCCTGCTGAGTCCGCTGGGTGGGCTCAACAAGGTCAATCAAGTCAAAATCATGTGGGCTGGCTAGAACTCGATGGAGGCGGGACTACAACCCCGAAAGTTGTAGTCCCGCCTCCTACCCGACCCCTCAATGAAAATCCAGCCCCCCACCTTCACATGGAACCGGAATCCAAACCAGAGTCCAAGGAGATGGGGAGAGAGATGGAGCCTGTTAAAAGTGGCATCGACTAGGGAGCATGACCACATCTTGTGTAGTGCAGGGGAATTCTTGGCTGTAATTACAGGGGGAATATCAGTGGGCTATAGGATTACTATTAGTTACAGGTAGGATATCACACCTATTACTACTATCTGCATATAAACTATCACGGAGTTATTGTATTACTGTTGGTTAGTTGGGGAATTTAAGTGTTACCAGTATTACTATCAGTTATCAGTGCAATTTAGGTGAGTTACTGGTGGAATCACATATCCTCTGGTTTCCCCTGCGAATCCCTCCTCCCACCTTCAGTTTTCCCCTCTTCTCTGTCATCCATTTCCCTTCTTCGTCTGCTCACAGGTGGCTTCTAGGATGGTTCTCGGAACTTCTATGCATAACAGCTGCTGGCGCAACACCACCAGCAAAGATTCTCAACTACAGAGGACCTAACCGATGTATGGTAAATGCAATAACATTTGTAGATGTCATATGATCATGTGCCACATGGTCCGGTGTCACCTTCACGAATACCTCCAATTAGAGTTGGCAACCACAGGCCTGCCCCTGGGCTTGAATGCTTAATAGTGGCACCCAAGGGGAAAACAATCCTTGTATATTTATTTATACAACAGATGAGTTTCAAATACTGGAGTCTTGAACAATGAAGATCAGTAGATAGTGTGACAAGGTTAATGGAGCACCATGCCTTATGTTTTAAGTTGTATTATTATCTATCACAGCAAGCCACAGTGCATCATTACCCACACCAACATGAATATGCAATAACATTCAGCCCAATTTTTGTTTTTGGTTTACACAGCCAATTTCTCCCAGTAACCCAGCCACTGGTTCTTTGTCACGAAAATAGAAACTGTTTGTTGTTGAAGTTTTCTATCATTGCAGGTTGCAACATCTGCAACATTCTCTTCTGTTGCAAATGTTCTGGTGCCAGTGAATCTGTTGGTAGCACTCTCGCCTCTGAGTCAGAAGGTTGTGGGTTCAAGTCCCACTCCAGAGAATTGAGCACATAATCTAGGCTGACACTTCAGTGCAGTACTGAGGGAGTGCTGCATTGTTGGAGGTGCCATCTTTCGGATGAGACATAAGGGCTGGATTTTGATACTGGAGGCATGTAGGAGGCGGGACTACAACTTTCGGGGTTGTAGTCCCGCCTCCATCGAGCTGTGGCCAACCCACGCAATTTTCACTTGATTGACCTTGTTGAGCCCGCCCTGCGGGCTCAGCAGGCCAATTAAGGGCCACCCGGCAACAGGTGACATCACAGATTGACATTTCATCTGTCAAGAGCTTTTGACAGATGAAATATCAGCGTTTGATAGCTCTTTGAAGCTGTCACACACTGACAATCTGTACTCTAAGTTAATTCCTTCCTCTCAGGCTGATTTAGAGATCTCTCCAGAACAGAAAGCTGAATGCTGCAACTTTTGACAGCTCACAGCCATTCTGCTTTCTGTGCCGGTGAGATGAGGGACTCCCGAGACCTGAAGGAAGAAAGGCTGTAAAGGTAAGAAAAGGTAAGTAAAACTTATTTAAACACTTTACACACACCAAACACACTTACCTCTGCACTCATGCACCCATCACTCACCTGAACACTGGACATCTCGACCCCTCCAAGCCCTTCAGCCCGACGGTCCGCCTCGCTAACTTGGCGTGGTTTGGAGCCGTCGGGAATCCCACACTTCAGGAATAAAAATAGTGATTAGGCTAAAAACTGCCTGTTAACTACCTGTTAGCAGGCAGTTAATTGGCACTAATCCCCTTCCCGCCTCGGGGAGGTGGCTCCCAGCACAGGTCGGGTATCCGCCTCCTTTGAAACTGGCATGGAGGTGGGTTGGGGGCGAGAAGGGTTCGTGCCCCCCGATTTCGAGATTTTGACCCCCCAAACACCTCCAATCCCGCCTCCACGGCCCAATGAAAATCCTGCCCTAAATGTCTGCCCTCTCAGGTGGATACAAAAGATACAATGGCAGGGGAGTTCTCCCAGTATCTTGGCCAATATTTAGCCCTCACCCAACACCTCTAAAATAGATTATCTTCTCATTATCACATTGCTGTTTGTGGGACCTTGCTATGTGCAAATTGTGTTTCCTACATTACGACAGTGGAAAAAACGAAAGACTTGCATTTATATAGCGCCTTTCACAACTTAAAAATGCCCCAAAGCACTTTACTGCCAATGAAGCACTTTTGCAGTGTAGTCACTGCTGTAATGTAGGAAACGTAACAGTCAATTTGCGCACAGCAAGCTCCCACAAACAGCAATGTGGTGATGACCAGATAATTTGTTCTTTTTAGTGATGTTGATTGAGGGATAAATATTGGTCAGGACACCAGGGATAACTCCCCTGCTCTTCTTCAAAGAAGTGTCATGAATTCTTTTATGTCCACCTGAGAGAGCAGTCGGGGCTTTGGTTTAATGTCTCAGCTGAAAGCCGGCACCTCCGACAGTGCAGCACTCCCTCAGTGGAGAGCTGGAGCTGGGTGTTGTCAGCAGACATGTGGAGTAGTGGAGGGTGGAGAGAGATGGTGGAGAGCTGGAGCTGGGTGTTGTCAGCAGACATGTGGTGTAGTGGAGGGTGGAGAGAGATGGTGGCGAGTTGGAGCTCGGTGTTGTCAGCAGACATGTGGAGTAGTGGAGGGTGGAGAGAGATGGTGGAGAGCTGGAGCTCGGTGTCAGCAGACATGTGGAGTAGTGGAGGGTGGAGAGAGATGGTGGAGAGCTGGAGCTCGGTGTCAGCAGACATGTGGAGTAGTGGAGGGTGGAGAGAGATGGTGGAGAGCTGGAGCTCGGTGTTGTCAGCAGACATGTGGAGTAGTGGAGGGTGGAGAGAGATGGTGGAGAGCTGGAGCTGGGTGTTGTCAGCAGACATGTGGAGTAGTGGAGGGTGGAGAGAGATGGTGGAGAGCTGGAGCTCGGTGTTGTCAGCAGACATGTGGAGTAGTGGAGGGTGGAGAGAGATGGTGGAGAGCTGGAGCTGGGTGTTGTCAGCAGACATGTGGAGTAGTGGAGGGTGGAGAGAGATGGTGGAGAGCTGGAGCTCGGTGTTGTCAGCAGACATGTGGAGTAGTGGAGGGTGGAGAGAGATGGTGAAGAGCTGGAGCTCGGTGTTGTCAGCAGACATGTGGAGTAGTGGAGGGTGGAGAGAGATGGTGGAGAGCTGGAGCTCGGTGTTGTCAGCAGACATGTGGAGTAGTGGAGGGTGGAGAGAGATGGTGAAGAGCTGGAGCTCGGTGTTGTCAGCAGACATGTGGAGTAGTGGAGGGTGGAGAGATATGGTGGAGAGCTGGAGCTCCGTGTTGTCAGCAGACATGTGGAGTAGTGGAGGGTGGAGAGAGATGGTGGAGAGCTGGAGCTCGGTGTTGTCAGCAGACATGTGGAGTAGTGGAGGGTGGAGAGAGATGGTGACGAGCTGGAGCTCGGTGTCAGCAGACATGTGGTGTAGTGGAGGGTGGACAGAGATGGTGGAGAGCTGGAGCTCGGTGTTGTCAGCAGACATGTGGAGTAGTGGAGGGTGGAGAGAGATGGTGGAGAGCTGGAGCTCGGTGTTGTCAGCAGACATGTGGAGTAGCGGAGGGTGGAGAGAGATGGTGGAGAGCTGGAGCTCGGTGTTGTCAGCAGACATGTGGAGTAGTGGAGGGTGGAGAGATATGGTGGAGAGCTGGAGCTCGGTGTTGTCAGCAGACATGTGGAGTAGTGGAGGGTGGAGAGAGATGGTGAAGAGCTGGAGCTCGGTGTTGTCAGCAGACATGTGGAGTAGTGGAGGGTGGAGAGATATGGTGGAGAGCTGGAGCTCGGTGTTGTCAGCAGACATGTGGAGTAGTGGAGGGTGGAGAGAGATGGTGGAGAGCTGGAGCTGGGTGTTGTCAGCAGACATGTGGAGTAGTGGAGGGTGGAGAGAGATGGTGGAGAGCTGGAGCTCGGTGTCAGCAGACATGTGGAGTAGTGGAGGGTGGAGAGAGATGGTGAAGAGCTGGAGCTCGGTGTCAGCAGACATGTGTAGTGGAGGGTGGACAGAGATGGTGGAGAGCTGGAGCTCGGTGTTGTCAGCAGACATGTGGAGTAGTGGAGGGTGGAGAGAGATGGTGGAGAGCTGGAGCTCGGTGTTGTCAGCAGACATGTGGAGTAGTGGAGGGTGGAGAGAGATGGTGGAGAGCTGGAGCTCCGTGTTGTCAGCAGACATGTGGAGTAGTGGAGGGTGGAGAGAGATGGTGGAGAGCTGGAGCTCGGTGTTGTCAGCAGACATGTGGAGTAGTGGAGGGTGGAGAGAGATGGTGGAGAGCTGGAGCTCCGTGTTGTCAGCAGACATGTGGAGTAGTGGAGGGTGGAGAGAGATGGTGGAGAGCTGGAGCTCAGTGTTGTCAGCAGACATGTGGAGTAGTGGAGGGTGGAGAGAGATGGTGGAGAGCTGGAGCTCGGTGTTGTCAGCAGACATGTGGTGTAGTGGAGGGTGGAGAGAGATGGTGGCGAGTTGGAGCTCGGTGTTGTCAGCAGACATGTGGAGTAGTGGAGGGTGGAGAGAGATGGTGGAGAGCTGGAGCTCAGTGTTGTCAGCAGACATGTGGAGTAGTGGAGGGTGGAGAGAGATGGTGGAGAGCTGGAGCTCGGTGTTGTCAGCAGACATGTGGAGTAGTGGAGGGTGGAGAGAGATGGTGGAGAGCTGGAGCTCGGTGTTGTCAGCAGACATGTGGAGTAGTGGAGGGTGGAGAGAGATGGTGGAGAGCTGGAG
The DNA here is from genome assembly GCF_052327205.1 of Somniosus microcephalus. NCBI lineage: Eukaryota > Metazoa > Chordata > Chondrichthyes > Squaliformes > Somniosidae > Somniosus > Somniosus microcephalus. The sequence continues at coordinate 237,383,011 of NC_140993.1, forward strand.
CTGGGTGTTGTCAGCAGACATGTGGAGTAGTGGAGGGTGGAGAGAGATGGTGGAGAGCTGTAGCTCGGTGTTGTCAGCAGACATGTGGAGTAGTGGAGGGTGGAGAGAGATGGTGAAGAGCTGGAGCTCGGTGTTGTCAGCAGACATGTGGAGTAGTGGAGGGTGGAGAGAGATGGTGGAGAGCTGGAGCTCGGTGTTGTCAGCAGACATGTGGAGTAGTGGAGGGTGGAGAGAGATGGAGAAGAGCTGGAGCTCGGTGTTGTCAGCAGACATGTGGAGTAGTGGAGGGTGGAGAGATATGGTGGAGAGCTGGAGCTCGGTGTTGTCAGCAGACATGTGGAGTAGTGGAGGGTGGAGAGAGATGGTGGAGAGCTGGAGCTCGGTGTTGTCAGCAGACATGTGGAGTAGTGGAGGGTGGAGAGAGATGGTGGAGAGCTGGAGCTCGGTGTTGTCAGCAGACATGTGGAGTAGTGGAGGGTGGAGAGAGATGGTGGAGAGCTGGAGCTCGGTGTTGTCAGCAGACATGTGGAGTAGTGGAGGGTGGAGAGAGATGGTGAAGAGCTGGAGCTCGGTGTCAGCAGACATGTGGTGTAGTGGAGGGTGGAGAGAGATGGTGGAGAGCTGGAGCTCGGTGTTGTCAGCAGACATGTGGAGTAGTGGAGGGTGGAGAGAGATGGTGAAGAGCTGGAGCTCGGTGTCAGCAGACATGTGGTGTAGTGGAGGGTGGAGAGAGATGGTGGAGAGCTGGAGCTCGGTGTTGTCAGCAGACATGTGGAGTAGTGGAGGGTGGAGAGAGATGGTGGAGAGCTGGAGCTCGGTGTTGTCAGCAGACATGTGGAGTAGTGGAGGGTGGAGAGAGATGGTGGAGAGCTGGAGCTCCGTGTTGTCAGCAGACATGTGGAGTAGTGGAGGGTGGAGAGAGATGGTGGAGAGCTGGAGCTCGGTGTTGTCAGCAGACATGTGGAGTAGTGGAGGGTGGAGAGAGATGGTGGAGAGCTGGAGCTCGGTGTTGTCAGCAGACAAGTGGAGTAGTGGAGGGTGGAGAGAGATGGTGGAGAGCTGGAGCTCGGTGTTGTCAGCAGACATGTGGAGTAGTGGAGGGTGGAGAGAGATGGTGGAGAGCTGGAGCTCAGTGTTGTCAGCAGACATGTGGAGTAGTGGAGGGTGGAGAGAGATGGTGGAGAGCTGGAGCTGGGTGTTGTCAGCAGACATGTGGAGTAGTGGAGAGTGGACAGAGATGGTGGAGAGCTGGAGCTGGGTGTTGTCAGCAGACATGTGGAAGCTGACCCCATGTCTGTGGATGATGTCACAAAGGGCAGCATGTAGACGAGGAAGAGGAAGGACAAGAACTCCCTCAGTGCTGCACTGGAGTGTCAGCCTAGATTTTTGTGCTCAAGTCTCTGGATTTTGGCTTGAACCCAGAACCTTCTGGCTGAGAGGTGAGAGTGCTACTAACAGAGTCGAGCTGACACTTTAAAGCGTCTACACTTCAAAAGTACTTAATTGGTTGTAAAGTGCTTTGGGATGTCCCGACGATGTGAAAGGCACTGTATAAATGCAATTCTTTTTCTAGTTGAGATGATTGGAATGATTTCTCTGCCATTTATGTCTTAAAAAGCACCATTTTATTATTAATAAATCCTCTAAGTTTTAGCAATTTGGCAAATCAGCATAGAGGAAATCAGTACAGATACTTGTCTTTGGCAATGCATAAGCCATCTTCTTGGGCAATGCAAATGCAGTTGTTTTAGACAGTGCTCCACTAAGATGTATGGTTTGTCCAGGATTATTATTATGCAATTTTTTTCAAAACTTAGACACCAGTAAAATAATTCTGTGTACTGTCTGCCTGTGACATAGCATTGCACTAAAGATTTTCATTCTGGCTTCTGTGATTGAGTGTTTTCTTGTGTAACCTTCAAGATTTATTTTATTGATTCTCAGAGTTCTGGGAAGCTAGCCAGGTAATTTCAATAAGCAAGAAGATTCACATTCTCCGAAGACAAGATACTATGTCAATTTCAACATATTCACAGAAGGAAACCAGAGAAAGTGTTGAACAGTCCAAAGCAATTTGTCTGAGTAATGACTTTAACTAGCAAGTTGTTTATATAAAAAACACTTTCCAACACAATCTGTTCTGATTAAGAGGTGTAAATTCTGCTATTCTGACCAACTGTTCATGTGAATTTGGAGCAGGTCATGCACGTTCTTTTAGACTTGTTGCAGGAATCGTTCTCTATAGGATAGTTTTACAAGTTCTCAGTCAGGCTGCTTCATGGGAATATGTTGCAGGACTGGAGTATTTCACTACAGGAGGATGCAAAACTTACAGGAAGGTTTGTACTGTCCATCAATTTTGCCCTTCTTTGACCAATATGGGTCAACATTGTTGGTGAAGCCACCAGGTCATTCAGTCTTAAGTGAATGAGGGCAGCATGACAGTAGGAGGACAGCAAAGAAAGCTACAAAAGGGAGTACAGTCACAATGGTAACAAAAATGCATTGCAGAAAGGAAGTACCATAGTTAATTTTACTACTATAAGAAAAAGGTCCCAGACTACCAAAGAAGGCTGATGGGCATACACCGTGAAATGCTATGGATACTGGACAGGCTGCCGGCAAGATTGTGCAGAATGTCAAAGAGCCTGCAAGAGCCCAGCTCCAACTTGTGTCAAGGCATTGCGCAGCGCATGAAGACCATTCTGTCCAACATTGTCCGAGTGGGCATCTCCATCAACACGACAGTGGCGCCCACCTTCATGGAGCCTCTCCTGACCGCTCTCACAGCTGCCATCATGGCTTTGGGGCCACTGTTGCTGGACTTCAAGAATGTCTGTTCTCACTCAGAGCCACAGGAGTGCTGAGGCATAATCTCAGGAGAGTGGCCTTGGCTCCATGGGAGAGGCATCTACTGTCGTCTCTCAGGATTACAGCATGCCTGCTCCCCCACCAACCACTCAGCCAATGCCCTTGTTAGTGCCAGGTTTCATACAAGAGATTATTAGCAAAAATGAGAGAGCGCACAGAATTGGAGGTAATCTTGGGACATGGATTGATAATTGGTTGGGAGGTAAGAGACAGAGGGTAGGGATAAAGGAAATGTATTCAGATTTGAGGAATGTGGTAAGTGGTGTTTCCCAGGTTTCTGCACTGGAGCCTCAGCTTTTCACCATACCTATCAACAACTTGGATGAAGGAACATAGAGTAGTATATCCAAGACTACAGATGAGATTAAATTATGAGGAACGTCGTGTAGATGAGAGCAGGAAGTTACAACAGGTCATAGACAAAATTATGTAAGTGGATAAGACTGTGGCAGATGGAGTTCAGTATAGGCAAGTGAGATAATCCAATAAAGACAAATTGGAATATTTTCTTAATGATGAAAGACTAGAAACAGTGGAGGAACAAAGGAATTTGGGTGTCCTAGTACACAAATCACTAAAAGCTGGTGCACAGGTGCAAAAAGTAATCAAGAATGGAATGTAGGCCTTTAACTCAAGTGGTTTGGAGTACAAAGGGAGGGCAAGCTGTGTTTCAGTTGTACAGTGCCTTGGTCAGACCCCAGCTGGAGTACCGCATTCAATTCTGGGCACCGCATCTCAGCAAGCATAATGGCCTTGTGGGGGGTACAGTGCAGGGTTACCAGAATGATACTGGGCCTTAAAGGGTTAAATTATGAGGACAGGTTGCATACACTTGGGTTGTATTGCCTTGAGATTAGAGGGTTGAGGAATGATCTAATTGAGGTGTAAGATGATTAAAGGATTCAATAGGGTAGATACAGAAAAACTATTTCCTCTAGTGGGGGAATTCAGAACAAGAGGGCACAATCTTAAAATTAGAGCTAGGCCATCGAGGAGTGAAATCAGGAAGGGCTTTTTCCACACACAAGTTAATGGAAATGTGGAATTTGCTTCCCAAAAGCACTGTGGATGCTGGGCCTATTTAAATTTTCAGGACTGAGATCGATAGGTTTTTATTAGGTAAGTGTATCAAGTCATAGAGCAAAGACGGGTAGATGGAGTTGAGGTGCAGATCAGCCATGATCTAATTGAATGACAGAAAAGGCTCGAGGGACTGAATGGCCTACTCCTGTTCCTATAAAAGAAAATTGTTGCAGAAGCAACATTTGAGAAAGAGCTAAGAAGAAGGAGGAGGAAGTGAAAATTTAATGCAAAGAAAAACAGTAGAAAGGGAGATGAAGGTGAGAGGAGAGAAACTCAGATAGATAAAAACAAGAGAGAGAGTGAAACAGAAATGGAGGAGGAGATTAAAAAACAGAAGCGGAAGAGGAGAGTGTGAGAAATAGAAGTGAAGAGAGTAGAAACAGAACTGAAAGAGGACAGCGTGAAACACAGAACTGAAAGAAAGAAAATCAAGTGAGGGAGGAAGGACAAAAAACAGAAGTGAAGGAGGAGAGAGAGAAAAACAGAAGTGAAGGAGGCGAGGATGAGCATTTTTCTGCAGACTTAAAATTACAAGGATCCTTAGCTAGAGGGCGAGAGGCTGCGAGTTTTATAATGGAGCTCAGGCTGAAAAAAAATGAAAACCACTTATCAGGTTGTTTTGTGATTGTCAAGAATGACCATTAGCTTGACCAAGAATTGAATGAAGGCTGATTAAATATGAAAATAAAATATATTTGCTTTAGAGCTTCCACATTTTTCTCCCAATAAAGTTAGACTTGTCTATCCTTGTTATGTTCTCCTGTACCAAGCTCAGAAGGAGGCACGCTACAAGTATGGATATCAAATTGAGAATATTGTGCATGATCTGTCTCCCACACGGTGAAATTGTTTGGTTGTGGTGGACTTGATTGGGTAGGAATGGTTTTGACTGGTGGGTTGTTTGTTCTGAGGTGAAGAATTTGGAACTCTAGAGGCTAAATGAATTGGCAGCACACTTACATCTTTGAAATTAACAAATGGACAATGTCAGGCAGTGGACAGTGATTAGAATAGAGTAACTTTCACTGCACTTGGATTATAGAGTAGGGCCACACTGGTGCTACCACGATTACAGTAAAGACACTGCAAACTATGCTGGGCAGCGGATGGTTCCTGTGGACTTGATATCAGTTTTTCACATCACAGAGAATGAATTAATTGCAATTCTGTACGAACACAAAGATATAGTGAGATTTAGTGTAAATTGCCTTCAGTAAATAGGGTAAGGGACTAATTAATGGCCTTCATTAATGACCAGAAAATTGCGAGCGCTGCATATTTGGTACACTGACCTCCTCCCCTGATTCTCTGGTCTTCATCTTTAGCAAGCGAGACTGCCAGGAGTAAAGTAATTTTGAGCCTCATGTTTATATGTATATAAAATGTGTGCACATAAATTGTATGTATATCCAATGGGCTATATTTTCTGATGGAGTTACACCGGGGTGGTGGCATATCTCTAGTTTGGCATGGGTAGGAAATTGTTTCTGAGCCACACTGCTGGCTCTATGCTGCATCCTTTAATTTCTGGGACTTCCTGCTGGAAATTACCATGAGTGTGCATTATATCCATCCATATATGGGCAGAAATATTGTCCAAGTGACAGAATACGTCATTCAACGTATTTTCTGTCATTTGCACCATAGCAACATTGGATGACAGGATTGTTGTTTTGTCCTTGGCATTCAGTGTTGCTATGGCGAAGGGGGAGAGGATTAAAATTTTACAGCCCAGAAAGCCTGTGGAATTTGTGGCAGGATTATGGCCCCAAATTCTGAAAATATAAACATATTTCTCCTGAACTTTTATTGGTAGCACAGAGACCGCAGGCAACACTATACTTTGGTAGCTTACGAGGCTTGCCACAACCAATCTTCACTTCAACTCCCCCAGTTAGACTCCTGGCAGAGGCCAGATATCCCATCAAATTATGTATATAACCCCAAGACCGGAAAACCATCCAGCGCCAGGAATAAATCTTTGTGGTGGACGGATGTTGCACCACGCCGAAGCTATGCCCCAATTCCACAAAAGCAAAATATCTAGCCCAATGTGCATACGTATATTCACAAAAAATGTTAAAGCACATAATGGTAGATTTTATGAATTTGTGCTCCCAACGTAGAGCTTCGGAAGTACATGGGGGGTGGGCAGGCAGAGGTCCATTATTTGGCTTCATGAAATCTACCCTATAGGGGTGATTCGACAAATTGGCACTCCCAGCGGGTAGCTGCACTAGTAGAGAGCGCATGTCACAGGCTGGCTCTCTGTGGTTTCCAAAGATGTGCTCCCTGTCAGTGCTTTTCCCTGCTGGGAGCACGGGATCATTGAATCACCTCTTGTAACAGTGGCACACATGGGGAAAAAAACACAGACCAAACCAATGCAATTTCCTGCCAGATTAGTGTTTACTTTAGTTGAAGGTCCATTTCGGCAGTAATAAGTCGCCACAGAGGTCAAATATTGGCCCGGAATTTGCAGGCGGCGAAGCAAAGGCGTTCACCGCTGGCCCCGAAGTAAGCTTCGCACAACGATCTCGCGATCTCTGTGTCGAGAAGTTTGGGTTTTCCGACGTTCAATCCAAATCAACGGGGTATAGTGAGGATCCCCTTGTGCGAACTGCTGTGACATCAACAAGCTGTGTAACCAGCCAATCAAAACACAGAATTCTGTTTAGCGGTGAAGACGCTGTTAAAACCCCAATTACACCTAATCCCTTTGGGTCTAACTTTTAATGGGGAATTTAACAGCGTAATTACTGCAGAAGTGCTGAAGTTTTCATCAGTTTCCCTGATTTGAGTGATTGCACTGATTGCTGGCTCTGTAGGGGGTCACAGCGCAGCCTGTGTCGGAGCAGTGAATGACAGACCCCAACTTCCCGAAGTTGCGATCAGTTTCAAAGGCAGAATGATGGCAAACGCTGCCAGTTCACCGTCATTCAGACCACAAATTCCAAGGCCATTATTTCTGTTGAAACTAAGACTAATTGACTAGAAACCTCAACTTTGTTTTTTAACCCTGAAACCCATCAACATTCTTAATAATCCAGGTTTTGAATGGAAATAAACTTATGGCCTTGAAACAAATGAGTTAACACCTCTGCTAAAATAGCAGAGGGAAATTTCAGCTGAATGCATTAAATGATCGTATGCTTTTATCCTACAGTGTATTTCACAGCCTGGTTCTCCAGGGGACTCCACCAGAGGACATACAGGTCACATCAGCTGTGCTGGTGGCCAGCAGCCAGAGTAAAGCTTCACAGTAGGTAGCCAGGGAACCAGAGGCATAGAAAAATGAGAGGAGGCATAACGATCATTTCTTTGAGGTTGGTTACTGAGGGAAACTATGAAGGGGGACGAGAGACAGGGAGAAATGTAGAGAAGGAGAAGCGACCTCTCCAGCCCAGACGAAAACCGGTCCAGCAGGAAAGGCACTATCAGCCATCGCCTTGTTTTATAAAGGTAGCTGGATGTTTCTGGATATAATTTGGGAGGCGGGAAACAGTTTTATCACAACTATAATAGGCGGTGACAAGCCATTATGCTAGACATAGCCTGGAAATTAGAGCCCCGTACTAACAAGGCTCTGATGGTAGAATGGAGCCTAGCTAATCGGTAACAGAGGTTAAAGTTGGGCATGCGTGCCTGTGTGCCCAATGTGCTGTACGCCGCATTTTGCAGCAAAGAAAACAGCCAGCTTTTGGCAGATTTTTTGGTGTCCAGTGCGAGTCTCATTAATACTTGCAGAATACATGTTGATTAGTCTCGCACTGAATTTCATGTTGATCCTGCCCACATTAACAGGCGCTTGAGTGTTTGGCTGGCTTGGCAAGTAGAAGTAGAGTTCTTAAAACTGTAGAGCAGTTTTTATTTTATATTGCAAAATGTCATTTTTTCAGTTAAAGCTTAGTTTTCTATATTTTCCTTAGTGACAATATGTGACACAATTTTTTGCTTTGCAAAGCCTAGAAATTGGGCCACTCACCGCCGCGAGTTAGCGCCGCGACCCGGTCGAAAAATGGCAGCCACCACTCTAGCGCCCTTCTCTGGCGCGTGACTCAGTGGCCGCCATTTTGGTGAGGGCCTTGGCAGTGCTGGCCCTGGAAATGTAAATGAAGAGAGGGTGACGTCGGTCAGTGTGTAACGCCGATTTGACATCACCTCAGCGAACTTTGACCTTAGTGCTGAGTTCAGCACTGGGTCCTAAGCTCGCTATGAAAGCCCAGCATTCAGCAGAATGACAGAGACACAGTCAGCACCTCTTTAAGGCACACACACATCTTTCAGGTAAGTTTGCATTTAAGCATTTTGTTAGAATTTTTTATATTTTATTGAAGTATTGGCTTAGTGCAATACATGTTAAAAGTTTTTTAAGTGTGCAGGGAGTGCTGCTGGATGATTGCAAGGCTTTGGATGGTAAAGGAAGGCCTCTTAGTTGACAGAAAATGCTGGAAATACTCAGCAGGTCAGGCAGCATCCATGGAGAGAGAAACAGAGTTGACGTCTCAGGTCAAGAGGCTGCCTGATCTGCTGAGTATTTCCAGCATTTTATGCTTTTATTTCAGATTTATAGCATCCACTCGCAAAGGGAAGAGGAAGATGCAGATGAGGAAGATGCCGAAGAGGAGGAAGCAGAAGGAAGGATGCAACCCAGACAGCCCCTTTCTGGCCAGGATATCCAGGATGGAATCATCCACCTGCGGTACCAGTGACCACAACCCCAATTCCCCTTTCAACATTAGTCCCACTCCTTACCTTCCCTCTGTTACTGACCATCACAGCGTCCTCTTGGCCACAATGCTGAAATAAAAACCGCCACAAAGCAAACTTTCCAATCCAACTTTATACATCTAGCCATCTAATATGACATCAATAAATCAACTAATTACCTTTGTGCATTCCCTTAGTGACTGTCTTGTGTGTGCCTTTGCCTATCCTACTGATGTCATGCAGTGCTACCCCAGTGGCTACAGCATAGCTGGTGGAAGGCTGCTGACTTTCAATGGGGGATACTGCAAATGGCCTTGCTGGTCGACCTTGAGGATCTGGTGGCTGGGAGTGTCAAATCGAGTGACAGTGTTTCTTCTCCTCTCCCTCTTTTTGGTCAACCACTGGCTGGGCAGGCTGCATTTCTTGGGTGAGTGAAATGAGGAAGGCACAAGGTTGGAGTGGTGGTGAGGGCAGGGCAGGAACGCAAGAGTTGCATGCGAGAAAGAGGATAACGTATGAGGATACCAGCATCTTGTATCCTTTCTGCCCCACAGCTGGCCAAGGGCTCAGCTATGTCCCTGCCAAGAATGATCTGCACCGTGAGGTGAGGTGAAGTTAGGAATGGGAGGTGTGTCTTGAGTTTGGTAGAGATTGTTGGTAGGTGAGTGTTTGGAGGGGGTGTCATGCATGAGAAGTGTGTGAGGCTAGTGGTGCAGTTGGTAGGAGATGGCTTTTGAAGATACATTCACTGACCTTGACCACTGGTCTGAAATCATGAAGCTTCTTCGGGCACTGAAGCCAGGTGGTGGGGGTGACACTGCTGGCAGTGATGGCCTCAGTGATTTGGTCCCAAATCATTCTTTCTGGAGAGCCTCCTGGCCCCTGTGGGTAGAGGACCTCTCTTGCAGTGTTGACCCCCTGCACAAAGCTGGAGTGCTGCATGTGAGACCCTGGGTGCCCCTTCCCTGGTTTGCCATTTGTGTTAGTGCTGAAGCACTTTTCCCCATTTTTTTTTAGGTGCGGAAGGGAATTCAGCTTTAAGAGCTGAAGACTCCCATTTGGGAATTCATTTTAATGTAACTATTTTTCAGAAGGCTGTTGAGCTGTAAGGGCTAAAAACTGCCCATTTTTGCATCATTTTATTTTTTTTCATTTCAGAAGGCATTGCCCCTTTAGGAGACCAATGATGCTTTCTGAAATGACAGCCTCGCTTTCAGAGGGGCTGTTCTAGCTGCAACGACGCTTCGGCCATGCTACATTGGGGCCTCCTGCCGGGACCAACGCCACCAGGACGGCGTTGCATGGTGAGTTTAGCCACTGGGCTGATGTTACTTAGTCCCCAGTGCCAATTTTCCGGTCCTGCCAGTGCCACCATTTTCACCGACTGTTAACATCCAGCCGGGGTGGCACCGGCAGCTTTTGTGGTGGTCATGAATTTCTAGACCCTGACTTTAGTTACCACAGTTTTTGCTTGTAGCTGCAATTTCACATGCAGCAAACAAAATTCTGAAGCTGGGAATTCCTCTGGGGTTCCAATACAGCTGTACAATTTGGACAAGGGAGATAAATTCAGGCAGGAACCAGAGGAGCAGGTGTGATTACACCATTATGTATACATATGTTCTTACTCACATTTACGGACCAGAGCAGACCTAGCTGAGCATCTCAGAGGAGACCCAGCTATGTTATCTCCACTTCATAAATGAGGCTGTCATAGAGCCATGATATTTTCTCCAAGCCGACCTGCAGACATTTTGGAAGCAGTGACGGCACCTCCTATAGCTGTAATGTCATCGCTTCATTAAACTTTTATACCACCAGGACGTACCAAGCTACCATGGGGGACAATTGCCAGGTCAGTCACTCTGTTATCCATCATTTTTTCTGTGGAAAGCTGGACAAACTTACTAGGTAGTAGGCTCCCCAAGAGTGCAGATGTTGTAGATGGCACCCATATGGCCAGCCTACAGCACTCATCACTCCTTGCATGAGTCCATTACAATGCATGCAGTGTTGGCTTGGAGCACACCTAACAAGGTTTATTTATGACAGTGCAATCTATTTATGTGCCACACACAAAGTGTGCCCTGCAACTTTATTACAGTAAACTCTTGTTTAAACGGCACTTAATCATCCGGAATACTTTAATAACCAGCAAAATAGATAACCGGTAATCTTGCCGAATCCATCCAGCGCTCGTTTTGCCGAGTTAGTCAGTGGTTTTTATTTTTGTTTGTGTAAAAAATTGCCTTGGTAGGTATACCTCTCTGTTATCCAGAATTTTTCATCAACCGGCACCATCCTGGTCCCATAGGTGCCGGATAACTACTGCAAAATGCGTGAAAAAGCTGAAAGGTTGTCTCCATGCTTCATATGCTGTTCTCAGAGAAGTCACCAGGTTATAAGTTCGGGTTTGGCATTGGGACGTTTTTACTTTGTTTGAGGTGCTATATAAATGCAACTTGTTTTTGTTGTTGTCCATATATACAATGGCCCAGAAATTTGGGTCGGGGGCTTCCCGCGGGTGTAAGCCCCCGACCTGCACTTACCTTGCGCGCCGGCAGTTGAGCTGTAGGGCCCCGTGGAATTCCACTCCGGGGCCTGGCCCAGCTGCCGGCGCGCTGTGCTTGCGTGTCCCAGGGGCATAGTTAGTGTGATGCGTCCCCTGGGATCACGTGAGCCATGGCCAGCCAATCGGAGGAGGGAGAAGCCCATTCATAAGATTGACAGTTAGACCTGTCAAAACTTATAAATACTACGGGCCCAAAATAGCAGTAAACCTTCAAATAATTTTTTTTAAAACATCACACTTTTTAAATAAACTATAAATTACATTAAATAACTATTTTAAACAATAATTTAAATTTTTGAAAAAAATAATTTTATTATAACGGGGCTAAAAATAAACTTACCTTGCTTTAAAGTATTTAAAAATAATAAACCTGTGGAAAAAATGTTTTAATTTTAATTAATTGACCACTTACCTTGCAAAAAGCAGGCCTTACGCCTGTTTTTTAAATGTGTAAATCCTGCAGGCTTACCCTCCCGGGAAAACCTGTAAAAGAAAACTAAGTTCAAAGTATTATGTCCGTGTATAATTGAGGCATGGACTGCAGGAGTTGATTATAACAAGTCTTTACTGAATGGAGACAACCTGGAAACTGAAACTACAGAAGCCTGCTAGGGCCTTTTATACAGGGGTGGTCACTGCCAGTACTGCAGTCTGAGACCAGTTATTCCCTTAAAGGTACATACACAACAATTCCTCCCCTTTTAGATAAACAGTACATAACATTCATTTAACAACTAAATAATAACTAATTACAATTACGGTTGCTAGATACATTGGTTGAAGTTAAGCAATTATAAGTTCAGTCTTTGAGGAGGCTTCCTGATTCTGTCTGGATAACGCCTCTTTGGGATATCCGGTTCTTCTGGCAAGGTTGAGTCAGGATCAAGTTTGGTTCGTCTGCTTCCAATATCACCGATTCTGCGGTAGATGCAATTGGTACTTCGGTTTCATCGGCAGGTGTATCAGATCGTGGTGTGGAGTTGACGTTTTCCAGTGACTCTAGAATCTGGTCAGCATGGCGTCTTACAATGCTCTCTCCAACGTTCACGGTATACATTAGAGGTCCTTGCCGTGTACAGATCGTTCCTGGCTGCCATTTCTCTGTGCGGTAGTCCCGGGCCAAAACTGGTTGACCTATCTTAAAACTCCTGGTCGGCCTTTCATTCATATTCTGAAACTGCCTGTTCTCCACATCTCTACTGACGTTTGGCTTAACCAAATCCAAGTGGCATCGTAGTCTTCGATTGAAGAACATCATGGCTGGAGTTTGGTTGGTAACCGCATGTGTCGCAAACAAGAAGTTATCCACCTTGTGTTGTAGGGGTATATCTTCATTACACATTGCCTTGATAGCCTTCTTGAATGTTTGAACAAACCTCTCGGCCAATCCATTAGTGGCTGGATGATATGGGGCAGATGTGTAATGCTTAACACCATTGTTCTTTTAGAACCTCCGGAATTCTTCAGACACAAACTGTGGTCCATTGTCAGAGCAAATCTGTTCAGGCAGCCCATTCCTGGTGAATATGGTTCGTAAGACTGTGATAGTTTTTTCTGTGGTGGTTGAGGACATTTTTATTACATCTGGCCACTTTGAATGTGCATCCACCGCAATTAAAAACATCGAGTCCATAAAGGGACCAGCAAAATCAATGTGCACCCTTTGCCATGGAGATGAGGGCCACTCCCATGGATGTAGAGGGGCTTGTGGTGGGGCGTTTTGGACCTTCTGGCATCCTGTACAGCTCTTGGTCATCTCTTCGATTTCTCTATCAATTCCCGGCCACCACACAAACGCTCTGGCTAAGTTCTTCATTTTTACCCCTCCCAGATGACCCTCATGAAGCTCATTGAGCACTCTATCCTTCAATTTGGGTGGAATTACTGCTCTGGATCCACACATCAAGGTTCCTCTGCACACTGACAGCTGTTCTCTTCTCGGCAAGAATGCTGGCAGCAGTGGTTCGCCATGTGCTGGCCATCCCTTCACCGTTAAATCATAGACCCAGGAGAGTGTCGGGTCATTTCGTGTTTCCTTTTCTATGTTTGCATTCGTCACAGGGAGACATTCGACTATAGTCGAGTGGAATAACTCCACTGGATCCACTGCCAGTTCTTCTTCCACCGTCGGCAACGGTAGGCGCGACAATCCATCAGCATTCCCATGCTGTTTAGTTCCTTTGTACTCGATGTCATATTGGTGTGCCCCTGGGAAAAGGGACCACCTCTGTAGCCGTTGTGTCGTCATTATCGGTACGCCCTTCTGAGGGTTGAAAATGGAGACGAGAGGTTGATGATCAGTTAGTAGAGTAAATTTCTGACCGTGCAGGTAGTGATTGAACTTCTTCACCCCCCACACCAGGCTGAGGGCCTCTCTGTCAATCTGGGCGTAGTTACGCTCGGCTGAAGTTAACGAGCGTGACGCAAAAGCTATCGGCCTCTCTGAACCATCAAGGAATTTATGTGACAGTACCGCTCCAACACCGTAGGGAGACGCATCACACGCCAGTCTTATCGGTAGTGATGGGTTGTAGTGAGCCAATACTTCTCTTGAAGTGATTAGGTCCTTACTCTTCTGAAAGGCCCGCTTACATTCATTGCTCCATTTCCATGCTACTCCCGTTCATAGTCGGGCGTTCATTGGATGCAGAATTGCGGACAAATTCGGCAAAAACTTATGGTAGTAATTCACCAATCCGAGGAATGACCTCAGTTGCGACACATTTTCAGGCGCTGGAGCCTTAACTACCGCTTCAATTTTGTCAGGGGACTTATGCAACCCCTCTTCATCAATCATGTGGCCACAATATGATATCTGTTTCTTAAAAAACTCGCACTTAGGGCGATTGGCTCGTAGCCCATGTTCACGTAGTCTAGTGAGCACCTGCTCTATGTTGGCAAGGTGTTCACTGTCATCTTCACCTGTCACTAGGATGTTGTCCAAGTAACACTGAGTCCCCGGAATCCCTTGCAGGACTTGTTCCATCGCTCTTTGCCATATTGCCGGAGCTGATGCTACTCCGAATACCAGTCGATTATACTGGTAAAGACCTCTGTGAGTGTTTATCGTGAGATACTTCCTAGAGGATTCTTCAACCTCCATCTGCAAATATGCCTGTGCTAGGTCAATTTTTGTAAAACGCTTCCCTCCAGATAGTGAGGCAAAGATATCTTCTATCCTTGGAAGAGGATATTGTACTGTGTGAATGACTGGGTTCACCGTCACCTTGAAGTCCCCACAGATGCGAACCTTCCTTGGCTCCTCAGACTTATTGTTTAACGTTTTCTTCATGACAGGAATGATGGGTGTCGCCCACTCGCTCCAGTCTACCTTAGATAACATGCCTGCATTCTCCAGATTCTCCAGCTCTGCCTCGATGGCTGGGCGAATTGCATATGGTACCGGTCTTGCTTTGAAAAACTTGGGAAGTGCATTCTCCTCTATTTTTATCGAGGCGGTTACGCCTTTAAGAGTGCCCAGTTCTTGTTGAAATACCTCTTTGGCGTCAGCTAAGATTGTTGACAATCGTCCAGGAGTGACTTTGTCATCCTTTTTACCAGCCACCGTCAGTGCCTGAATGGAGTGCCAGTCTAAACTTATCTTTCTGATCCATTCACGTCCCAATAACGGTGGTCCACCATCTTGCAGAATGTAGAGATACAATTTCCGTATTTTCTTGCCGTTGTATTCGACAGGCACCCTTATTTTTCCTCTGGGGTATACTTTTTGCCCCGTATACGTCCTCAAGACAATGGATGTCTCTCAAGGGTATGTGTGAGAATAGCCGCTCGTAGTCTCATCGATTCATGACGGTTAGAGCTGATCCTGTATCCAATTCCATTTTGACTTGGGACACTGCTATCATGAGGGTGACCCAAATGGTTCGGTGATCCTCTTTTGCGATTACGTTGTGAAGTTTGAGACAGCTTAGTCTCTTGTTCCCGGATTCACTATCGCTCATCTGGTCTTCGGAACTACTGTCCGTCATCTTTTGTACTTTCCTGTATGGTTCCTTAGTAGCCTTTTTGTTGTCGTTGGTCTTCTTCCCAGACCTGCAAACTCGTGCAATGTATCCCATCTTTCCGCATTGCCTGCATATTTTGTCCTTGGACCAGCAGTCCTTCTGGTCATGGTTTGTTCTGCCGCAGCAATAACATTTTGCAAATCCCCGTGTCATTTCGTGGGTGCCGTATTCCCGTGGCTTTTGTTGTATTTCTACAGCTCCCCTTGCTGCTGCTTCATACGATACTGCCACGCTGAAAGCCTTATCTAGCGTCAGCTCTTTCTCTGAGAGTAACCTCTTCTGGGTTCCTTCACTCAGGAGTCCACAGACAAATTTGTCCCGTAAGGTATCTGCCAGTCCTGCTCCGAACTGGCAGTGCTTTGATAGCTTGCGTAGTTCCGTAAGGTAATCAGCATTGCTCTCATTTTTATGCTGATTTCTCCTGTGGAATTTAAATCTTTCTGCTATCAGCAGCGGTGTCGGATTTAGGTGCTCCTGTAGGACAGCAACAATTTCGTTAAAACTCTTTGCTTTCGGTTTGGCTGGAGTAATCAGGTCCCGCAATAGGCCGTACGTTCTTGCGCCCATTAAATTTAGCAATACCGATGCCTTTTTCTCATCGGCTATTTCGTTTGCCTCGCAATATACCTCGACTCTTTCCACATACGTGGTCCAGTCTTCTATTGCATTATCGAAGGCAGTGATATCGCCAGTCTTTGGCATCTTGAAAATCTAAGATGGCGTCTCCCGCGCTTTGCCTTCGTCCCCGATGGATCAAAATGGCGCCTCCCGCGCTTCTCCTTCTTCCCAGCCGAGTTAAGATGGCGCCTCCCGCGCTTTCCCGCCGCTGCCGCTGCTGCCAACGCTGTTGCTGGCGATTATATTTATTTTACTATCCTGTAATGGTGACGCCCTATGGTCTTCGCGCCTCCCCGATCGCTGCTGCCAACGCCGCTCTCCGCGGTATTTTTATTTTTCTATCGCGCTTCAATATTTGCTCCATTAATTGAAGAACCGTTCCCGTCGTGGAGCGGACCCTCTGGGACACTTCCCTCCCTCTTCTTAGGTCCGAACACTGCCCAGCTGCGAAGCACCGGCCGCGCCCTGTGTGCTCCACCCGCTCTCGCTCTGCTTCCCGACTCGCTGCCCGGCCCCGTTGCAGAGCCACCCGATCGAGCTCTAGCCCGCCGCAGCCCAGGAAGGATCAGTGCACTACCTGCCACCAGCCAAATTAGCTGAGAAACCACAGACTGGAGACCAAGCCTGGCTCTCGGCAGTCTCTCCTGCACTTTTCAATTCGATGATTTGGAGGGCGGTTGCCCACGGTCGACGCCCGTTTCTTGAGTTTCTTTGGATTATTTTTTTTTTCTTTCTTCTGGCTTCGACCTTCAATAACGTCGTCTGAGGTGCTGCTGAGTTGCAGGTAAGTTCGTTTCTTACTCGTCGCCAGTATTATGTCCGTGTATAATTGAGACACGGACTGCAGGAGTTGATTATAACAAGTCTTTACTGAATGGAGACAACCTGGAAACTGAAACTACAGAAGCCTGCTAGGGCCTTTTAGACAGGGGTGGTCACTGCCGGTACTGCAGTCTGAGACCAGTTATTCCCTTAAAGGTACATACACAACACAAAGCGCATGCGCAGCCTCCCCTGCGCGCGCGTTCAACCTCTGAACCTCTTAGTTCAGAGGATCGGAAGTGCCGGTTTCCCGCGCATGCACAGTGCATGCAGGAAACCGGCAATTCCATTCGGCCTACGGGTGAGTACCCCGTGCGTACTCACCCGGGGAGAGCCGAATTTCTGGGCCAATATGTATGAGATGTATAGTGACTTAGAGGAGAATGGTCTTTTGCAAGGAACTACCAAGGGGATGAGGAGCAGATGGACTACAATAATATGAGCGTGGTAGTAGTGGGAGATTCTATAATCAGGGGAATAGACAACCTTTTTTGCTGTCAGGACCAGGAATCCTGAATGGTATGTTGCCTCCCTGATGCTAGGGTGCAGGACATTTTGAAAATCTTCTGGAAAGGGAGGGAGATCAGCCAAAAGTTGTAGTCCATGAATCAATGGCATAAACAGAAGTACTGTTATTGTCTTGACAAAGGGTTTGACCCAAAACGTTGACTCTATTTTCTCTCCACGGATGTTGCCTGGCCTGCTGAGTTTTTCCAGCATTTTCTGTTGTTATTTCGGATTTCCAGCATCTGCAGTATTTTGCTATCGTACCGTTATTGTCCTGCTGAGGGAGTTGAAAGATTTAGGTTCTAAATTGAAAAACAAGATTGCAAGGGTCATAACCTCCGGATTGCTTCCTGTACCACATGCTGGGCAGGTTAAGGAGAGGAAAATTAGGAAGGTCAGTGTGTAATTGCAGGGCTGGTGCAGGAGGAAAAGGTTCACATTTTTGGAGCATTGGAGTGAATTCAGGAAAAGGGGAAGGTTATATCAAAGGCACAGCTCTCAATGGCACCAACATCCTTACAGAGAGGATAAATCGAGCAAGGTTGAGGATTTAAACTAATATAAGAGGTGTTGGGGAAAGTTTAGGTTTGAGACTAGAGAGGGAATGCAGAATTAATAAAACTATTGCAATAGAGGCAAAAACTGAAATAAATAATGGACAAATATTATCAGAGGAGTAAAGGGAAAAAATGCTTTGAGATAGTGAGAGATTGTAGAAGGGGCGAGGAATATCAAAAAATGAAGAAAACTAGGATCAGGAATAGTGGTAAATGTTCCAAAAAGTCAGTCAAAATTAAGTGCTATGTATGCGAATGCACAAAGCATCCAAAGCAAAATTTGAAATTTAGAAGTATCAATACCTATGGAAGGATCAACCGTGCTCTCTGTGCCCAGTGCTTCTCGAGATCACTCACCACAAACATATCAAGTGCCCTCAATGGATGTTCAGAAGCCTTCCACCTCCCAAGCTTGTCATTGGGAACCACCTCATAGGAGCACCAGAACAGGGAAAAGGGCACAGAAGTCAAGGCACCAGGGCACTGCACAAGGGTATTTTGTAGTTGTCTATTGTTAACTTTGTGGAATAATGAAATGAAGAATGGCTCTTCTTCGTGTTGTTGGTCTTCCTTTAACTATAGTGCTGGTTTAACTTTCCTAGACCATGACAAAGTGTTTCACCTTGTCCAGAACTGCAGAAACAGAGGACACGGCCTGCACTTGAAGGGGGGTAAATTGAAAACTAATCTGCGGAAGTATTATTTCAGTGCGTGAGTGATAAATCTATGGAACAGGATCCCTAGGCCCTTGGCTCTAATTATAGCTCTCCTCAGGTTCTGTGCTCAGGTTCCTGACAAGAGTCATGAGCTAATTGCTCAGGCTATACCCCCTGTCCCCTAGCAGCCAGCTTTACACCGGATGGTCTGGGTGGAATAGAGGCAGTATTGAGGACTGGTGCAGGATGAAGGCATCATGCCTACTGCCAGGAAACCGCACACAGAACCTGAGGGGCACTATAATTGTATCCATGCATCCACATGAGCTCTGATTGAGCAGACCATTGGCCTTCTCAAGCAGCGGTTCCACTGTCATGACTGTTCGGGAGGAGTTCTGCAGTATAGCCATGTTTCCAAATTCATGGTTGTCTGCTGAATGCTCCATATCTTTGACCTCCAAAGGAATCAACCCTTGGAACTACTTGGAGAGGAAGAACTACAGGAGCCTGAAGATGATGGGACAGATGGGGATGACAAGGAAGAGCGGTGGCGACCAATCGCAGTAGCTGCCAGAGCGGTCAGGCAGCAATTAATTGAGGAGATGTTCACATTTAGGAGTGGAATCACTTCCTGTTGACATACATGCCCTGGTTTTCACACAGAGTGCACAAGGTGATGCAGGCGCAGTCAATTATTCCAAGCTCTTGTGAGAAGCTGGCAAAGCCCCTAGCTCTCTCATCCTGCCTTGCTTGCTGCACGGGGAAGGAGATGAAGAGGTGACATCCCTGATGCAGCAATACACAGCATACTGAGTGGTGTCGCTGCTGTCATCTGTTGCAGCCTGGAACGACCCTGTGGCATAAAAATTCATGGCCACCGTGACCTTGACAGCCACAGGCAGTGCTGTCCATATCCTGGTTTGGAGCTGCAGTTTGTGCTACAACAAGTGATGCAGCACTGTGACCGTTTCGCTTGAGATCAGAGGCACCTGATGCACTGCTCCTCAGTGAAGTTGAGGTAACAACAATTGGGCCGGAATTTTCCTTACTGAGTCAGGTCGGGTGCATGTGGGCCGCGTGGTGGGTGGGGACCATGTTGTGTTGCTGATCCCAGTCCTCAGAGCGACTTTCAGTTAATGGCCCCATTAAGACAGACATGCGCATTTCCCAGCCCTATTAAATGGTGCGGGTCTGATGATGTCATCGATGACTTATTTCCAGCGGAGATATTTAAAGCAACCTTGGCCACATCACGTTTGCAGTTTCATCTAGGAGTGTGGAGGGAGTATATTGGAGGGTCTTGTTATTGCTCAGACTTGGAAACATGGCTTCCCAAAGACAGAGGAAACTGCACCCAGGTTTTCTGATGACTCCTTACATATTCTCATGGAGGGAGTCAGAGCACGCAGGGAGGTCCTCTTCCCTGCGAATAGGAGGAGGAAACCTCCCCAGGAGACAAAAAGAGCCTGGCTCCAAATAGCTGAGGAGGTGAACAGCAGCGATGTGGTGAGGCAGACCTGGGTGTAGTGCCGGGAGTGCTTCAATGATCTGATGAGATCAGGAAGGGTGAGGGCAAAGCCACATTCCCCATCATCCTGATGTGCCAGTCCCCACATCCCCATCACTCTGCTTTCCCAAGCCTACTCCTGCACATCATTCCTCACACCAACATACCTTGCACGTCCACCCAACCCTCTCTATGTATATACTCACATCCCTTTCTGACTAACCACCCCTCACACTCACCCTCATCCTAATGCAGTCATACCAACTACCACCACAGAAGGAGGCCATTTGGCATTGGCACCACACTCCCTTATAATCACCCTCTATAGATGTAACCCACACAATCCTTACACTCATTCCATCACTCGCATTCAAACTTCTCTTTCCCTCCTTGTAGGAGAAGAGAGCACACAACAGGGAAAGGGAGAGAACTGGAGGTGGGCCTCCATCCTCCAGCACTTTAACTCCAGCAGAGGAGATGGCCCTGGAGGTCTCAAGAGCTGCAGAGCTGCTGGTGGTGGGGGATGGAGAGAGGGGGACCTCTCAGCAACCTGGTGATAGAATTACATCTCATACAGTCACATGGCATACAGCAGTCACTCATATGGTGACTGTTGTCAGCAGCCAGTGAATGTTCATCATGTGCATAATGGTATTGTTACCCATTCTTAATATAACATTTCTAAATCATCTCTTTACTCTCCCACAGGTCCATCAAGAGCACCCCCCACACTGACCAGCCGGAGGAGGAAGATGACTCCTCAGAGGAGCCTCCAGCCTCTGAGAGTGCACCATCAGCAAACCCAAGTGCACCCAGCACCAGTGCACCTCAGTGGGTCCTATGCGAGACAGAGTACTGTTGTCACCTGGTGTGTTACAAGTCACAAATGAGCAAGAGCAGATGGTGGAGACAGGGACAGCAGTGGAGACTTCTCACCGGAGGGCGCAGGACACTCCCAGCTCTGCTCAGCTGCATCCAGACGCTAAGCCTCGGGGGCCATCGAGAAAGCGGGTGATCCTGGGAAGGGCAGCAAGAAATGCAGGAGGCTCTGGCAGGTTTTGCAGCCGCGATGTTTGCAAATGTGCAGAGAATGGAGGAGTCCATCTCCAACATAAGCACCGCCATGTCGCAGTGTAGGGGGGCATCTTTTAACTGGTTTAAGGTAATTTACCTGGTCAGGCAGCCTTTGCCTGCACTCTGACCAATTCCAACCTTTTACCTGGTTTACGGTAATTCACCTTGTCAGGCAGCCTTTTGCTGCCACACTGTAAACCAATTTAAACAGTGGTTTCAAATCGCTACCCCACCTTCCAGTTCTGACTGAAGGACTTATAATTGATGATATTAAAATGGACAAATGGCCTGGATGAGAGAAAAATCAAGCTTTATTAACTAAAAGAAACTATAATCAAATTTTAAACTATACCACACGAACACAGTAATTACAGTAAAATTGCTTAAATGGAGGAAGGCAGACGGCAAAAACGAGGGGTAAGTGGCTACAATGTTAATTTAACAATCTTAGCAATACCCCCTTAATTACCACCCCTAACTCCTTACTAGGTTGCCTTGCTGAGGAGTCAGAAACCCTGCTCACCTGTGGTCCAGCGAAGTAAGAGAGAGATAGCTTCTCAGGAGCTATCTTTATACCCTGGTGATCTCCTGCTGTTTTGCTGTCTGCAAAATTCGCGCCCAAAGTTCCAATATACAAGAGAAATGCTGTGATTGGCTGATTCAAAGTGGTTGGAATGGGTTAATGTGTCTGCACTGTGGGGCCAAAATGTTCCCACCCACATCCGGAGCTCACCTGGGCTAAAACAAAAGGGAATCCAACTGCCCTATTGTTCAGAATGATGGGTGATTCGAACCTCATTCATACTGATCTGTTCCAAAAGTCCTTTGCTGGAGTTTTAAATGTGCCTCAATTGTATGTGTAAGGGCTATTGAATGGCTGAATTGCTGTGTAAACAGAAGCAGTTTCAATCGATTGTCCTTGCGGTTAGTCTCAAGTGGGCTAATCTTTTAAGTAAATAAACATCCTGCAGTTTCTTAGAAGGGAACCTCCCTTTGATTGGCAGGTCTTTCTCACAGCCACTGCTAGCTGCTTTTCCAAACCCCACTGTTCTTGGCCAATGCTTTCTGTGGCCATTTTAAAACCTTTTGTGATTGCCCAAACGCCAGGGGACACTTTTATTAATAAAAGTACTGTCTTAAGGTGTGTGAATATTTTCCACAGAGCTCCTCAACTCCGGTGTTGTCCACGTTCTGTCCATCTCAGAGCAGTCTTTTGCGGTTCTAGGCACATTTTAAAACATTGTAGACAATTCACACCACCCAATTCTTCGTCCACGATGTGGACCAATATTTTTCAATCTTCAGGGAAAAATAGGGGAATTTTGCGAACCCCTTCAGCAGGCAATGGTGATGATGTGCTCTTTCATGGGAAGGATGGCCACCTGCATGGAGCAGCTAATGCGCCAATCACATGAGCATATGCTAGCTATGGACAAAAGATGGCAGAGGCTCATAGACCTCATCTCTAGGAGAGATCTAAACATAGACTTGGGATCTCATGGCCCCACTGCTGTGCAACAAGGGGCTCGCCAGCTCCTAACTAGCAAGGAAGTGCGGGTGGCCCATGTGAGGGATGATGGTAACAGGGGACATGAAAGTGTAGGCTCCTCTCAAAGTGTTCACACTTCTCCCCCATTGTCACCCCCTCAGTCAGAGCCCCAGATGCCTCCTCGGACAGCGATGGCCGAGTCTCCCCCTGCACAGTCGCAGGAGGAGCAGACTTTGGCGGGGCCATCAGAGGCTCCAAAACCCAAAGAATGTCCGCCAAGAGTATCTAAGCAGTCACAGCAGTGGTGAGCAGGCTGCCTCTACCTCTGCTGCAGCCACAGGGGTTGCACCTCGTAGAAGCACGCAGAAAAGAAAAATGACAAGAAGTAGATGCACAAGGGTAAGCACATGGGTGTTTAAAGAAGTGGTATTGTTAAAGTTCCGTTTCTGTTATGACACATATAAAAGTATTTATTTTCACCACTTTCCAGTCATGCCCATTATTGTCTGCTACTTTGGAAGTGAGTGAATGGTGAGACATAACATTACCTCCAGCAATGGGGCTCAGTGTGAAAGGAATGGCTTGGTCATTGTAGGGATGCTTAATGGTGTTGTTGGGGCAGAACTTGGCACAGCATGTGGCATCCATATGGGGGAAATGCAGGATGTTAAGTGAATCTGGCCAGAATGAGGCCATCTCTGGCCTCCCGGGCAGCATTGTGAGCAGGTACTGGTGGGATCTGGACCTCAGGTTCCTCCTGCTCCTCCTCCTCATCGTCCAACTGATGCTTCTCCTCCTCCAAAGAGGCTGTGCACTCTGCGCCTTGCTCCTCATGGCTACACTATGTTGTGCAGCACGCAGCAAGCCACAACGATTCTGGATACCCTGGCTGGTGCATACTAAAGGGCTCTTCCAGATCTGTCAAGGCATCTGAAGTGCATCTTCAGCATGCCTATTATTTGCTCTATGACACATCTGGTGGACATGTGGCTTTCATTATATCTCTCCTCGGTCTCGGTACTTGGCCTGCTCAAGGGTGTCATGAGCCACGTCTTCAGTGGATAGTTTTTGTCTCCAAGAAGCCAGCCGGTAAGTCTGTTTGGTGGTGTGAAGAGCTGAGGGACGGTGGACTGGCACAGGATGAAAGAGTCATGACAGCGGCCAGGGAATTTGGCGCACACATGCATGATGATCTTCCTATGGTTGCACACCAGCTGCAAACTGAGGGAGTGGAAGCCCTTGTGGTTCACAAACACTACTGGGTGATGTAGAGGTGCCCTGATAGTCACATGTGTGCAGGCGATAATGCCCTGCACCCGTGGGAAGCCAACCAGAGCGGCAAAGCCGAGCGCCCACTCATTAACACTGGCTTCATCAGTTGCAAAGTTAACATAATTGGCTGACTTGTCAAACATGGCATTGGTGACCTGTGTGATGCATCTGTGGGTAGCCAATTACGAGATGCCGCAAATGTATGTTGCAGATCCCTGGAAGGAGCCTGAGGTGAAGAGGTTGAGGGTGTTGGTGGCTTTGACAGCCACTGGCAAGGTATGTCCACCAGCTCCTCTGGGCAGCAGGTCTTGTTCCAGCAAGCTGCAAATGTCTTCGAAGACCTGGCGCGATAGACTGAGCCTCCTTTGGCACTGCTGCTCAATCATGTTGAGGAAGCTCATCCTCTGCCTGCATATCCTGTGTTGGTGGTATCACCTCCGGTGCAATGCAGCCCTGTGCTGATGCCCTCTGTCCTGTGGAGCATCAGGTTGTTGAGGAGAAAGTTGTTGGTGTGCCTGCTGCTGCTGGTGTTGGGGCTCATCCTGGTCCTATTCTGAGGACCAAGGTGAGACAGTACAAGTGGCTCCCATGCTGTTGTAATAGATGGCAGGTCAAGTAGAGATCAGAGGAGCAATCTGTCAATGGCGTGATAGTTACTCGCAATGTGGTGAGAGTGGCTTCCAAGGTTGCAGAAAAAACTTGCAAACTCTAGACACCTAAATCTGTGCTCAAAATGGAGTCAACAAGAGCCTTTCCCATAGGCAAGTAATCAGGTGTCATGTGGGAGTATTTACTGGGATTTCCATGCTCTGCATTAATGACCTCGCTCATTGGCGACGAATCATCTGCCTCAGGTTGACAGACGTGGTTCCCGAGCTGTGTGATACCCATGGTCATCCAGTCAAATTCAAAAGCGTAGTGTCCGGGTGTAGATAAAGACACTGAAGACAGGAGTTGGTTCATAGGTATTTACTAAGCAAGTCTGGGGGGGGTTCTAAAGGATATACACAATACACAGGCTTATATAGCCCAAGTGGCAATTACCGGCATTCCGCACACCTGGGGCTCTTAAAGGCACATACACCACAATTCCTCCCCTTCTAGCTAACTAGTACATCATATTTTAAGTAATTATTAATTACATGTTATATGCAAAATAATATACATTGCTGTATTAATTAATTATAAGTTAGTCTCTCAGGAGGCTTCCTGACTCGGTCCGGATAACGCCTCGGGGGTGTAGTAGTTTCTGGTGGTGTAGTAGGTTCTTCTGGCAAGGCTGATTCGGCTTGAAGGCCAGTGTCGGGTTCATCGGGTTCCAGTATCACCGGATCGGAGGTAGATATGGGTATCTCTACTTCATCGTTAGATGTATAGAGTGGTGGTGTAGGTTGTCCCTTTTCAGATGACTTGATGATTTGGTCAGCATGGCGCCTTATTATGCTTTCTCCGATGTCCACAGTATACATCAGTGGTCCTAGTCGTGTGCAGATAGTTCCAGGCTGCCATTTCTCGGTACGATAGTCCCGGGCCAAAACCGGTTGGCCTATCTGGAAGGCCCTAGTTGGCCTTTCATTCATGCCCTGAAACTGCCGGTTCTCCACGTCCCTTCGGATGTTGGGCTTGACCAAATCCAGCCGGCATCTTAGGTTTCTATTGCAGAACATCATGGCGGGAGTTTGGTTGGTAACCATATGTGTTGCATTCCTATATGCAAATAAGAAGTTATCCACCTTGTGCTGAAGTTTTATGTCTTCATTACCCATGGCCTTTATGGCCTTCTTGAAGGTCTGGACAAACCTTTCAGCCAATCCATTGATGGCGGGATGGTATGGGGCGGACGTGTAGTGCTTTACCCCATTGTTCTTTAAGAACTTTCTGAATTCTTCGGACACAAATTGCGGTCCATTATCAGAACATATCTGTTCCGGCAGCCCATTCCTGGCAAATATGGTCCTTAATACTGTGATGGTTTTTTCCGTGGTGGTGGAGGACATCTTTATTACCTCCGGCCACTTGGAGTGTGCATCAACTGCGATTAAGAACATTGAGTCCATAAATGGACCAGCAAAGTCGATGTGCACCCTTTGCCAGGGAGATGAGGGCCACTCCCATGGATGTAGAGGGGCCTGTGGCGGAGCATTTTGGACCTTCTGGCATCCTAGGCAGCTCTTGGTCATGTCTTCGATGTCTCCATCGATACCTGGCCACCATACAAACGCCCTAGCTAGGTTCTTCATTTTCACTCCACCCAGATGCCCCTCGTGAAGCTCCTTTAGCACTTTATCCTGGAGTTTGGGTGGAATCACCACTCTGGATCCACACATCAAGGTTCCTCGGCACACTGACAGCTGTTCTCTCCTTTGCGAGAATGCTGGCAACAGTGGTTTGCCATGTGCTGGCCATCCCTTCGCTGTTAAATCGTAGGCCCGTGAGAGAGTAGGGTCATTTCTTGTCTCCCTTTCAATGGCAGAATTTGTCACCGGTAGACATTCCACTATGGTAGAGTGGAATATCTCTACTGGGTCTACTGTAGGTGCCTCTTCTATCATTGGCAACGGTAGGCGCGATAAACCGTCAGCATTCCCATGCTGTTTTGACCCTTTGTATTCAATGTTGTATTGGTGTGCCCCTAGAAAAAGGGACCACCTCTGTAATCTTTGTGCCGTCATAATGGGGACACCTTTTTTAGGGTTGAATATGGAGATGAGGGGTTGATGGTCAGTCAGCAAGGTAAATTTTTGTCCGTGTAGGTAATGGTTGAATTTCTTCACTCCCCATACCAGGCTGAGTGCTTCCCTGTCTATCTGGGCATAGTTACGCTCAGCTGAGTTCAATGAGCGTGACGCAAAAGCTATCGGCCGTTCTGAGCCATCAGGGAATCTATGGGACAATACCGCTCCTGTGCCATAAGGGGATGCATCGCACACCAGTCTGATTGGTAGTGATGGGTTGTAATGAGCCAAAACTTTCTCGGATGTGATTAAGTCTTTACATTTATGGAAGGCACGTTTACAGTCTTCGTTCCATTTCCAAATCACTCCTGTCTGTAGAAGATCATTAAGAGGGTGTAGAATAGTTGATAAGTTCGGTAAAAATTTATGATAGTAATTTATTAATCCCAGGAATGATCTTAATTGTGAAACATTTTCAGGTGCTGGGGCTTTTATAACTGCTTCAATTTTTTCAGGTGACTTATGCAACCCTTCCTTATTAATTATGTGGCCACAATATGATATCTGATTTTGGAAAAATTCGCACTTGGGGCGATTTGCTCGTAGGCCCCGTTCTTTCAGCCTAGTGAGCACCTGCTCCAAATTGGCAAGGTGCTCGTTGTCATTTTCTCCTGTTATAAGGATGTCGTCTAGGTAGCATTGAGTCCCCGGGATCCCTTGCAGGACTTGCTCCATAGCTCTTTGCCAGATAGCTGGAGCTGATGCTACTCCAAAAACCAGCCGATTGTACTGGTACAGGCCTTTGTGTGTGTTTATTGTGAGATACTTTTTAGAGGTCTCCTCAACCTCCATCTGTAGATATGCCTGTGCCAATTCAATTTTTGTGAAACGTTTCCCTCCGGATAGTGAGGCGAAAATATCTTCTATCCTCGGAAGAGGATACTGTACCGTGTGAAGGACCAGGTTTACAGTCACCTTAAAGTCCCCACAGATGCGAATTTTTTCTCTGTTCCTCAGAGTTATTTTTCAATGCTTTTTTCATGACTGGAACGATGGGTGTTGCCCATTCGCTCCAATCTATTTTGGATAATATGCCTGCCTTTTCCAAATTCTCCAGCTCTGCCTCGACTGCCGGACGTATTGCGTATGGCACCGGTCTTGCCTTAAAAAATTTTGGAATTGCTGCATCTTCCACTTTTATTGAGGCGGTGATGCCTTTCAAGATTCCTAGTTTCTCTTGAAACACTTCTTTGGCGTTGGCCAAGATGTCTTTTAATCGTCCAGGTATGATGTCATCATTGTTTTTTTCCTTACTGGTCACCGTCAGTGCCTGAATGGAGTGCCAGTCTAAACGTATCTTCCTTATCCATTCACGTCCCAACAACGGTGGACCACCATCTTGTAGAATGTATAAATACAACTTTTGTATTTCTTTGCCGTTGTATACCACAGGCACCCTTATTTTTCCTTTGGGGTAGACTTTCTGCCCCGTATATGTTTTTAAGATAATGGATGTGTCTTTTAGAGGTATATGCGAAAATAGCCTCTCGTAATCTCGTCGATTTATTACGGTTAGAGCTGATCCTGCATCTAGCTCCATTTTAACTGGGGACCCTGCTATTGTGAGGGTAACCCAAATGGTTTGGTAATCCTCTTTGGCAAGTACATTATGTAATTTGAGACAGCTTAGTCTCTTGTTTCCGGAGTCGCTATCGCTATTCTGGTCTTCGGAGCTATTGTCCGTCATCATTTGTACCTTCCTGTACTTTTCTTTATTGACTTTTTGTTTTCTGTCAGTGGATTTATTTTGTCCAGATTGGCATACCCGTGCAATGTGTCCAATCTTACCGCATTGCCTGCATGCTTTGCCCTTGAACCAGCAGTCCCTCTGGTTATGGGTGGATCTGCCGCAGCGATAACATCTTCTGAACTCCTGTCATTTCATGGGTGCCGAAGTCCTGTGTCCCTTGTTGTATCTCTGCAGCTCCTTTTGCTGCTGCTTCGTATGATACAGCCATACTGAAAGCTTTGTCCAATGTTAAATCTTTTTCAGAAAGCAGTCTTTTTTGTGTTCCTTCACTTAAGAGACCGCAAACAAATTTGTCTTGAAGATAATCCGATAGTCCTGCTCCGAATTGGCAGTACTTTGATAGCTTCCTTAATTCGGTTAGGTAATCAGCGCTACTTTCATTCTTGTGTTGATTTCTCTTGAAGAACTTGAATCGCTCCGCTATCAGCAGCGGTGTTGGGTTTAAATGCTCCTGCAGGGTATCAACAATTTCTTTAAAATTCTTGTCCTTTGGTTTGGCTGGAGTGATTAAGTTTCGTAACAGCCCGTATGTCTTTGCGCCCATTAAGTTCAGAAGTACTGAAGCTTTTTTTTCATCTGCTATTCCATTTGCAGTGCAATAAACCTCTACTCTTTCCACGTATGTGGTCCAATCTTCTATTTCGCCATCAAAAGCCTCAATATTACCAGATTTAGGCATTTCAGAAAAGATATGGCACTTCCCGTGCTTTTTTTTTTTCTCTCTGTAGCAACGATATGGCACTTCCCGCGCTTTCCCGCCGCTGCTACCGATAACAATGCTGTTTTACTGTGGTTTCCGTTTATTCACTGTTGGAGACTCGTTCCCGACGGAGGTCTAAACGCTGACCTGCTTGCCGCGCCGGCCGTCTCCCGAGTGCACCCTCCCAGTCCGTTATTGCTTGCCTCCGATTTCGCTGCCTGTCTCAGCTGTAGAGCCCGCCGCTGGAGCTCCAGCCTGACACCCAGGAAGGATTAGCGCAGTACCTGCCACCAGCTTGGCCAGCTGGTGAAACCACAGTTTCTCTTACTTCCTTGAGTCTTCTGGACGCTGGAGGAATCGATGTCCTTGAGGTGCTGCCGAATTGCAGGTAAGTCCATTTCCACTTCGTCGCCACTGTAGTGTCCGGGTGTAGATAAAGACACTGAAGACAGGAGTTGGTTCATAGGTATTTACTAAGCAAGTCTGGGGGGGGTTCTAAAGGATATACACAATACACAGGCTTATATAGCCCAAGTGGCAATTACCGGCATTCCGCACACCTGGGGCTCTTAAAGGCACATACACCACAATTGCTCTTAAAGGCACATACACCACAAAAAGGTCTGGTTAAAATCCCTGCTTTTTCCCATGCCAGTGGAAAAATTGCAGCCTTGCTTTCTGAAAACCCGTGTGGCGTAGGGCCCCTGTGGCCTGCCCTTCTCCCTCTTTTTTCAGGAACAGCAGGTCTGTGGACTCTCTCTCGCAGGTGCTGCTGCTCCTCATCTGGCAGAGCCAGCTGAACATCCATGAAAGCAACAACTGTGCAGAATTGTCCAGACAGAAAAGCTGCTGCACCTCCAAAATGTAGATTAAAGACATTTTAAAGCATGATAATTGCAGCCAACACAGCTACAAGCAGCCCAACAAACAGCCTAACAGGCTGTAATGACTAACCAGAGAGTTACCATAACGAAGGTGAGGATCTTTTTAAATAGAGCTTGTGAAGGCTGCTTCCTGACTGACACCCCCCATGATTTACTAAATGGGTATAATAACTGACTAATCAGGCACTGGCACAAACCAATTTCACGAATGGGTCTTAAATCAATGCAAGGACCTTCATTATAATGTTTTAATTGGCTCCGTACTTAATTTAGGCAGGCGCCTGGGATGCCCACACCAATATGGCGACTGACACACTTCCGGTACATTTGTCACTTGTGATCTACGTTAGAAATTGGTATGTTGTGGACCCGTTTCACACCATATAAACGGGCAAAGTGAGGTACAATTTTACCCCGTATATTCTCCGAGTTAATGTGTGTGACACCACGGGAGATTACATAGAAACATAGAAGATAGGAGCAGGAGTAGGCCATTCGGCCCCTCGAGCCTGCTCCGCCATTTAATGAGATCATGGCTGATCATCCAAATTCAGTACCCTGTCCCTGCCTTCTCCCCATAACCCTTGATCCCTTTAGCCTTAAGAAATATATCCAACTCCTTCTTGAATATATTTAATGAATTGGCCTCCACTGCCTTCTGTGGTAGAGAATTCCACAGAGATTGACTAACATATATAAAAAAACACACTAAAATGCTGAAAATACACTAAATGAAGTGCCAAAGATTACAATTTTGTGTGGAAACATGCCCCAGACCCCACTAGAAAATAACTTTTGTATATTGTACACAGTACTCGCACTTCAAAAGTTGCCACTACATCATTGCTGCTGACCCATTCCCAATTAAAAGAAACATCTTTAACATCACAGTTTTGTTTCAATCATAACAATCAAATTTCAACTCCCATCATCCCAGCACAACCTCGCTGCAGGAGTTCCTCAGGGCAGTGTCCTAGGCCCAACCATCTTCACCTGCTTCAATGGCCTTACCTCATAAGGTCAGAAGTGGGGATGTTCGCTAATGATTACAAAGTGTTTAGTTCCATTCACAATTCCTCAGAGTATTAAGCTGTCCGTGCCTGCATGCAAGACCTGGACTGTAGTGTATGTAACCTGTACTGCCTTAAGAGGATACCTTAAGGTGATGGACTACTTTTTAACGGCTCCTGTACATTGTAGTACCGGTGGTGACCACACCGGTATATAAACCCTGCGGAGCAAAGTGTACCTCAGTTCCCGCCCTGACCCTCAATCACTAAAGACCTGTTTACTTACTTCTGTTGTCTGTGTCCTGTTATTCATTATAACTGCATTTGTAAACACAGACTCAACAGTGGCGATGAGTCTGATCGTACCTAGCGGCAGTTTTGCATCACCTCCCGCAGTACTGATTCTGGGGTCCATTCCAAGGAGGCTTCGTCCTCAGAAACGGGCGTCGAAAAAGGGCATCCGCCCTCAACATCCTGCAGAGCACTGCATTGCACGGGAGGCCATCGAGAACCCGGTTTGGTTTTCTGGCCACGAAGTCCAACATCAGCAACAGGCAGTGAACAGCCCTTCTATGACAGCGGCGGGTAAGCCCGATCGAGCGGCACGGGGGGTAAGTCGGCCGAGTTGTCAGAGGGAGAAGGGGAGGAAAAACAAAGAAAAAGGGCGGAGAACACGACCGCAGCCAGTGTCAGGGGCCGGACTGCAATCGGGGCAGAGATGTGCAGCAGCCAGAAAAGCGCTTTATTGCCACAAGGACCGCGGGAGCGGCGGGGCAACAAGAGCAGCAGCGCAAGGAAGCGTATACACGGGAAAATAAAGGCAGGAAGGACCGCTGGGAGGCGTGGACAGCAACAGCGCGGGGATCGCCATCTTGAGTCGGCGGGGGAAGAAGACAAGCGCGGGAAAAGCCGCCAAGCGCGGGAAAAGCCGCCATCTTAAATAAAAAAAAAATTTTAAGTCATCATATTAAATAATATCCGAAGGGAAAGAAGAAACTCAGCAAGGATGCCGAAAACGGGTAACATCACTGCCTTCGACAACGATGTGGAAGATTGGGCCACTTATGTGGAATGCATCGAAGTTTACTGTAGAACGAATGATGTACCGGATGATAAGAAAGCACTAACCTTATTAAACTCGATGGGTGCGAAGATGTACGGGTTATTAAGGAACCTGGTAACGCCAGACAAACCGGTAGAAAAGAGTTTTGCGGATATTGTTACTATCCTGCAAGAGCATTTAAACCCCACACCGCTGCTGATAACGGAACGATTTAAATTCTACAAAAGAATTCAACATAAAGAAGAAAGCAACGCTGAATTCCTAACAGAACTGCGCAAGTTATCAAAGTACTGCCAGTTCGGAACAGGACTAGCAGATGCACTGAGAGATAAGTTTGTGTGTGGGCTCCTAAGGGAAGGAACCCAGAAGCGACTGCTAGAGGAAAAGGATCTTACGCTGGACAAAGCTTTCAGCATTGCAGCATCCCACGAGGCAGCAGTACGGGGCACTGCAGAGATACAGCAAAGGCCACTGGAATTCAGCACCAATGAAATGGCATTGGGCGCAGTAAAGTGCTATCGTTGCGGAAGGACAATGCATGACCAGAACCAGTGCTGGTTCAAAAACAAAGAATGCAGGCAATGTGGCAAACTTGGTCACATAGCGAAAGTATGCCGGTCAGGAAAGAAGACCAGCAGCAAAAAGTCACCGCAGGAGAAGTACAAAAAAGTACACAAGGTGACAGAGAACAGTTCGGATGAACAGAAGATGGATTCAGACTCCAGCAGTAAGGAACTGGGTTGTCTGCAAATACCTAATGTGGGTAACACAGCAGACCACCAAACTATCTGGGTCATGCTCCAGATAGCAAGAGTCCAAGTGAAGATGGAATTTGACACAGGGTCGGCATTAACGGTCATAAATAAGCAAGACTACAAAAGGTTATTCTCGCACATTCCCCTGAGGGATACGAAGATTGTATTGAAAACATACACGGGGCAAAAAGTATACCCCAAAGGAAAAATAAAAGTAAATGTGGTCTACAATGGTAAAGGAAGTCAGAAAATGGACTTGTACGTGTTGCCTGATGGAGATCCGCCACTACTAGGACGGGAATGGATCCGGAGAATAAAATTGGACTGGCATTCCATACAAGCACTGACTGTGGATGCCTGTAAGGAGGACGACGTCAAACCTAAACGACTGTCCAAAATCTTAGACGATGCTAAGGAGGTGTTCCAACAGGGACTTGGAACACTGAAAGGAATTACTGCAACCCTGAAGGTTGAAGAACATGCAAACCCAAAATTTTTCAAAGCCAGACTGGTGCCTTATGCGATACGACCTGCTGTGGAAGCAGAGCTGGAAGGGCTAGAATGTTCAGGGGTACTGTCCAAGGTGGACTGGAGCGAATGGGCTACACCCATTGTTCCTGTCATGAAACGTTCATTGAGCAACAAGCCTGGGGAACCTGGGAAGGTTCGCATCTGCGGCGATTTCAAGATCACTGTTAATCCAGTTCTTCCCACAGTGCAATATCCGCTTCTGCGGATTGAAGACATCTTCGCTTCGCTGTCTGGCGGAAAGCACTTCACCAAGATAGACCTGGCGCAGGCGTACCTACAGATGGAAGTTGATGAAGCGTCACGACAGTATCTCACGATCAACACACATAAGGGCTTATATCAGTATAATAGGCTGGTTTTTGGAGTGGCATCGGCTCCAGCGATTTGGCAAAGGGCCATGGAGCAGGTATTGCAGGGAATCCCAGGCACACAATGCTACCTGGATGACATCCTGATTACAGGAGATAACGATAATGATCACATCGCGAATTTGGAGCAGGTGCTCATCAGATTGAAAGAATATGGGCTAAGAGCTAATCGCCAGAAATGCGAGTTCTTTCAAAAGTGAATCTCGTACTGCGGCCACGTCATTGACCAGAAGGGGCTCCATAAGTCCCCTGACAAGATCGAAGCTGTAGTCAAGGCTCCAGCACCGGAAAATGTATCCCAGTTGAGGTCATTCCTCGGGTTGGTTAACTATTACCACAAGTTTCTTCCAAATTTATCCACGGTGTTACACCCACTAAACACTCTTTTGCAAACGGGAATACCATGGAAGTGGAGCAATGATTGTAAGCGGGCTTTTCAAAAGAGCAAGGCATTGATCACCTCTAAGGAAGTGTTGGCTCACTTTAACCCAACGCTACCTATTCGCTTAGCTTGTGATGCATCTCCATATGGTATCGGGGCAGTGCTCTCACATAAGTTTCCAGATGGCTCGGAAAGGCCAGCCGCTTTTGCATCCAGATCATTGACCTCCGCTGAGCGCAACTATGCTCAGATAGATAGGGAGGCTCTCAGCCTCATGTGGGGAGTTAAGAAATTTAACCATTACCTGCACGGCCAAAAGTTTACGCTGCTGACAGATCACCAGCCGTTGGTTTCCATTTTCAACCCTAAGAAGGGTGTTCCGGTAATGACGGTGCAGAGGCTTCAGAGATGGTCCCTTTTCCTAGGGGCACATCAATATGATATTGAGTTCAAAGGTACAAAGCAACATGGTAATGCTGATGGGCTGTTGCGCCTGCCACTACCTACAGCGGAAGAGGCACTGGCAGTTGACCCTGTCGAGATATTTCACTCGACCATCATCGAATGCTTACCAGTCACCAATGCGGGTATTGAGAGAGAGACCCGAAATGACCCGACACTGTCTCGGGTCTACGATTTGACAGTGAAGGGATGGCCAGCACATGGCGAACCACTGTTACCAGCATTCTCAGCCAGACGAGAACAGCTGTCCATATGTCAAGGAACATTGATGTATGGAACAAGGGTGATTATTCCTCCTAAATTAAGGGAGAGAGTTCTAAAAGAATTGCACGAAGGTCATCTGGGGGTAGTCAAGATGAAAAGCCTTGCTAGGGCTTATGTGTGGTGGCCAGGCATAGACAAACAAATAGAGGAACTGACTAAAAGCTGCTCAGGGTGCCAAAAAGTTCAGAACGCACCTCCAATTGCACCACTGCATCCGTGGGAATGGCCTTCAGCCCCATGGCAACGTGTGCATATCGACTTTGCAGGTCCATTCATGGATTCCATGTTTTTGATAGCAGTAGACGCACATTCTAAATGGCCAGAAGTGATTAAGATGTCAACCACTACCTCTGAGAAGACGATTGCAGTTCTAAGAACCATATTTGCAAGGAATGGATTGCCGGAGCAAATATGTTCAGACAACGGACCACAGTTCGTGTCAGAACAATTCCAGAAATTCATGAAAAAGAATGGGGTGAAACACTATACATCTGCCCCATATCATCCGGCTACAAATGGGTTGGTCGAGAGACTTGTACAAACGTTCAAAAAGGCGATAAAGGCCATGAGTGAAGATCATATTCCACTACAACACAAGGTGGACAATTTCCTAATGGCGTATCGAAACGCCACGCATGCAGTGACAAATCAAAGCCCTGCCATAATGTTCTATAACAGAAGGTTGTGGTCCCGGTTGGATTTGTTAAAACCCAATGTGCGACGGGAAGTCGAACACAAGGAATTCCAGCATGTAAATAAAAAGGCCACTCGTAGTTTTGAAATAGGACAACCAGTGTTGGCCAGGGACTATAGGGATGATAAATGGCAACCTGGGACAATTTGTGCATGACAGGGACCTTTGATGTACACGGTAGACGTTGGAGAGAACGTAATACGACGTCATGCTGACCAACTTGTGGAATCGAGAACAAGGGTTGACCCCATGTCTACAGCAGAGACACCAGTTGAAGAACTTATTGAGCCTGTAGCATCTACCTCAGACTCGAACGTATTGGATGATGTTGAATCCATAGGAGATCAATTGGATGAGTCACCCCAGCAACGGGAACCAGAGATCCCTGAAAGGCGTTATCCGGGCTGGATCAGGAGGCCTCCTCAGAGACTGAATCTTTGAACAGTTCTTGTGTGTAAATTGTATATATGTATATTATCCATGTAGTGTATTAATTGGGGTGTCCACTGTTAAGCTAAAAGGGGAGGAATTGTAGTGTATGTAACCTGTACTACCTTAAGAGGATACCTTAAGGTCATGGACTACTTTTTAACGGCTCCTGTACATTGTAGTACCGGTGGTGACCACACCGGTATATAAACCCAGCGGAGCAAAGTGTACCTCAGTTCCCGCCCTGACCCTCAATCACTAAAGACCTGTTTAATTACTTCTGTTGTCTGTGTCCTGTTATTCATTATAACTGCACTTGAAAACACAGACTCAACATGGACAACGTTCAGGCTTGGGCTTGTAAGTGGCAAGTAACATTCACATCACACAAGTGCCAGGCAATGACCATCTCCAATGAAAGCAAGTCTAACTACCTCCCCTTGACATTCAATGGCATTTCCATTATCTTATGTTCATTAATAAATAGACATTCTTATTATGAACACAGCTAGCTTCTAGCTAGTCATTTATTCAGTACACGTTCTCTAGGTACAGTATCTGTAGAGATGCAGCATGTGTGCAGGCTGCCATCTTGTCTGTTGCCTTGTGGGTAGCCTAGTGCATCATGGGTAATGTAGTCTTAATATCTATACAGCTGGGTAGTGTAGTCTTATATACATACAGCTATATACAGCTCTACACAGCTCTACGGCTCCACCTAGTGTCCACTATAGAATGACATGTTATTGATCATTACATCCCCCTTTCTTTGAGGTTTAACAAAATCAATATCAATCAACTTTCAAGAAAACAATAAAGATAATATCAGTAACACTTTTGTTAGTGCTCTATAAACATAAACATTTTCAAAACAGTCAACACATTTTCAAAGCTTTACATTGGACTCAAAGATTAAGTCTATCAGGCTCTTTTACTTCACGTGTGGATCTTCTCAACACGGGTAAGTCTGATGTGTCTTCATGAGATTGTTCTGGCGGTGAATGACAAGATGCAGTTGCGGCATTGTCATCAATCTGCTCTTGTATAGATCAAGGTCTCCTTGTGATCTTTGCTTGGAGAGGGTTTCAGTGTTTCCTTCACTCTTCATGCCATAACTCTCAATGTAGTCAATGCACTCTCGAAAAACTGCTGGCAGCTGGATCCCATCATACAACATAGTCCTCTCAGCAGCCTCGGCTAATGGAACACCAAAGATTGGCCTGAGGGAAGAAGGAGTATCCACCGGAACTGCTTCCTGCTCTGGTGCAGGCTTCTTCTTTTTCTTTTTCTCTTTCCACTGCTTAACAACATCTGCTGCGGTTATACCTTTGGACTTTTTCTCCTTGTGTTTTTCCTCTTTGTGCTTTTCTTCCTTTGGCTTCTCTTTGACCTTAAAGTCTTTTTCTTTCTTCTTGGAGAAACTAGGCTTTTTGAAGACATGGATACCCTTTGGCCTTTTCATCCTTGATGGGCTCTCTGCTTCATCACCTGAGTCATCTGGTCTGCTTATGGCACAGTTTATACGGTAGACTCGCTTGACCAGTTCTAAGTCTTCACAAGCTTTGTCACCTAGTATCGAATCAAGTCTTTCAGCCACAACAGAAAACATGAGATGATGCACTTTGTCTTTGACTGTCACTTTAAGTCTGCATACACCTAAGCTATCTATTTTCTGTCCATTATAGTCCTTCAGTAGTACTGACTTTTTCTGTATTTTGGGCTTTTCTTTCATATTTTTTATGTCACTCATACTGATTAAGTTTGCTTTTGCCCCAGTGTCCAGTTTCAATGTAACTAATGCTCCATTTATCTGCAGTGGGATCATCCATTTGTCCACTTTTACTGCATTGACTTTATGTTCAGCATTGTCCATTTCTGAGGGCTGCACATTTTCTGTATCCTTTTTGATATCGTCACATGACACGATTCCTACAAAAAATGTCTCACTTAAATCAGTGTCCTCAATCACATTAACTTGTTGCCATTTCGTTGTTTTTACTTTTGAAAAGCATTGTTTGGCAAAGTGATTCTTTCCATTACACTTTGTGCACATTTTTCCAAACACTGGGCATTGTCTTAACTGGTGTTTGTAACCACAGCGTTTACAATTAAAAATTTCATCCTCCGATTGCTTTTCATTTCTGTTCTGCCCACGTTTCTTCCCCTTGTAGGACACAGCACCGACAGCAGCATTATCACTCATTACAATCGCATCATTATTGATTTCACTGAAAGTCTTCGCGTGCTTTCGAGCTAGCTCGCTGGCTTGGCATATTTTCACCGCATTTTCCCAATTTAGTTCGGTTTCTCTCAACAGACGTTCCCTGACTTTTTTATCATGAGTACCAAACACAATCTGGTCACGAATCATGGATGATTTCAGCTCAGAGAAATTACATGTCTGTGCTTTCAGTTTCAGATCAGTTATAAAGCTATCAAAAGTCTCATTTTGTTGCTGTGTCCGAGAACGGAAGATGTATCTTTCGTACGTCTCATTCTTTTTGGGAGAGCAATGTGCATCAAATTTTTTTAGCACATCTTCTAATTTTTCGCTGTTCTCCTCTGGATTAAATACAAATGTATTAAATACCTCTATCGCCTGTGGGCCTGCAACTGTGAGCAGCAACGCTATCTTCCTTGCGTCTGGCTTCGTACCGAATCCGATGGCTGCAATGTAGAGTTCGAATTGTTGTTTAAAAATCCGCCAATTGTAGTCGACATTTCCCTCGAGATTCAAACGCTCTGGTGGCTTCAGATTCTCCATGTCGCTTTTCACAATTTTCAGCAGATCTTCACCACCCTGGTACCATCTTATGTTCATTAATAAATAGACATTCTTATTATGAACACAGCTAGCTTCTAGCTAGTCATTTATTCAGTACACGTTCTCTAGGTACAGTATCTGTAGAGATGCAGCATGTGTGCTCCTGTGTGCAGGCTGCCATCTTGACTGTTGCCTTGTGGGTAGCCTAGTGCCTCATGGGTAATGTAGTCTTAATATCTATACAGCTGGGTAGTGTAGTCTTATATACATACAGCTATATACAGCTCTACACAGCTCTACGGCTCCACCTAGTGTCCACTATAGAATGACATGTTATTGATCATTACACATTATTTCTTCTTCTCTTAGGCAGTCCCTCGGAACCAAGGATGACTTGCTTCCACATTAAAAATGAGTTCTCAGGTGACTGATGAGTCCAATGCAGGACCTACAGTCTCTGTCACAGGTGGGGCAGACGGTGGTTGAAGGGGTGGGTGGGTGGGGTGCTTGGGTTGACATGTGCTCCTTGCGTTGCCTGCGCTTGGCTTCCGCTTGCTCCCAGCGAAGAGACTCGAGGTGTTTGGCGCCTTCCTGGATGCTTCTCTTCCACTTTGTGCGGTCTTGGGCCAGGGATTCCCAGGTGTCAGTGGGGATGTTACACTTTTTCAAGGAGGCTTTGAGTGTGTCCTTGAAGCGTTTCCTCTGCCCACCTGGGGCTCTCTTGCCGTGCCGGAGCTCCGAGTAGAGCGCTTGTTTTGGGAGTCTCGTATCGGGCATGCGGACAATGTGACCCATCCATCGGAGCTGATCGAGCATGGTCAAAGCTTCGATGCTGGGGATGTTGGCCTGAGCAAGAACACTGACATTGGTGTGCCTATCCTGCCAATGGATTTGCAGGATCTTGTGGTACCTCTTCAGTGCTTTGAGGCGCCTGCTGTACATGGTCCATGTCTCTGAGGCATACAGCAGGGCGGGTATCACTGCTGCTCTGTAGACCATGAGCTTAGTGCCGGGTTTGAGGCCCTGGTCTTCAAACACTCTCTTCCTCAGGTGACCGAAGGCTGCACTGGCACACTGAAGGCGGTGTTGGACTTCGTTGTCGA
Source organism: Somniosus microcephalus (assembly GCF_052327205.1). Taxonomy (NCBI): domain Eukaryota; kingdom Metazoa; phylum Chordata; class Chondrichthyes; order Squaliformes; family Somniosidae; genus Somniosus; species Somniosus microcephalus. The sequence continues at coordinate 237,422,668 of NC_140993.1, forward strand.
TGTCTGGCCTTGTTGACAGTAGGAACCCAAGGTATGGAAAGTGGTCCACGTTGTCCAAGGCCTTGTCATGGATTTTGATAATCGGGGGGCAGTACTGTGTGGTGGAGGCAGGTTGGTAGAGGACCTTTGTCTTACGGATGTTTAGTGTAAGGCCTATGCTCTCGTACGCTTCGGTGAAGGTGTTGACGATGGTTTAGAGTTCGACCTCCGAGTGAGCGCAGACGCAAGCGTCGTCTGCATAGTGTAATTCGACGACAGAGGATGGGATGACCTTGGACCTGGACTGGAGGCGACGGTGGTTGAACAGTTTCCTGTTTGTTCTGTAAATTAGCTCCACTCCAGTGGGGAGCTTACTGAGGGCGAGATGGAGCATTGCAGCAAGGAAAATCGAGAAGAGCGTTGGTGCGATGACACAGCCTTGCTTGACCCCGGTTCGTACGTGAATTGGGTCTGTGGTGGAACCGTTGGTCAGGATCACGGCTTGCATGTCGTCGTGAAGCAGGTGGAGAATGGTGACAAACTTTTGAGGGCAGCCGAATTTGAGGAGGACACTCCATAATCCCTCACGGTTGACAATGTCAAAGGCCTTTGTGAGATCAAAGGCGGCCATGTACAGCGGTTGGTGCTGTTCCCTGCATTTCTCTTGTAATTTGACGTGCGGTGAAGATCATGTCCATTGTGCCCCTTAGTGGGCGGAATCCGCATTGCGACTCTGGGAGGCGCTCTTCCGCCACTGGGAAAAGGCAGTTGAGGAGGATTCTTGTGATGACTTTCCCTGTGGTAGACAGCAGGGAAACTCCTCTGTAATTACTGCAATCGGACTTGTCACCTTTCTTGAAGATGGTCACAATTACGGCATCTCTGAGATCCCCTGGCATGCTCTCCTCCTTCCAGATAAGAGAAGTGAGTTCATGATTTAATCCCATTATTTAATTCCATTATTTAATCCCCCACCATCAACATCCTGGGGGTTACCATTGACCAGAAACTTAACTGGACCAGTCACATAAATACTGTGGCAACAAGAGTAGGCCAGAGGCTGGGTATTCTGTGGCGAGTGTCTCACTTCCTGACTCCCCAAAGCCTTTCCACCATCTACAAGGCTGCAGTGTGTACCATCTACTAGATGTACTGCAGCAACTCGCCAAGGCTTCTTCAACAGCACCTCCCAAACCTGCAACCTCTACCATCTAGAAGGACAAGGGCAGCAGGCACATGGGGTACCACCACCTCCAAGTTCCCCTCCAAGTCACACACCATCCTGACTTGGAAATATATCGCTGTTCCTTCATCGTTGCTGGATCAAAATCCTGGAACTCCCTCCCTAACAGCACTGTACGAGCACCTTCACCACATAGACTGCAGCGGTTGAAGAAGGCGGCTCACCACCATCACCTCAAGGGCAAAAAGGGATAGGCAATAAATGTTTGCCTTGCCAGCGATGCCTACATCGTGTGAATGAATAATAAAAAATGTAAATAGCAAAGTACTCACATAAGAACATGTTAAGCATTTGTATACTCATTTTTAGGCTATGCTGAAAAGGTGTGGGTTGATAGAAGGGCAGTTTTTTTCAGCCATGTGTCCTTTTCCTGTTTCTAAATATTCTTATGTTCTTAAGAAATGAATGAAAAGTGTAGTGTCCGGGTATCAATAATACTCGGACTGCAGGAGAACAATAAAACAGGTATTTACTGAACAGAGGGGAACTCAAGACTGAAATACAGAAGCCTGCTATGGCTTTATATACAGGGGTGGTCACTGCCGGTACTGCAGTATAGAATCAGTTCTTTTCTTAAAGGTACATACACAACAATTCCTCCCCTTTTAGATAAACAGTACATAACATTCATTTAACAACTAAATAATAACTAATTACAATTACAATTTTCTCTGTACTATATACATCAACTGAAATAATCATTTATAAATTCAGTCTTTGAGGAGGCTTCCTGATCCTGACTGGATAGCGCCTTTCTCGAGTATCCTGTTCTTGCGGCGGAGTTGATTCTGGCTCATTGTCATTGGTTGGTTCGTCAGCTTCCAATACCACTGCTTCTGAGGTAGACGCAATCTGTGCTTCGGGTTGTTCACCAGGTGCACCTGCTCGTGGTATGGGTTTGGCTTGTTCCTGTGACTCTAGAATCTGGTCAGCATGGCGTCTCACGATGCTCTCTCCAACGTCCACTGTGTACATTAGTGGTCCCTGCTGTGTGCATATCATTCCTGGCTGCCATTTTTCTGTTCGGTAGTCGCGGGCCAAGACTGGTTGCCCTATCTTGAAGCTCCTGGTTGGCTTCTCATTTATGTGCTGGAATTGCTTATCCTCAACATCTCGTCTTATGTTTGGTTTGAGCAAATCCAGGCGACATCTTAGCCTTCGGTTGAAGAACATTATGGCTGGAGCTTGGTTGGTGACTGCATGTGTCGCATTCCGATAAGCAAACAAGAAATTATCCACCTTGTGTTGTAGTGGTATGTCGTCATTATACATTGCCTTTATTGCCTTTTTAAAGGTCTGAACAAACCTCTCAGCCAATCCATTTGTGGCTGGATGATATGGGGCAGATGTGTAATGCTTCACCCCATTATTCCTCAGAAACCTCCGGAAATCCTCGGACACAAACTGTGGCCCATTGTCGGAGCAAATCTGTTCTGGCAAGCCATTCCTGGCGAAGATGGTCCGTAGGACTGCAATAGTTTTCTCGGTGGTGGTGGAGGACATTTTGATGACCTCTGGCCATTTCGAATGGGTGTCCACAGCGATTAGGAACATTGAGTCCATAAATGGACCAGCAAAATCAATGTGTACCTGTTGCCATGGAGATGAGGGCCACTCCCATGGATGTAGCGGGGCCTGTGGTGGAGCGTTTCGGACCTTCTGGCATCCTGTGCATCTCTTGGTCATATCCTCGATTTCTTTATCGATTCCCGGCCACCACACAAATGCCCTGGCTAGGCTCTTCATTTTTACCCCTCCCAGATGACCCTCATGAAGCTCATTGAGCACTCTATCTCTCAACTTGGGTGGAATTACCACTCGGGATCCACACATCAAGGTCCCCCGGCACACTGACAGCTGTTCTCTCCTTGGCGAGAATGCTGGCAACGGTGAGTCGCCATGTGCTGGCCATCCCTTCACTGTCAAATCATAGACCCAAGAGTGTGTCGGGTCATTTCGGGTTTCCTTCTCTATACTTGAGTTTGTAACAGGTAGACATTCGACTATGGTCACATGGAATATCTCAACAGGGTCCACTGCAGGTGCTTCCTCTACCGTAGGCAACGGTAGGCGCGACAGCCCATCAGCGTTTCCATGCTGTTTTGTACCCTTGTACTCTGTGTCGTACTGATGTGCCCCTAGAATAAGTGACCATCTTTGCAGCCGTTGCGCCGTCATCACCGGAATGCCCTTCTTTGAGTTAAAAATGGAGACCAGGGGCTGATGATCAGTCAGTAGGGTGAATTTCTGCCCATGCAGATAGTGATTGAACTTCTTCACCACCCACACCAGGCTGAGGGCCTCCCTGTCAATCTGGGCGTAGTTACACTCAGCTGAGGTTAACGAGCGCGACGCAAAGGCTGTTGGCCTCTCTGAACCGTCAAGGAATTTGTGTGACAGCACCGCTCCGATGCCGTAGGGAGATGCATCACATGCTAACCGAATCGGTAGTGTTGGATTGTAGTGGGCCAATACTTCTTTTGAAGTGGTTAGGCATTTACATTTCTGAAAGGCACGCTTACACTCATCACTCCATTTCCATGTTACTCCAGTTTGCAGCAGGGCGTTCAGTGGGTGCAGAATTGTAGATAAATTCAGCAAGAACTTATGGTAGTAGTTCACCAACCCGAGGACCAACCTCAGTTGCGACATATTTTCCGGTGCTGGAGCCTTGACTACAGCCTTAATCTTGTCCGGCGGCTTATGCAACCCTTCCTCATCAATCATGTGGCCACAATACGAGATTTGTCTCCTGAAGAACTCGCATTTGGGGCGGTTGGCTCGTAGCCCATATTCCTGTAATCTCGTGAGCACCTGCTCCAGGTTGGCAAGGTGTTCACTGTCATTTTCGCCCGTAACCAGGATGTCGTCCAAATAACACTGGGTCCCCGGGATCCCTTGCAGGACTTGTTCCATCGCCCTCTGCCAAATAGCCGGGGCTGATGCTACCCCGAATACCAGTCGATTGTACTGGTAAAAGCCTTTGTGAGTGTTTATCGTGAGGTATTTCCTAGATGCTTCTTCCACCTCCATTTGTAGATACGCTTGGGCCAGATCAATCTTTGTAAAGCGTTTCCCTCCAGATAGTGAGGCGAAAATATCTTCTATCCGTGGAAGTGGATATTGTACTGTGTGCAGGACTGGGTTCACAGTTACCTTGAAGTCCCCACAGATGCGAACCTTCTTCGGTTCCCCAGGCGTGCTGCTCAATGATTTCTTCATTACAGGAAAGATGGGTGTGGCCCACTCGCTCCAGTCCATCTTGGACAGCACACCCGAACGCTCCAGACTCTCCAGCTCTGCTTCAACGGCTGGGCGGATCGCGTAAGGTACCGGTCTGGCCTTAAAAAAATTTGGGTTTGCGTTATCTTCGATTTTTATCATTGCCGTTACTCCTTTTGGAGTCCCAAGTCCTTGTTGGAACACCTCTTTCGCGTCAGTTAGAATTTTTGACAGTCGTCCAGGTGTGACGTCATCATCCTTTTTATCAGTCACAGTTAGCGCCTGAATGGAATGCCAGTCCGATTGTATTTTTCGGATCCATTCACGTCCCAATAATGGTGGTCCTCCATCTGGTAGTATATATAGATACAGTTTCTCTGTTTCCTTGCCGTTGTATTCAACTGGCACCCTTATTTTTCCTCTGGCGTAGACTTTTTGCCCCGTGTATTTCTTCAATACAATGGACGTGTCCTTCAAGGGTATGTGTGAGAATAGCCGCTCATAGTCTCATCGATTCATGACAGTTAGGGCTGATCCTGTGTCCAATTCCATCTTTACTGGGGACCCTGCTATCATGAGGGTGACCCAAATGGTTTGGTGATCCTCCTTTGCAATCACGTTGTGTAACTTTAGTCAACTTAGTCTCCTGCTCCCGGAGTCCTGATCACTCTCCTGATCTTCCGAACTGCTGTCTGTCAATTTCTTTACTTTTTTGTACTTTTCCTTCGTAGTTCTTGTAGTGTTCGTTTCCTTTCCCGACCTGCAGACTCTTGCTATGTGTCCCATTTTCCCACATTGCCTGCATACTTTGTCCTTAAACCAGCAGTCCTTCTGATCATGGGTTGTTCTGCCACAGCGATAGCACTTTTCTGCTCCATACGCCATTTCGTTAGCGCTGTATTCCTGTGGTTTCTGTTGTATTTCCGCAGCTCCCCGTGCTGCTGCTTCGTAGGATACTGCCACGCTGAAAGCCTGTTCTAGCTTCAGGTCCTTTCCCGAAAGTAGCCGTTTCTGGGTTCCTTCACTCTGGAGCCCGCAGACAAACTTATCCCGTAAGGTGTTTGCCAGTCCTGCTCTGAACTGGCAGTGCTTCGATAACTTGTGTAGTTCCATAAGATAGTCAGCATTGCTCTCATCTTTGTGCTGGTTTCTTTTATGGAACTTAAATCTTTCTGCTATCAGCAGCGGTGTAGGATTTAGGTGTTCCTGTAAGATATTAACAATCTCTTCAAAACTTTTCTCCATTGGTTTAGCTGGGGTAATTAAATTCCGCAATAGGCCGTACGTTCTCGCGCCCATCAAATTTAATAATACCGATGCCTTCTTTCCATCGGCCACCTCATTTGCCTCGCAGTACACTTCAATTCTTTCCACATACGTGGTGCAGTCTTCTACCTCGTTGTCGAAAGCAGTGACACTGCCACTCTTCGGCATCTTGAGTGATTTAAAATGGTGGCTCCCGCGCTTTTTCTTCTTCCCCAATGGAATAAAATGGCGCCTCCCGCGCTTTTCCTTCTTCCCCAATGGAATAAAATGGCGCCTCCCGCGCTTTTCCTTCTTCCCTTTGCTGCCACGCTGCTCCTAGCGTTCTACAGGGTAATGGCGGCGACCCGCGGCTTCGGAGCGTATCACTTTTCCTTCCCCTCGTTCTATCCTCTCCACGCTGCCCGGTTCTTGAGCACCGACCGCGCCCTGTGCACCCCACCCTCTCTCTCTCTCTTCCTCCCGACGATGCTGCACGGCCCCTTTGCAGAGCCGCTCGATCAAGCCCGAGCCCGCCGCAGTCCGGAAGGGTCAGCGCACTACCTGCTACCAGCACGACTTGCTGGAACCCCTTGACTGGGGAGCCAGGCCCAGCTCTCCACAGCCTCCCCTGCAACTCTCCGATGGATCCCTGGGCGGTTGCCCGCGGTCGATGCCTGCCATTCTGACTTCGACCTCCAAGAAGCTTCTCTTCAGGGAAAAGATCCCCGTGAGGTGATGCAGTACTGCAGGTGAGTTCGAACCTGCTCGTCGCCAGTGTAGTGTCCGGGTATCAATAATACTCGGACTGCAGGAGAACAATAAAACAGGTATTTACTGAACAGAGGGGAACTCAAGACTGAAATACAGAAGCCTGCTATGGCTTTATATATAGGGGTGGTCACTGCTGGTACTGCAGTATAGAATCAGTTCTTCTCTTAAAGGTACATACACAACAAAAAGGGTCATACTCTCTGTTTTTTCAGGTGCTTGTCTGCAGAGCTCATTACCTGGTCTCAGGCTCTCTGGCGTATATGGAATATTGGGTCTTCTTGGCAATGTGGGACAGCAATCAACTTTCCTCCCAACGGATTTTTTTTTTTTTTAAATGAACAAGATATATTAAAAGGGAAGTACCTTGCATTGAGCGTATTTGCCTTGAGGGGACAGTCCCATTCTTTTCTAAAGAAGACATTGTTAAAACATTAAAGGCATTGTAAAAGTATTGCTCTCTTCAATCTTCTCCTTCTCTGACCCATTTAGGTTTTTCTATAAACTCAAACTGGTGTAAACAAATTACAAGGGAAGTACAATATAACAATACACTATACCTCATTTATAGTGAACCTAGCCACTGCACTAATGAGTCCTAGCATAAAAATATGTTTTTGCTTTTGATATACATGAAACAAACTACCAAAGGCATGGATTCGTGCTTCATGGGCACATCATGGATACAGACAGTATATCTCAATAAATTGGCCAAATTTCATGTCTGAGGTCAGACGTGATTGTCACCAGACTACTGAACCACATAATTGAGCAGTGTGTGTTGTTTAATCCCTAACGATCTGGTATGAAGGAGATCAAAAGTATTTGTATTCTCTGGTCTTTAGGCAAGCTCAGTGCGGCAGCGGCGGGAACTCGAGCGGCGGTGAGTATAAAAGGTAACCCCGAGCGCGGGTAGGCCTCAGTGCGGCAGCGGCGGGAACACGAGCGGCGGTGAGTATAAAGGTAACCCCGAGCGCGGTTAGGCGTACTAATCTCCAATCTCAGGGTGGGAGAGAAGTAAAAAGTAATCGAGGTGTGACGTCACCACAAAACAGGTAAGTGATTGGTTGGGAGTATTTCTCTCTTTTTTAAAACTTTAACTCTGTGGTTTATAGTTTTTAAGGTCTCTGTGGTGCAGCGGGGACAGTTTGTAAACCAGGGCCCTTAAATATATCACTTAACTGTAGTGAGATTCATTTGTTTAATTTAATTGCAATTAATTAAAGGGTAAGTCATGGCAAGACAGCCCAGTGCCGTAGTATGCTCCTCCTGCGCTATGTGGGAACTCAGGGACACTTCCTGTGTCCCTGACAACCATGTGTGCAGGAAGTGTTTCCAGCTGCAGCTACTGGCAGACCGCATTACGGTGCTGGAGCAGCGATTGGATACATACTGGACCATTCGCGATGCTGAGGACGTCGTGAATAGTACGTTGGATCAGTTGGTCACACCGCAGGTAAAGTTGACACAGGCAGAGAGGGAACGGGTGACCAACAGGCAGAGTAGTAGGTGCAGGCAGGTAGTGCAGGGGTCCCCTGTGGCCATCCCCCTCTCAAACAGATATGCCGCTTTGGATACTGATGGGGGGGATGGCTTACCAGGGGAAGGCAGCAGCAGCCAACTTCCTGGCACCAGGGGTGGTTCTGCTGCACAGAACGGGAGGAAAAAGACTGGGAGAGCTATAGTAATAGGGGGCTCTATTGTAAGGGGAATAGATAGGCGTTTCTGTGGCCGCAAACGAGACTCCAGGATGGTGTGTTGCCTCCCTGGTGCAAGGGTCAAGGATGTCTCAGAGCGGCTGCAGAACATTTTGGAAGGGGAGGGTGAACAGCCAGTTGTCGTGGTGCATATAGGTACCAACGATATAGGTAAAAACCGGGATGAGGTCCTAAAAGCTGAATAAGAACATAAGAACATAAGAAATAGGAGCAGGAGTAGACCAATCGGCCCCTCGAGCCTGCTCCGCCATTCAATAAGATCATGGCTGATCTGATCCTAACCGCCAATCCACTATCACAGAACCATCTCCTGAATCTAACAGAATTAGACACACGAAATAGGAGCAGGATCAGGCTACGCAGCCCCTGGGCCCGCTCCGCTACCCACAGGGCCATGACCGATCCGAACCTAGACTCATGTCCAAATTCCTGCCTGCTCCCCGTAACCCTTAATTCCCTTTACTTCTAGGAAACTGTCTATTTCTGTTTTAAATTTATGTAATGATGTAGCTTCTACAGCTTTTTGGGGCAGCATATTCCATGGACCTACCACCCTCTGAGTGAAGTAGTTCCTCCTCATCTCAGTTTTGAAAGAGCAGCCCCTTATTCTAAGACTATGCCCCCTAGTTCTAGTTTCACCCATCATCGGGAACATCCTCCCCGCATCCACCCGATCCAACCCCTTCACAATCTTATATGTTTCAATAAGATCGCCTCTCATTCTTCTGAACTCCAATGAGTAGAGTCCCAATCTACTCAACCTCTCCTCATATGTCCATCCCCTCATCCCCGGGATTAACCGAGTGAACCTTCTTTGTACTGACTCGAGAGCAAGTATGTCTTTTCTTAAGTATGGACACCAAGGCCTAGAAATTCAGTGCCCTTAGCACCGATTTTGCGGCGCTAGAGGGCCTAGCGCTGCAATTGGCGCCGGTTCCTAAATTGCCTGGGGCCCTTCCGCGGCGGTAGACCGGTAGTGCTGCGCCGGCACCGATGACGTCATCGGTGTGCGCAGCGTCCCGGTTGCCGTGGTAACCCGGCCCCAAGCCGAAATTCAGTTGCGGCCGCCTCGCCAGTGGCAGCCGCAACTAAGACTCCGGCAAACGAGTGTTGCCGGAGTCTGCGCCGGCGCTTTAAGGAGGCGCGGCGGCCGGCCGCTTTCCCGCCGGCCGCCTGGCCGCAGCTCCCTCCCCGGACTTCTCCCCCCCCCCCCCCCGGAACAGATGCAAGCCCGGCACTTGTCCGAGGTGCCGGGCTCATTTTTGCAGAGATTTGCGCGGGCCGCGGCCGGGTGCAGGCAGCTCCTCCTTAACGGAAGGAGGAGGCCTGCACTTCCCGAGCCTGCCGCACCACAGCGGGCGCCGCAGCGCCGGAATAGCGCCGCAATGCGACGCGTTGCGCCAGTTTTCAGGCGCTAAAACCCTTCAGTAGCGCCGGCAGCCGTTTGGGCGCGGCGCTACTGAATTTTTGGCGTGCGCAAAGGGACTTAGCGCCGGCGCTAACTTCCGGCGCTAAAGCCCTGGCGCAGCGCAAACTCAATTTCTAGGCCCAAAACTGTACGCAGTATTTCAGGTGCGGTCTCACCAATACCTTGTACAACTGAAGCAATACCTCCCTATTTTTATATTCTATCCCCCTAGCAATGAAAGCCAACATTCCATTGGCCTTCTTAATCACTTGCTGCACCTGCATACTAACCTTTTGAGTTTCGTGCACCAGGACCCCCAGATCCCTTTGTACTTCAGTACTTTCCAGTTTCTTGCCATTAAGATAATAACTTGCTCTACGATTTTTCCTGCCAAAGTGCATAACCTCACACTTTCCAGTATTGTATTCCATCTGCCAAATCTCTGCCCACTTACTTAGCCTGTCTATGTCCCCTTGCAGGTTTTTTATGTCCTCCTCACTCACTACTTTCCCTCCCATCTTAGTATCATCTGCAAACTTTGATATGTTACACTCGGTCCCCTCCTCCAAATCGTTAATATAGATTGTAAAGATAGGGAGTTATGAGGTAAATTAAAAAATAGGACCTCAAAGGTAGTAATCTCAGGATTGCTACCAGTGCCGCGTGCTAGTCAGAGTAGAAATAGAAAGATATTTCAGATGAATACGTGGCTAGAGGAATGGTGCAAGGGGGAGGGATTCAAATTTCTGGGACATTGGAACCGGTTCTGGGGGAGGTGGGACCAGTACAAAATGGACGGTTTGCACCTGGGCCGGGCCGGGACCGATGTCCTAGGGGGAGTGTTTGCTAATGCTCTGGAGGAGGGTTTAAACTAAAATGGCAGGGGGTTGGGAACCTGAGCGGAGAGACAGAGGAAAGGGAAACAAGGATAAAAGCAAAAGACAGGAAGGAGAAAAACAAAAGTGGCAATCAGAGAAATAAAGGGTTTAAATCAAACATGGCCACAGTAAATAATAATTCTAAGAGAGTTAAAAAAACAAGCCTGAAGGCTTTGTGTCTTAATGCAAGGAGCATTCGTAATAAGGTGGATGAATTAGCTGCGCAAATAGAGGTAAACGAATATGATATGATTGGGATTATGGAAACATGGCTCCAGGGTGGCAAAGGCTGGGAACTCAATATCCCAGGGTATTCAATATTCAGGAAAGATAGGCAAAAAGGAAAAGGAGGTGGGGTAGCATTGCTGGTTAAAGAGGAGATTAACACAATTGAAAGGAAGGAAATTAGCTCTGATGATGTACAATCTGTATGGGTAGAACTGAAAAATACCAAGGGGCAGAAAACTTTAGTGGGAGTGTGATATACCTATCAATTCCTCCAATAAAAGGCGAAGAGTTACGAAGGTGACTAAAGGTTTTTATTGACTAAATAACAGAGCCCACTCTCGTGGGTGATCCGATCCAAGCAGGAGGAATACCAGCCAGTCGCTCACCTTTATACCTGGCCTGGTGGGTGGAGCCAAGGCGGAGTCGGCAGTGGTCATCCCAGGTATAGCAGTGTGGCAAGAGGCGACCTCGTACCGTGATACAATAGTGGTCAGTGATACAGTTATAACGAACAGTGGTGAACAGTGCTAACTACTAACAGTGATACAATAGTGAACGTGGTTTACCACATTCACCCCTTGTTTAGAATTAAGTCCGGCGGGGTGAAGTGTACTACCAATTCTGGTAGGTCAGTCTGTCCGGAGGCTTCGTAAGCCTCTCCGATCGCCGCAGCGGTGGTGTTGCCTTATCCGGTGCTGGTGCCTTATCCGGTGTTGATGCTGGTGTTTGCGTGGTCGGCGAGGGCTCGTGGGGTTCCGGCATGCCGTCTACCTGGACTGAGGTTGGGGGGGGTGGTGGCGGTGTTTCCGGATCGGCTGAGGGTGCGAGGTCTCGTAGGGAGACAGTGTCCTCCCGCCCGTCTGGGTACGCCACGTAGGCGTACTGGGGGTTGGCGTGCAGGAGGTTCACCCTCTCGACCAGGGGGTCCGTTTTATGGGTCCTCACGTGTTTCCGCAGCCAGACCGGCCCCGGGGCGGTCAGCCAGGTTGGTAGAGTGGTTCCCGTAGTCGACTTCCTGGGGAAAACGAACATTCGTTCATGGGGGGTGGTGTTAGTGGCCGTGCAAAGTAATGACCGGATGGAGTGCAGCGCTGTCGGGAGGACTTCTTGCCAGCGGGAGGTTGGGAGGCCCTTAGACTTTAAGGCTAAGAGGACGGCCTTCCATACCGTCGCGTTCTCTCTTTCCACCTGACCGTTACCTCTGGGGTTGTAGCTGGTGGTCCTGCTTGCTGCAATACCTCTCTCTAGGAGGAATTGCCGGAGTTCCTCGCTCATGAAGGAGGAGCCCCGGTCGCTGTGTATATAGTTCGGGAACCCGAACAAGGCGAAGAGGGCATTCAGGCACTTAATGACCGTGCTACTGGTCATGTCGGGGCAGGGGAAGGCAAAGGGGAAACGGGAGTACTCATCAACGATGTTGAGGAAGTACACATTACGGTCAGAGGACGGGAGGGGCCCCTTAAAGTCGATGCTCAGGCGCTCGAAGGGGCGGGTGGCCTTGATCAGGCTTGCTCGGTCCGGCCTATAGAAGTGCGGTTTGCACTCCGCACAGGTCTGGCAGTTCCTGGTCATGGTCCTGACCTCCTCGATGGAGTAGGTCAGGTTGCGGGCCTTAACGAAATGGTAGAGTCTGGTGACTCCGGGGTGGCAGAGCTGGTCGTGGAGGGTCTGAAGCCTATCGATATGCGCGCTGGCGCATGTCATTCGTGAAAGGGCATCAGGGGATTCGTTCAGCTTGCCTGGCCGGTACAAGATCTCATAATCGTAGGTGGAGAGCTCGATTCTCCATCTCAAAATCTTGTCATTCTTGATTTTGCCCTTCAGCTTGTTATTAAACATGAAAGCCACCGAACGCTGGTCGGTGAGGAGGGTAAATCGTTTGCCTGCCAGGTAGTGCCTCCAGCGCCGTACTGCCTCCACGATCGCCTGGGCCTCTTTCTCGACCGACGAATGTCGGATCTCGGGGCCCTGTAGGGTCCTTGAGAAGAAGGCCACTGGCCTCCCCTCCTGGTTTAGGGTGGCGGCTAAGGCGAAGTCGGATGCGTCGCTCTCCACCTGAAAGGGGATGGACTCGTCCACTGCGTGCATCGTGGCCTTGGCTATGTCTCCCTTAATGAGGGAGAAGGCCGCGCACGCCTCCTCCGTGAGGGGGAAGGAAGTGGCTTTCAGGAGGGGTCTGGCTTTGTCCGCGTAATTGGGTACCCATTGGGCATAGTAGGCGAAAAGCCCCAGGGTTCTCCTAAGTGCTTTAGGGCAGTGGGGGAGGGGTAGCTCCATGAGGGGGCGCATTCTTTCTGGGTCGGGGCCGATGATTCCGTTCTCCACTACGCAGCCGAGGATGGCAAGGCGCGTGGTGTTAAACACGCATTTCTCCTTATTGTAGGTGAGGTTCAGCCGTTGGGCCGTACGGAGGAATTTCTCCAGATTCGCGTCATGTTCCTGCCGGTCGCGGCCGCAGATAGTGACGTTATCTAGGTAGGGGAATGTAGCCTGCAGTTCGTTCTGGTCAACCATCTGGTCCATCTCCCTTTGGAAGACCGAGACCCCATTAGTGACACCGAAGGGGACCCTAAGGAAGTGGTATAGGCGCCCATTCGCCTCGAAGGCGGTATACTGGCGGTCCTCAGGGTGGATAGGGAGTTGGTGGTAGGCCGACTTCAGGTCGATGGTCGAGAATACTTTATACTGTGCAATCTGATTGACCATGTCAGATATGCGGGGGAGGGGGTATGCGTCCAGCTGGGTATATCTGTTTATGGTCTGGCTGTAGTCGATGACCAGGCGGTTTTTATCGCCGGTCTTTACGACTACGACCTGGGCACGCCAGGGGCTGCTGCTCCCCTCGATAATGCCCTCTTTCAGGAGGCGCCGCACCTCAGAGCTAATGAAGGCTCTGTCCCCGGCGCTATACCGCCTGCTTTTGGTAGCGACGGGTTTGCAGTCAGGGGTAAGGTTAGCAAACAGAGAGGGTGGCGGGACCTTGAGGGTGGAGAGGCTGCAGGTGTTACGCGGTGGGCGGTTTAACGTTTGCTGGTTGTTGACTGTGAGTGGGGGGAGGGGTCCACCGTATGCTAGGGTTACGCTTTGGAGGTGGGATTGGAAGTCCAGCCCTAGTAGGACGGCAGCGCAGAGATGGGGGAGGACGAGGAGTTTAAAGTTTTTATACTCCGTGCCCTTAACCGACAGGGTCACGACACAGTAGCCGCTGATGTCCGTGGCGTGGGACCTCGATGCCATCGAGATTCGGCTGCGCGTTGGTAGGACAGAGAGGGAGTAGTGGCTCACCGTGTCTGGGTGGATGAAGCTCTCCGTGCTTCCGCTGTCGAACAGGCAGGTCGTGGCGTGGCCGTTCACTTTGATGTCCATCATTGACTTGGACAGATGGTGCGGGCGGGCTTGGTCCAGGGTGACGGAAGCTAGTGTGTAGCCGAGCGAGTCGTTGTCATCTGCGGGCGAGGCGGTCGGGCGTGGTGAGTAAAATGGCGTCTCCCACGAGGTAGGGCCCCATGAGGCACTATTGGGGTCGGTTGCCTTAATCAAAGATGGCCGCCCCCATGACTCATGTGTGGGGATGCTGGCCTCAGTTGCCCTAAACAAAGATGGCCGCCCCCATGACTCATGTGTGGGGATGCTGGCCTCAGTTGCCCTAAACGAAGATGGCCGCCCCCATAGTTCGCATGCGGCACTGCTGGCCTCTGAGGATCCGCTCCTGCAGGCCTTGGAGAAGTGGCCTTTCTTCAGGCAGGTTTTACATATGGAGTTCTTGGCTGGGCAGCGCGACCTCGGGTGCTTCTCCTGGCCACAAAAAAAACAGCCGGCGGCCCGATCGCGGATGCCCGATGTCGGGGCCGGTGCCGGGGGTGGCGGGGCCGGTCGGGTCCGGGACGCCGACGCAGAGGTAGGTCCCGGGGGCGGCGCTGGGAAGGGTGCTGTGGTAGGGGTCGGGCCCGAGTCCCAGGGTCGCGAGCAGTACCTGGTGAATGCTTCCTGATCTTGGTGGGCCACTTCCAGGGAGATAGCGAGGGCTTCAGCTTTTTCCATGCTGAGGTCTTTAGCTTCCAGCAGTCTTTGCCGTGAGTACTCGGACCGTAGGCCTTTCAGGAATGCGTCGCGGATATTATCTTCAGTATTTTCGGCTGCCGACACCGATTTAAACTCACAGTTCCTGGCGAGTGCATATAGCGCCTGTGAGAATTCGGCTACTGATTCTCCTGGCTGTTGCGGCCGTGATCTTAGGAGGTGCCTAGCGTACATGTAGTTTACCGGGGTCCGGTACTTCTGTTTCAGCAGGTTGATGGCGGTCTCGTAGGTAGTCATGTCCTCGATGAGAGTGTATACTCTCGGGCTCAGTTGTGCCTGCAGGACACTTAGTTTGGATGCCTGAGGGACGCTGGATTCTCTCAGGTATGATTCGAAGCAGACCAGCCAGTGTTTAAAGTCTGCGGCTGAGTTTGCTGCTCGTGGGTTCAGGTCCAGGTACGGCGGTCTGAGGGCTCGCAGCCAAGCTGGCTGGTGTGGCTGTGCTCCTGGGAGCTGCGCTGGTGGCTCCTCCGCCGGTTGTGACTCGTTGTTGGACATCATTAAATTTAGTCAATAAAATTGATATACCTATCAATTCCTCCAATAAAAGGCGAAGAGTTACGAAGGTGACTAAAGGTTTTTATTGACTAAATAACAGAGCCCACTCTCGTGGGTGATCCGATCCAAGCAGGAGGAATACCAGCCAGTCGCTCACCTTTATACCTGGCCTGGTGGGTGGAGCCAAGGCGGAGTCGGCAGTGGTCATCCCAGGTATAGCAGTGTGGCAAGAGGCGACCTCGTACCGTGATACAATAGTGGTCAGTGATACAGTTATAACGAACAGTGGTGAACAGTGCTAACTACTAACAGTGATACAATAGTGAACGTGGTTTACCACAGAGTGGTATATAGACCTCCAAACAGTAATGCAGAGGTCGGGGATGGCATTAAATAGGAAATTAGAGAAGCGTGCAATAAGGGCACAGCAGTTATCATGGGTGACGTTAATCTACATGTAATACCCACTGGCAATGTTATGGACGCTAAGTATGGTTATCAATCTTTAACTTAGACACTGTATTATCATTGTTATAAATCCCTGGGTTAAAGTTGCCCATGTGAAGGTACGGCAAGAACTTTTAAGGACACAATGTGACTAAGAGCAGACTTTCCATAATTCTGCACCAGTATCAACTGTTGCAGACAGTGAGGCTGCGCAGTCTCCAGGCAGAAACCCCAGGAGGAAGGGGTGGAGTTGGGTTTTTCGAGCGGGAAAAGAGGAGCAACTGGAAGAGAAGAGGGCAGGAGCTCTGAAAAGAGGGCTCAGGAGGCAAATGGCTGCCGCATCCCGTCCCGGGCTTCCAAACTCGGCCGCCACCCTTTGTATTAGTAGCTCTGCATCCAGAACTCAAAGTGGGATTCAGTGATCATGAAGAGAATTCAACGAAGGGGTTCGGAGTCGTAAGTCTTGCAGACATTATACATACCATGAGCTCCAACTTAAGCGCGCCAACGAAAGAGTGCACTCGAATTTGGACACAGGGACAGATTCTCCTTTGAATCCATATAAATGGAGAATGTATGTTTATTATGTCTAGATTCATTCTAATGTATGCAAATGTCTAATTTAGGTCATTGACCCGTAATCTTCTTATACTGTCTGACGTTAAAACTATAAAGTAAGATAATTAGAATTAAGCCATTGTAGTAGTGATCTCCTTACTGGACTATAGAATACTGTCTACAACAGAGACCACATCTTACATATATCTAGAGAACCGTGAAGGGGTTACATACATATAGATTGGGCTAACCAAATTAGTAACAATACTGTGGAGGAGAAATTCCTGGAGTGTATACGGGATGGTTTCCTGGACCAATATGTCGAGGAACCAACTAGAGATCAGGCCATCTTAGACTGGGTATTATGTAATGAGAAAGGATTCATTAGCAATCTTGTTGTGCGAGGCCCCTTGGGTCAGAGTGATCATAATATGATAGAATTCTTCATTAAGATGGAGAGTGAAATAGTTGACTCAGAGACTAGGGTCCTGAATTTAAATAAAGGGGACTACGATGGTATGAGGTGCAAGTTGGGTAGGATTGATTGGGGAATGACACTCAAAGGGTTGACGGTGGATGGGCAATGGCAAACATTCAAAGATCGCATGGATGAACTACAGAATTTGTTCATCCCAATTTGGCATAAAAATAAAACAAAAAAGGTGACTCAACCGTGGCTAACAAGGAAAATTAGGGCTAGCATAAGATCCAAGGAGAGGACATATAAATTGGCCAGAAAAAGCAGTAAACCTGAGGATTGGGAGCAGTTTATGATTCAACAAAGGAGGACAAAGGGATTAATTAAGAGGGGGGAAATAGAGTATGAGAGTAAGCTTGCAGGGAACATAAAAACTGACTGTAAAAGCTTTTATAGATATGTGAAGAGAAAAAGTTTGGTGAAGTCAAGCGTAGGTCCCTTGCAGTCAGAATCAGGGGAATTTATAATGGGGAACAAAGAAATGGCAGATCAATTAAATACATACTTTGGTTCTGTCTTCACAAAGGAGGACACAAATAACCTCCCAAAGATGTCAGGGAACATAAGGTCTAATGACAGGGAGGAACTGATAGAAATCAGTATTTGTAGGGAAATGGTGTTAGGGAAATTGATGGGATTGAGGGCCGACAAATCCCCAGGGCCTGATAATCTACATCCTAAGGTACTTAAGGAAGTGGCCCTGGAAATAGTAGATGCATTGCATGTCATCTTCCAAAATTCGATAGACTCTGGAACAGTACCCATGGATTGGCGGGTAGCTAATGTTACCCCACTGTTCAAAAAGAGTGGTAGAGGGAAAATGGGGAATTACAGACCAGTAAGCCTGACACCGGTAGTGGGGAAAATGCTAGAGTCCATTATAAAGGATGTAATAGCAGAGCACTTGGAAAAAAGTGACGGAATCGGACAAAGTCAACATGGATTTACAAAAGGTAAATCGCGCTTGACTAATCTACTGGAATTTTTTGAGGATGTAACTGGTAAAATAGATAAGGGAGAACCAGTTGATGTGGTGTATTTGGATTTTCAAAAGGCTTTCGATAAGGTCCCGCATAAGAGATTAGCGTGTAAAATTAAGGCACATGGGATTGGGGGCAAGGTATTGACTTGGATAGAGAACTGGTTGGCAGACAGAAAGCAAAGAGTTGGAATAAATGGTTCTTTTTCCGAGTGGCAGGCAGTGACTAGTGGGGTACTGCAGGGATCAGTCCTTGGACCCCAGCTATTCACAATATATATTAATGATCTGGATGAGGGAACTAGATGTAATATCTCCAAGTTTGCAGATGACACAAAGCTGGGTGGGCGTGTGTGTTGTGAGGAGGATACCGATAAACTCCAGTATGATCTGGACAGGTTGGGTGATTGGGCAGAAGCATGGCAGATGCAATATAACATGGATAAATGCGAGGTTATCCACTTTGGTGTCAAAAACAGGAAGGCAGATTATTATCTGAATGGCAATAGATTGGGAGAAGGGGAAGTGCAACGAGACCTGGGCATCCTTGTGCACCAGTCGCTGAAAGTAAGCATGCAGGTGCAGCAGGCAGTTAAGAAGGCAAATGGTATGTTGGCCTTCGTAGCGAGGGGGTTTGAGTACAGGAACAAGGATGTGTTGCTGCAGTTGTACAGGGCCTTGGTGAGACCACAACTTGAGTATTGTGTGCAGTTTTGGTCGCCTTATCTGAGGAAGGATTTTCTTGCCATGGAAGGAGTGCAGCGAAGATTCACCAGGCTGATACATGGGATGGCAGGAATGACGTATGAGGAGAGATTGGGTCGATTTGGCTTATACTCGCTGGAGTTTAGAAGATTGAGAGGGGATCTCATCCAAACTTATAAAATTCTAACAGGACTAGACAGACTAGATGCTGGAAGGATGTTCCCGATGGTCGGGGTGTCCAGAACCAGGGGTCACAGTCTAAGGATAAAGGGGAAGCCATTTAGGACAGAGATGAGGAGGAATTTCTTCACCCAGAGAGTGGTGAACCTGTGGAATTCTCTACCACAGAAGGCAGTGGAGGCCAATTCATTAAATATATTCAAGAAGGAGTTGGATACATTTCTTAAGGCTAAAGGGATCAAGGGATATGGAGAGAAGGCAGGAGCAGGGTACTGAATTTGGACGATCAGCCATGATCTCATTGAATGGCGGAGCAGGCTCGAGGGGCCGAATGGCCTACTCCTGCTCCTATCTTCTATGTTTCTATATGTTTCTATTGCCTGCTGTCTTGCTTTTAGGCTCGTTACAGCTTTGTGAATATCCAAACGTTTTGTTAACTACATTTACGTATTATTGTTGAGAAGTATGAGCGCTCTAATCTCAGCACTACCAAGAATGCAGCAACAGTGTTTGTTATCATGTACTGCAAATGGAACGTCTGCAATTGACAAAGTACAAGATTCCTGCACAATTTACTCCCCTGTTCTTTCCTCTGCCAATATCTGCATCTTTACACATGTTGGTTGTTTATAACCAATCTTCCAGCAAGAAATATGGAGGTGGGCTATCTAATCTGCCCTGTTACGTCATGAAATTAGGTTGTTTTCCCATTGCAAGGCATTGAAAGTCTCCCTGTAGTATTGCCTGGCTCTCTCACAATGTATGCATAAGAACAAGGAGCTGACATATTGTCAGAGGCAAATCAGATATGAAAAACCTATGGGAATATTCAGGCAGATTGGTTGGTTGGGCGGGAAGTTAGATGAGGGCACTCGGCATCATAGAAATTATCAGAAAAGTAGGATGAAGGCGAGGGCATGATATATGGAATAAGCTCGCACTAGCAATGCCCATCCTGAAATTGAGAAAAAAGACAAAAGAGGGTGGGAGAAATCAGCTCAAGAGGAAGAAAACTAAATAGCAAAAAAATCCAGAGCAGACAGAAAAGAAAAACAGCAAGCGAAGCAAAGCACTGAACAGAGAGAAGCAACGTGAGTGTTACCAGTATGTTGGAAATATTACAGCAGGTCTTTTTTTAAACCTTATATTCCACAGAGGGGTGAAAACCTGTAAAGATTGAAAAAATTATTTTTCATATTTTGTTCTTTTTGGATTTAGAAAAATATCTACAAACTAGAGCTGTACACAGGGAAGGGCACAATGACATAATTAATAATGAGTCATCACATTACTTATGCCATCTCCAATAAGTACAAAACAGGCATTATTATTTGCTTTTTGGTTTTTAGCAGGAAACTTGTTAGTGGTATTTTTAGTCAGCCAACCAAATGCTGATTGTAATGAAAATTGTTCAGGTTACCAAGCCAGAAATTGTCACTTTGACCAAAATAAATGAGTCGATTGATGGTAACAGTGGCACTGCCTGGAAAATTCAAGTGATGTTTTTGTATGGTTAATTTTTACTTTATTAGTTGAAGCATTACAACACAATGACGACATATTGGGCAATGAGTTACCTCAACCAAGAACCTAAAGAGCATCATGGCAGGTAATGACCAAGCAAAGGGCCTTTAACTTTCTCTCCTCCACTGAGGAAAAGGTCACCCAACAGTTTATCATGGAAGCCATAAAAAGGCTGGATGTACAAGTCTTAGAGGAACAGGGCCGGCTGTGATCTTCTCCAAAGTTAAATAGCCTGCTGACACCAACAGTGGGCTTTTCCATATCTGTGGCAGGGTGGGCTTTGCACCTGCCTATTGGGCCATGGGCTAAGTCTGGTGGCTTTTTCAGCATCTGAAGCAGCTGAAGAAGATATTTTCTTATAAATTTCAGGACTTTAGGGGCTGCAGTCCAATGACACTCCCTTGGGGGGGGATTAAAATGTTTAATTCCCTTGTCCACCACACCAACATTGGACGCCAGCAACATACTGGCATCCCTTGCATTCAGCATTGCTATGGCAGTAATGACTGGAATTAATATGTAAGACATTTTCCAATCATTACTTTGTCATTTGAATATGCCTGCTCCTATTTGGGCAGACCTATTCAACGGCCCTCGTTACTTCCAGGGAAAAATGCCCAAAGCGGCGACAGCCTGCTGAGAGCCAGCAAAACTGCTTCCCGTCTGATTTTCCACCCCTGCCCTCCACAGACCTGCCTGAAATTGGGCAGACAGAGAGTGACAGATCGGCAATCAACTGTCTAGGTCACAATGAATTGTCACTTGAGATAAGTAATGGAACTGCTGCCGGCTGTGAATCTGTACCACAGTAGGAGTCAGCCCCTGCAGGGGAGGAGAGCAAACCGGGAGGGAAAAAGCACACAAAAAACTAGCAATGTTTTTATTGTGTAGCTATATTGGGCCATTGCACTTTTGATGGTGAACATTAGCTGGCTTAATGGAAACAAACTACAGTACCAACAATGATGTGAGGAAAGTAAATCACTCTCACTTGTTATATTTGGACAAAAAATTGCTACTACAGTGATTAAAGTATTAAGACTATCTGAGAGGATTAAACAGATAACTGAAATATTCATGATTCTACACAAAATAAAACAGAACTTCAGAAGCAGAAATTTAATTTGTTCATAAGGCAGTAATATTTTTGATCAGGTTCCTAATTAGAGAGGTTTTAATTGGATCTAGGCAGCCAAAATAAACATGTAAACTACTAATCTCATTAAATATTGCAACAGTAACTCTTTTTCCATGCTGTGTGATTCCATGGTTCTGGATATTCTCCTAATATTTCATTTTATGATTCATCATACTGTAATAATAACCAGTATCTCTCATTGTGTTGCACAAGAGTAGTCCAGGACCTGCAATGCGGTTTCTGATCTTTAGCCCAGTACTGTGGAAACTCTAAATCAGTGGCCTTGTTTAATCTTACATTCATAAATGTGTGGGCTTTATACCCTTCTCTCTCATTTAATTTATTTATATCTATATCTTTAATGTTTACCTTTTTTAAAGCTATGACACACAGCAAGATGGTCTGCAGGATGTAGCAGGTTAGAGATAGGTAGTTAGTGTTTAGCAGTATTGAAGGTGGGGGTCGCGGAGTTCAGCAATGACTGAGGGATGGTTCTGGGCTTTGGTAGCACTGGGAAAATAGTTCAGAACGGGTGGGAAGTGGGCGGGAAGAGGCTGTCAGTCTCCTGAAGCTGGCTTGCTGGTGAGTGTGAGAAAGGGACTTTTGGGGTGTCTCACAGTAGGGAAAGGGACAGAGTCCAGGGCAGGGAAGGCCCAAACTCTGTTTGTAGGGCTTGAAAGAGCACTCCTGCTCCTCCTGATCACACAAAAGAAAGTAAAAAAAAGTTTACCTGGTGGTCTTGTTAGCTTTACGGTCCTCTACACATTGGTTTTCACCAATGGGAAGGCCACAGCAGCATCCCTGCTCAGGCTGAAGTTTAAAATCACTGTCGGACCTCCCAATGATGTCATCGGATCCTGATTAGCATGTGAATTAGGACCCTGCTGACTTTTGGTGGGTGGCTTAGCTGCCTGTCCGGAAGCACCCATTAAAATGAGAAATGGTGGGATGCGAGGGGCTTTCCAGCAGGTAAGTAACCCAAGCCATTTTAATCGCCAACCTGCCTGAGCAGCCAGGTTAGAAATTCCCCACCCCACCACCCCACCCCCCATCTATTTCTGTGTGTCCCTTTTTCACACACAGACAGGCATCCTGGTCTAGATTTTTGATGGTGTCATGCCCATTTTTCGAGAGCTAAACGAATGCCTAAGCCTCCAAAAATGCCCTTCCACCATATTGGTATAGGCAAAAAAAAAGGTGCCCTGGGCCCGTGCCTGGAACAAGCATTAGTCCCTTTACATATGCAACTATGTTTGAGGCCCCCTATGCAAAATTGGGCTGCCCTGAATGCAATGGGCGGGCTGCATTCAGGAAAACCAGGTCTACATGCAGCCCTTATAGGGACCACTGCAGGCTACCACCAAAAAGGTAGGTTTGTAAACTATACTTACCTGAAATTGGAGCCAGAAGGAGCTCCACATTAAAACCGTGGGCTGCTGCCAACCACCTCTCACACTTTCCCTCTCGATCGCTGGGGGAGCGGGGGAGCTCCTCTTGGCTCCACATTAAAAGTATGGACCACTGCCGGCCCATGTTCACCCCGATCCCAATTGCCAACACCGCCCCCCACCAAATGTATGATTTTTCACCTCCCTGCAACCAGTGAACTGCCTCTTGTGGCAATACTACTGGCCGCAGTAGGCCCGTCGCCTCCTGATAACGCAAGAGGACCAATATTGCGTGATCCTCTGGCCCATCAATTTAGGCATGGCAGCCGTTACTATTGCTTAGTTTGTGCCCCAAAACAAGCATGAACAAATTTCTAGGCCTTTCTTAATTTATTGGTGATCAAAGTAAGGGATGATAGCATTGTGTACCACAGTGTCAAATTCAAGCACTGTCAGGTCAGAAAGAGTATCGGTTAGATGCAGAAAAGTCTCCCTCTACATTACCCCAGCATTAGTACCAGCATACAGTTCCCGTATTTGCACACCAGCCATTGTTTTGACAGATCTCCTTATTTCAACATTATTCTCTGCCAATAATGGGCCCTTTGGTAGATTAACCAAGTGACCATTGCACAAATGTAAACCTCGACAGTGATTGTTAGCTGGTTATTTGACAGCAGGGGCATCACTCAATGGCGATGAACTGATTTGGGTTAGTAAAACATTTAATGGACAGAAATGGGGTTAGGTTGATCGAACACAGTGGGCCCGATTTTGTGGCTTTTGTGGGAAATGGTTGGATTCCCCCGAATGTGGGGTTCTGACACACAAAAAAATGTGTCAGCCAGCTCCACGCAATTTTCCCTCAAGTGGCCAATTAATTTCCAGCATGTGGGCAGCCTTGCTAATTGTCCATTTCTAGTCAGAAAGCCCCACATTATGATGTCATCATTCGTGGTGCTTTCAAGGTCCATAGCAAGCATTGCAATCATCCTCTGAAGGCTTCCAAATGAACCATACAGGATGGCAGAGGAGCCTGCTTCAGCTGTGGCCGGTGCCAGACCCCGAGCTGCCTTCAAATTCGATGAGGCTTCACTGCAGGCATTATTGGATGGGGTTAGGGCCCACAGGGAGGTCCTCTTCCCTAGGTCAGGGAGGAAGAGGCCTCCCACTGAGACCAATGCTGCATGGATGCAGGTGTCAGCAGATGCCAACTCTCTGGGAGTCACCAGAAGAACCTTGGCATTACATCTCTAACTCCTTCCTTTACTCCCCCACAGTACCATCCAGAGCCCCCGTCCTCACTGTGGAGGAGGAAGATGCTGTGCAGCCAGACTCCTCAGAGGAAGCTCCAACCTCTGAGGGCGCAGCGTCAGCAGAAGTAAGCGCACCCAGCGCCAGCGCAGACACTCACACCTCGGGGGGACCTTCAGGACATAGGGTAGTGTTGTCACCTGGTGCTTCACAGCTCACAAGTGAGCCTCAGCAGATTCTGGAGACAGGGACAGCAGTGGAGAGTCCTCGTCGGAGGGCACAGGACTCTGCCAGCTCAGCTCAGTTGCGCTGCATGTCGACCCTCTGCCTCTGAGTCCATCCGCAAGAGAAGAGGTGATGGATCTCCATGCACAAATGCAGGAGTCTCTGGCAGGTTTTGTCTCCAGGGTCGCTGCGAGTGTGGAGTGAATGGAGGAGTCCATAGCGACCATGAGCAGAGCCTTTGTGGAGTCATTGGCGCATGAACGCATCACCATGGAAAGGTTGGCAACCTCCATGGAGGAGATAACTCGCCAGGGTACGGAAAACATGGTGAGTGCTCATAAGAGAATGACATCTCTTGAGGAGCATTGGCCATCTATTGAACAGAGAAACCAGATCTTCATGGAAGTCCTTCTGCGTAGGACTGCCAGTGCAGAAACGGGTCCCCATGGCCCCCTAAAGCGCAGCAAGGTACTCTCAAGCCACTTCCAAGCGCTGGCCCCTTCAGGCCTGTGCAGCTACAGGTGAGTGAGCAGCAGCCTGGTGCTCCTGGTGCTCATCATGCTGTTCCTGGTTCTGCTGCTGCCGCCTCTGCTGCTGGAGATCCTCTAATGGCAAGAAGGGAAGGAAGAAAAGGCGTCCCATGCTTCTGGTGGATGCCTCCGCTGAGGAAGCGCTGAGTGAGGGTGGCGAGAGGGGCTTCCCAGGAGATCACATTGGAGAAGTGTGTGAGGCTCCAACCTTCCACAGCTGTGCCTCAGCCTTGAAGAAGTAGCCCCAAACTTGCAACAACAAGGTCCTTCAACATACAAGTGCTGGCCCTTTAAATCGCAGCTTCTCCGATTGACCTGCAGCTGCAAGCAAGCAAGCCAACTGTTTTCACACCAGGTCTCATCAGCGGGGTTCCCCGCAGGCGTGTTTCACGTGGGGAAAGCCCCAAAATCGCTACGGCCCCTCAAAATCTACTTAAACAAGGTAATAATTGGTGATTTGTGTTCCGACAGCCAGTCCCGCCAACGGCGGGCGGGACTGAAGCGGGTCACGGAGAAATGGCAGTCCGAAAGTCAGACGGGGCGGGGAATCAGGCGGG
Source organism: Somniosus microcephalus (assembly GCF_052327205.1). Lineage (NCBI taxonomy): Eukaryota > Metazoa > Chordata > Chondrichthyes > Squaliformes > Somniosidae > Somniosus > Somniosus microcephalus. The sequence continues at coordinate 237,447,898 of NC_140993.1, forward strand.
GGGGGGTCGCGACCTGCTTTTTCGGCGAGTTTCGGCCCCCGGCCGCCTGGAATGCCGCCCGACGGCTGGCAGAAAATCGGGGCCAATATTTTAACATCTCCCACCCATTGGTTGGCAAAGATGGGGGGTTAAAGTCGAGGCCAGTATGTCCACACGTGCAATATAAACCTGAATTTTAATGGGGAAGGCGGGTTGGGAGCGGGGGGGCGGGGGTGCTCCGAGGCGGTCGGGAAAACCCGGAGAATGGGTTTCACACACGCTCTGCCCAATTTAACGGGATTTGCATGGGGAACCTCTTTTTCCCACCCGCAGCCTGCCACACTGAGAGGTTGGCTGGCTGCGGGCGGCTAGGCCTGTGGCACGAGTCCGCAGAGAGGAGGGAGGGATCGTGTGGGGACTACGGGGTGGCCAGAGGAGGACGGGGGGGTCTGAAAGAATTGGGGGCCGGAAGCAGCACGAGAGGGGGGGGAAGAGGATGGGTGAGGATCGGGGGGCCAGGAGCAGCATGGGGTCGGGGGTTAGGGAAATATCGGGGGCCGGAGGACCACGGTGTGGATCGGCAATGATCGGGAGCGGGAGGAGCAGTGTGTGGATCGGCAACGATCGGGAGCGGGAGGAGCAGTGTGTGGATCGGCAACGATCGGGAGCGGGAGGAGCAGGGTGTGGATCGGCAACGATCGGGAGCGGGAGGAGCAGGGTGTGGATCGGCAACGATCGGGAGCGGGAGGAGCAGGGTGTGGATCGGCAAGGATCGGGAGCGGGAGGAGCAGGGTGTGGATCGGCAACGATCGGGAGCGGGAGGAGCAGGGTGTGGATCGGCAATGATCGGGAGCGAGAGGAGCAGGGTGTGGATCGGCAATGATCGGGAGCCGGAGGAGCAGGGTGTGGATCGGCAATGATCGGGAGCGGGAGGAGCAGGGTGTGGATCGGCAATGATCGGGAGCCGGAGGAGCAGGGTGTGGATCGGCAATGATCGGGAGCGAGAGGAGCAGGGTGTGGATCGGCAATGATCGGGAGCGGGAGGAGCAGGGTGTGGATCGGCAATGATCGGGAGTGGGAAGAGCAGGGTGTGGATCGGCAACGATCGGGAGCGGGAGGAGCAGGGTGTGGATCGGCAATGATCGGGAGTGGGAGGAGCAGGGTGTGGATCGGCAATGATCGGGAGCCAGAGGAGCAGGGTGTGGATCGGCAACGATCGGGAGCGGGAGGAGCAGGGTGTGGATCGACAACGATCAGGAGCGGGAGGAGCAGGATGTGGATCGGCAATGATCGGGAGCCGGAGGAGCAGGGTGTGGATCGGCAACGATCGGGAGCGGGAGGAGCAGGGTGTGGATCAGCAACGATCGGGAGCCGGAGGAGCAGGGTGTGGATCGGCAACGATCGGGAGCAGGAGGAGCAGGGTGTGGATCGGCAACGATCGGGAGCGGGAGGAGCAGGGTGTGGATCGGCAATGATCGGGAGCGGGAGGAGCAGGATGTGGATCGGCAATGATCGGGAGCGGGAGGAGCAGGGTGTGGATCAGCAATGATCGGGAGCCGGAGGAGCAGGGTGTGGATCGGCAATGATCGGGAGCCGGAGGAGCAGGGTGTGGATCGGCAATGATCTGGTGCCAGAGGAGAATGGGGGGTTTGGAGCATCATCAGAGGGCCAGGAGGAGTGGGGGTGGGGGAGGAGGAGCGGGGGTGGAAGGCAGACAAATCGGAGGGCTGGAGGAGCATAGGGTGGCGGGTGAACAGACCTCATGTGGGGGATCGGAGAGCTGCAGGGGGAAATTGGAGGCTTTGTCGTGGTGGGTTTCCAATCGCTGGGGTGGATTAGGCAGGGACGTGGTTGGAGGTCAATCATCACAGCCCCAGCACATCGCTGCAGGAGTTTCTCAGGGCAGTGTCCTAGGTCCAACCATCTTCAGCTGCTTCATCAATGACCTTCCCTCCAACGTAAGGTCAGAAATAGGGATGTTCACTGATGACTGCACAGTGTTCAGTGCCATTCACAACTCTTCAGATAATGAAGCAGTCCATGCCCGCATGGAACAAGACCTGGACAATGTTCAAGCTTGGGCTGATAAGTGGCAGGTAACATTCGCGCCACAGAAGTGCCAGGCAATGACTATCTCCAACAAGCGATAGTCTAACCACCACCCCTTGACATTCAACGGCATTACCATCGCCGAATCCACCACCATCAACATCCTGGGTGTCATCATTGACCAGAAACTTAACTGGACCAGCCACATAAATACTGTGGCAACAAGAGCAGGTCAGAGGCTAAGTAATTTGCGGCGAGTGTCTCACCTCCTGACTCCCCAAAGCCTTTCCACCATCTATAAGGCACAAGTCGGGAGTGTGATGGAATACTCTCCACTTGCCTGGATGAGTGCCACTCCAACAACACTCAAGAAGCTCGACACCATCCAGGACAAAGCAGCCCGCTTGATTGGCACCCCATCCACCACCTTAAATATTCACTCCCTCCACTGCATACCGCAGCTGCAGTGTGTACCATCTACAAGATGCACTGCAGCAACTCGCCAAGGCTTCTTCGGCAGCACCTCCCAAACCCGCGATCTCTTCCACCTAGAAGGACAAGGGCAGCAGGCACATTGGAACACCACCACCTCCAAGTTTCCCTCCAAGTCACACATCATTCTGACTTAGAAGTATATCGCTCATCCTTCATCATCGCTGGGTCAGAATCCCGGAACTCCCTACCTAAGTACTGTGGGAGTACCTTCTCTGCACGGACTGCAGCGGTTCAAGAAGGCTGCTCACCATCACCTTCTCAAGGGCAATTAGGAATGGGCAATAAATGCTGGCCTTGCCTGTGATGCCCATATCCCATAAATGAATTAAAAAAAACATAACTCCCTGATCCAGCAGTCCTCGCCTTACTTTAGCTGGCGGGCTTCACGAGGCCTGCAAAGCCCGGCCAACTAAAGTTAAATTCAAAATGGAGGTTAAATCAGAAGTTCCTGCCTCATTATAATAATTAAATGGGCATCCCGCCTCCGTTAAAACCGGAAGTGGGCGGATTGGAGGTGGGTTCTGGTCAGGATTCAGATTTTTAACACTTTAACTTTCCACATGACCCCAACCCACCCGTTTTTTGGGGTTAAAGTTCCCCCCATAGTTTCCGTTAGCTAGTTTTTATAAAATCTCTTTGATGCCCCAAAACTGTGAAAGTAATATCACAGTGAAATGGCAATGTTCTCCAGAAGTCTGCAATAAAAAATTCAAATAATTAAAAATCAATTTACAAGAATAGCCAAGTACTGTTGTCAGAATTCTGAATGGATGCTTGTGTTTCAGCCTTTTATTTACACCCACAAGTCTGCCAATAACTTTCTCATGGAATTAAGACAATCATTTTGTTTGTACTGTTGGATTGATATTTCTACCAATGATTGGTGGAGTTTCATCCACCATGATGCAAAAATAATTTTGATCTGACACCATGATATGCTTAATTGTGCCGAATTAATATTCATGTTTCAGTTTAAATGTGTGTGCATGCTGTGCTCTTGTACCGCTGCATCGGAAATACAAGCGAGCGTTGGGGGGAAAAGTGGGATCATATGGTATAGATGTTCTGACTTCCTTATTGTTGCACTAGCAAACTAAAGGATAGGGATGATGTTCAAGTAAAACACTTCACCGGAGTTTTGTGCACATTTGTTAAGGGATGTCGAAGTTGGGAATGGAACATTTTTCTCCTTTTACCCCCTGTGTCAGTATCGAGCAGCCCAAGATCTGGTAGCATAGGCTATGTACAGGGGACAGCCCCCTCTACTTCACCCCATTATTGGCCCAGAAATTCGGGTCGGGGGCTTCCCGCGGGTGTAAGCCCCTGACCTGCACTTACCTAGCGTGCCAGCCGTTGAGCTGTAGGGCCCCGTGGAATTCCGATCCAGGGCCTGGTCCAGCTGCCGGCGCGCAGTGCTTGCGTATCCCAGGGGCGCAGTTAGTTCGATGCGTCCCCTGGGATCATGTGGGCCATGGGGAGCCAATCGGAGCAGGGAATGCTCCATTCATAAGTCTTGACAGGAAGTGCTGTCAAGACTTATAAATACTACGGCCCCAAGATAGCACTAAACCTTCAAATAAATTTTTTTAAAACATCACGGCCTAGAAATTCGGTGGGCTGCGCCACCAGTTAGCGCCTAAAGAGGGCACTCAGTGGCTTTAGCGCCACTGGCCACACCTCCCGCGATATTTAGCTGGGGCACTAATGGCGGCGTTAGCCTGTTGCGCTGCGCCGCCAATGACATCATCGGTGTGCGCAGCACCCCGCTACTGCCCCGATCACAATATTTGGTTGCGCCCGCCTCTGTAACGCCGGTCGCAAATCGCGCCCGGTTGACGGGGCCTACCTGTGGCGGTAGTGGCGCAAATTAAGGTGGAGGTGCGGGTCGGCCATTTCTTTCGGTGGCCGCCTGCCAGCACCTCCATCCCCGGCCTCCTGACCGCCCCCCCCCCCCACCGGGCTGTGCCGGCTGTGTCCCGAGAGCCCGGCACTTCTCCTCAGTGCCAGGCTCTTTTGCCGGCACTCACGATCGGTCATCGCGCTGGTGCAGGCCCCTCCCCCTTAAGAAGGGGAGGAAGGTCTGCAGTACCGCAGCCTGCCGCTGCGGCACGTTGCGCTGCGATATTCAGTTTGAGCGCCCCAAGAGGGACGTGGGGCGCCTCGAGCAGCGCCCCGCGTCCCTCTTGGGGCGCTCAAATTGAAATTCCGGCGGGCGCAACGGCTCCGATCGCAGCGGTAATTCTGGCGCCCAGGCGAGCTTTTCTTGGCCCACATTTTTTAAATAAACTATAAATTACATGAAATAACTATTTTAAACAACAATTTAAATTTTTGAAAAAAATAATTTTATATTCTAACAGGGCTAAAAATAAACTTACCTTGCTTTAAAGTATTTAAAAATAATAAACCTGTGGAAAAAATGTTTTAATTTTAATTAATTCACCACTTACCTTGTAAAAAGCAGGCCTTATGCCTGCTTTTTAAATTTCTAACTTCTGCAGACTTACCCTCACGGAAAAACCTGTAAAAAAAACCTAAGTTTGATGTGCACGCACAGCCTCCCCCGCGCACGCGTTCGACCTCTGAACCCCTGCTTTCAGAGGAATGGAAGTGCCGGTTTCCCACGCATGCGCAGTGCATGCAGGAAACCAGCACTTCCATCAGGCCTACGGGTGAGTACCCAACGCGTACTCACCCGTGGAGACCCGAATTTCTGGGCCAATATTAATATGCCTGTGCCCAACTTCAGATTGACATTTCCATTTCTTTGATCAATCACTCTTATGGCCTCTCTGAGTGTGATTTGCTGCTAATTAGTTCTGAATTACGCATAGCTTTGTGCTGTTAACATGTGTCCACTTAGAACGAGATTGAGACGGTCAAAACTCATTTCCCTTTGAATACTCACAGTTTTCCTAATGATGAGACTTTCATCGCAGTCTGGGTTGATTCAAACCCAGCAACCGATGGTGAAAGCAGTTTCTAATCCCCTGCACCACACAACACCAGCTTTTAGGTTGCTATCCAGGGATGGCCCTGTGGAGGAGGCTAGGACAAGTTTGAAGTCTACCCTAAGCTTGACAGCACAATGTAGGGATTGGATCCTGGATCCCAAGTTTGTGGGTGAGAGCGGTGTGTTCTCCACCATTCCCCCGCACCCCACCAGCCCTCAACTCCCCAAGCAGATGCCTTATTAAAAAAATTGCCAAAGCAGATGTCTTTGCTGCTCCTTCCATTCCTACATTACAACATGTGACTACACTTCAAAAGTACTTCATTGGCTGTAGAGCGCTTTGGGACATCCTGAGATTGTGAAAGGCACTATAGAAATGCAAGTCTTTCTTTCCATGGTGATGATGCAGCCTCTGAGTGATGCGGATGTGACAGAACCATCTGTGCAGATATTAATGAATACATTTAATTGACTTTGGATGATCCATGAATTGCAGATGTTTTTACAGTATTTTCCAGAAGTCAAAGGGGGAGAAATTCATTATAGCCCAGGAATGGGCGTTAACTTTTGAAAAGTTTACGATTTAGCGCCGAGTGCTAATGCTTCAGGCTGCACGCAAAATTCAGTCTCATTGCACAAAGAAAGGATTGGAGCGCTAAATCAAGCGCTAATGGCCTAGTTCAGTGGCCTTAAACTCAAAACGCTGAATAATATCAGGTGCAGTCTAATCACAAGTCATTATTGCCACAGGCTCCAGTTCTTAAAGGGGAGGTTAATTGATGCTGCAGAACCTCATTCTTATTATTCAGCAGCTGACTCAGCCAGCAGCAGCAGGTCAAGGAGAAGGAGCCAGACGACTCAAGCAGCCGTAATGATGGCAGATCCATGCCCCAGGGAGAGAGCCCGCAGATTCAGCGACCAAGCATTGGTGTTCACAGTGGAGAGACAGAGGGCGGTGCTCTACCCGGCAAGTGGCAGGAGGCCCTCACCACAAGTCTTCCACACCTTGTGGAGGGAGGTAGCGCAGCACATCTCGGGCAGCAATGTGGTCCCCAAGACCCACACATATTGCAGGAAAATATCGAACGATCTCACTCAGGTGGTCAGGGTGAGTGAATACTTAAACAAATGCTAGATACCACCATCTGAACAACAGTCTGCACACACTGGCCAAAGCACCACACCCCCAGCACTCACCCACCAACAATCTCTATCTACCGACACTCACACCCACATCTCACACCTTGCACAAAATCACAGCTATTCAACTATGGCAGGCACATCACCCAGACACATTGCTCCACACTCACACACACTTTTCTTTCTCTTGCAGGCCAAGGTGGCTCACAACAGGAGGGAGCAGGAGCGCACAGGCGGGGGACAAGCCAACATCAAACCACTCTGAGCTGGAGACTCAAGTGCCGCACATTATAGAAACATAGAAGATAGGATTCGGCCCCTCGAGCCCGCGCCGCCATTTAATGAGATCATGGCTGATCATCCAAATTCTGTACCCAGTCCCTGCTTTCTTCCCATATCCGTTGATCCCTTTAGCCTCAAGAAATATATCCAACTCCTTCTTGAATATACTTAATGAATTAGCCTCAACTGCCCTATGTGGCAGAGAATTCCACAGGTTCACCACTCTCTGGATGAAGAAATTCCTCCTCATCTCTGTCCTAAATGGCTTATCCCTTATCGTTAGACGGTGACCCCTGGTTCTGGACTCCCCCGCCATCGGGAACATCCTTCCTGCATCTAGTCTGTCTAGTCCTGTTAGAATTTTATAAGTTTCAATGAGATCCCCTCTCATTCTTCTAAACTCTAGCGAATATAAGCCTAATCGACCCAATCTCTCCTCATATGTCATTCCTGCCATCCCAGGTATCAGTCTGGTGAATCTTTGCTGGAGTCCCTCCATGGCAAGAACATCCTTCCTCAGATAAGGTGACGAAAACTGCATACAATACTCAAGATGTGGTCTCACCAAGGCCCTGTACAACTGCAGCAAGACATCCTTGCTCCTGTACTCAAATCCTCGCGCTATGAAGGCCAACATACCATTTGCCTTCTTAACCAACGGCTGCACCTGCATGCTTACCTTCAGCGACTGGTGCACAAGGACACCCAGGTCTCGTTGCACTTCCCCTTTTCCCAATCTATTGCCGTTCAAATAATAATCTGTCTTCCTGTTGTTGCCACCGAATTGGATAACCTCACATTTATCCACATTATAATGCATTTCCCATGCATCTGCCCAATCACCCAACCTGTCCAAATCATACTGGAGTTTCTCTGCATCCTCCTCACAGCACACACGCTCACCCAGCTTTGTGCCGTCTGCAAACTTGGAGATATTACATCTAGTTCCCTCGTCTAGATCATTTATATATATTGTGAATAGCTGGGGTCCTAGCATCGATCCCTGCAGTACCCCACTAGTCACTGCCTGCCACTCGGAAAATGACCCGTTTATTCCAACTCTTTGCTTCCTGTCTGCCAACCAGTTTTCTATCCAATCCCATGTGCTTTAACTTTACATGCTAACCTCTTATGCGAGACCTTATCGAAAGCCTTCTGAAAGTCCAAATACACCACATCCACTGGTTCTCCCTTATCTATTCTACCAGTTACATCCTCAAAAAATTCTAGTAGATTAGTCAAGCATGATTTACCTTTTGTAAATCCATGTTGACTTTGTCCGATCCTGTCACTGTTTTCCAAGTGCTCTGCTATTACATCTTTTATAATGGACTCTAGCATTTTCCCCACTACTGATGTCAGGCTTACCGGTCTATAATTCCCCGTTTTCTCTCTACCACCCTTTTTAAATAGTGGGGTTACATTAGCTATCCTCCAATCCATGGGAACTGTTCCAGAATCTATAGAATTTTGGAAGATGACCAGCAATGCATCTACTATTTCTAGGGCCACTTCCTTAAGTACCCTAGGATGTAGATATTCAGGACCCTAGTCTTTGAGTCAACTACTTCACTCACCATTTTAATGAAGAATTCTATCATATTATGATCGCTCCTCCCCAAGGGGCCTCGCACAACAAGATTGCTAATTAATCCTTTCTCATTACATAATACCCAGTCTAAGATGGCCTGATCTCTAGTTGGTTCCTTGACATATTGGTCCAGGAAACCATCTCCTATACACTCTAGGAATTCCTCCTCCACAGTATTGTTACTAATTTGGTTAGCCTAATCTATATGTAGATTAAAGTCACCCATGATAACTGCTATGCCCTTATTGCACGCATCTCTAAATTCCCATTTAATGCCATTCCCAACCTCAGCATTACTGGTTGGGGGTCTGTATACAACTCCCACTAACGTTTTCTGCCCCATGGTATTTCTCATCTCTGCCCATACAGATTCCATATCATCAGAGCTAATATCCCCCCTTATTATTGTGTTAATCTCCTCTTTAACCAGCAATGCTACCCCACCTCCTTTTCCTTTTTTCCTGTCCTTCCTGAATATTGAATACCCAGTCTTGGTCACCCTGGAGCCATGTCTCCACAATCCCAATTATATTATATCCGTTTACATCTATTTGCGCAGCCAATTCATCCACCTTATTACGAATGCACCTCGCATTAAGACACAAAGCATTCAGGCTTGATTTTTTAACACTCTTAGTCCTTTTAGAGTTCTGATTTACTGTGGCCCTGTTTGATTTACACCCTTTATTTCTCTGCCTTCCACTTTTGCTTTTCTCCTTCCTGTCTTTTGTTTCTATCCTTGCTTCCCTTTCCTCTGTCTCCTTGCACAGGTTCCGAACCCCCTGCCATTTTAGTTTAAACCCTCCCCAACAGCACTAGCAAACACTCCCCCTAGGACATTGGCTTTGGTCCCACCCAGGTGCAAACCGTCCAGTTTGTACTGGTCCCACCTCCCCCAGAGCCGGTTCCAATGTCCCAGGAATTTGAATCCCTCCCCACTTGCACCATTCCTCTGGCCACATATTCATCTGAAATATCCTTCTATTTCTACTCTGACTAGCACGTGGCACTGGTAGCAATCCTGAGATTACTACCTTTGAGGTCCTATTTCATAATTTACCTCCTAACTCCCTATATTCAGAATTTAGGACCTCATCCCGTTTTTTACCTATATTGTTGGTACCTGTATGCACCACGACAACTGGCTGTTCACCCTCCCCCTCCAGAATGGCTTGCAGCCACCCTGAGACATCCTTGACCCTTGCACCAGGGAGGCAACATACCATCCTGGAGTCTCGTTTGTGGCTGCAGAAACGCCTATCTATTCCCCTTACAATAGAATCCCCTATCACTATAGCTCTCCCGCTCTTTTTCCTCTCATCCTGTGCAGCAGGACCACCCATGGTGCCAGGAAGTTGGCTGCTGCTGTCTTCCTCCGATAAGCCATCTGCCCCAACAATATCCAAAGTGGTATATCTGTTTGAAAGGGGGATGGCCACGGGGGCCCCCTGCACTACCTGCCTGTGCCTACTGCTCTGCCTGGTGGTCACCCATTCCTTTCCTGCCTGTGCAGCCTTTACCTGCAATGTGACCAACTCCCTAAACGTGCTATCCATTATTGGGCACCAGGTGGTGGGCGCTGTGACCAGCGGTGACATTTGTAATGTATATACCTTTAAGGGGGGAACTATCTTTTACAGCTCATGTATACTGCAGTACCAGCAGTGACCACACCTGTAAATAGCACTGAGTAGTAATCTGTACAGATCAGTTCCAGTGTGAGCCCCGTTGAGTAAACACCTGTTGTACCATTCTCCTGCAGTCTGTGTCTTATTATACACAGACACAACATTGGCGACAAGGCAAGTTCAAACCTACCTGCAACTCTGCATCACCTCCCGGGGATTCGTTACTGGAGTTCAGTGGATTGGAAGTCAAGGCCAGAGACTCGGGCGTCGACCACGGGCAACCGCCCAGTCATCCAGCAGAGACTGGAGAATTGCGGGGGAGGCTGTCGAGAGCCAGGCTTGGCTTTCCAGTCGAGGTGGTCCAGTGAAACGGGCTGGCAACAGGTAGTGCGCAGACCCTTCCCGGACAGCGGCGGGCTAGAGCCTGACCGAGCGGCACAGCAAAGGGCTGAGCAGTGTCGACGGGGGAGAGAGAGGGCAGAGCACACAGGGCACAGCCGGTGTTCAGGGGCCGAGCAGCGTCGAAGAGAGGGAGAGAGAGACGCGCAGAAACCCGCGAGGCACCGCCATTGCCATGAGGACCGCCGAGAGCGGCGTTGGCAGCAGTGCAGGAGAAGCGCGCAAAACCTACAGGGCGCCGCCATTGCCACGAGAACCGCCGGGAGCGGCGTTGGCAGCAGCGGAGGAGGAAGGAAAGTGCGGGAGACGCCATTTTAAGCCATTGGGAGACGCCATTTTAAACCACACCCAAAATGCCGAAGAGTGGCAGTATCACCGCATTTGACAATGAAGTTAAGGTTGGACTACATATGTCGAACGAATAGAGGTATACTGCAAGGCAAATGAGGTGTCAGATGACAAGAAAGCGTCGGTATTGTTAAATTTAATGGGTGCAAAGACGTATGGTTTATTACGAAATCTAGTAACCCCAACGAAGCCAATGGAAAAGAGTTTTGAAGACATAGTAATGATACTACAGGAACATTTAAACCCCACACCGCTGCTGATAGCAGAAAGATTCAAGTTTCACAAACGGAACCAGCATAAGGATGAAAGCAATGCTGATTATTTAACAGAACTGCGCAAACTATCGAAACACTTCCAGTTTGGAGCGGGACTGGCAGATACCTTAAGGGACAAGTTTGTGTGTGGGCTTCAAAGTGAAGGAACCCAGAAACGGCTTTTATCTGAAAAGGACCTTACGCTGGAAAAGGCTTTCAGCATCGCGGTATCATATGAAGCAGCAGCACGGGGCGCTGCAGAGATACAACAGAGACTGCAAGAATATGGCACAAACGAAATGTCATATAGAACAGAGAAGTTCTATCGCTGCGGCAGAACAACACACGACCAGAATGATTGCTGGTTCAAAGACAAAGTGTGCAGACAGTATGGAAAAGTAGGACACATAGCACGAGTCTGCAGGTCGGGAAAGAAAACCAGCAATAAGAAACCTACCAAAGAAAAGTACAAGAAGGTACATAAGATGACGGAGAATAGTTCAGACGAACAAAAGAGTGATAACGACTCCGAAAGCAGGGAACTGAGTTGTCTGAAACTACATAATGTGATCACAACGGAGGATCACCGAACCATTTGGGTCACTCTCAAGATAGCAGGAGTCCAGGTAAAGATGGAATTGGACACAGGATCAGCCCTAACAGTCATAAACCGATGGGACGACGAGCGGCTATTCTCACGCATACCCTTGAGAGACACAAAAATTATTTTGAAGATGTACACGGGGCAAAAAGTCTACCCCAAAGGAAAAATGAGGGTGACCGTTATATATAACGGTAAGGAAACACCAAAACTAGACCTGTATGTATTGCAAGATGGAGGACCACCATTACTGGGACATGAATGGATCCGGAAAATACAACTGGATTGGCATTCCATACAGGCACTGACTGTGGCTGACAAAAAGGATGATGACGTCACACCTGGGCGACTGTCTAAGATTCTAACTGACGCGAAAGAAGTGTTCCAGCAAAGACTCGGAATACTAAAAGGCATGACAGCGACGATTAAAATTGAAGAAAAAGCAAGCCCAAAATCTTTTAAGGCCAGACCGGTACCTTATGCGATCCGCCCAGCCATCGAAGCAGAGCTGGAGAGTCTGGAACGTTCAGGTGTACTGTCCACGGTAGACTGGAGCGAGCGGGCTACACCCATCATCCCTGTGATGAAAAAGTCGTTGAGCAGCACGCCTGGGGAACCAAGGAAGGTTCGCATCTGTGGGGAATTTAAGGTAACAGTGAACCCGGTCTTTCACACCGTACAATATCCACTTCCGCGGATTGAAGATATTGTCGCCTCGCTAGCTGGAGGGAAACGCTTCACTAAGATTGATCTGGCCCAGGCGTATCTGCAAATGGAGGTAGACGAAGCATCAAAAAAATACCTCACAATCAACACCCATAAAAGTCTCTACCAATACAACCAGCTGGTATTCAGGGTAGCATCAGCTCCGGCTATTTGGCAGAGGGCAATGGAGCAAGTCCTGCAAGGGATCCCAGGGACCCAGTGTTATTTGGACGGCATCCTGGTCACGGGCGAAAATGACAGTGATCACCTTGCCAACCTGGAGCAGGTGCTCACTAGATTGCAGGAATATGGGCTCCGAGCTAACCGCCCCAAATGCGAGTTTTTTAGAAAACAGATCTCGTATTGTGGCCACGTTATCGATAAAGAGGGGTTACTTAAGTCCCCAGAGAAGATTGAGGCAGTAATCAAAGCTCCAGCACTGGAAAATGTGTCACAACTGAGGTCGTTCCTCGGGCTGGTAAACTACTACCATAAGTTCTTGCCAAATTTGTCTACAATACTACACCCACTGAACACCCTACTGCAAACTGGGGTGCCATGGAAGTGGAGTGACGAATGTAGACGAGCTTTCCAGAAGAACAAAACACCAATCACATCGAAAGAGGTATTGGCCCATTACAACCCGGCATTACCAATTCGGTTGGCATGTGATGCATCACCCTACGGCATTGGAGCGGTGCTGTCGCACAAATTCTCGGACGGCTCAGAGAGGCCAATAGCCTTTGCATCACAATCACTAACCTCAGCCGAGCGTAACTACGCCCAGATTGACAGGGAGGCCCTCAGCCTAGTGTGGGGAGTGAAAAAGTTCAATCACTATCTGCACGGGCAGAAATTCACCTTGCTGACTGATCACCAGCCTCTTGTCTCCATTTTTAATCCGAAGAAGGGCGTTCCGGTTGTTAAGTCCGTGAATGATTGAGACACGGACCAGCAGGAGTGAAAACAAACAAGTCTTTACTGGTGGAAGTCAATACTGAAACTAACAAACAGATGCTCTCTAACGCCTTTTATACAGGGGTGGTCACTGCCGGTACTGCAGTCTGGAATCCCTTGCAGGACTTGTTCCATCGCTCTTTGCCATATCGCCGGAGCCGATGCTACTCCGAATACCAATCGATGATACTGGTAAAGACCTTTGTGAGTGTTTATCGTGAGATACTTCCTAGGAGGACTCTTCAACCTCCATCTGCAAATATGCTTGTGCTAGGTCAATTTTTGTAAAACGCTTCCCTCCAGACAGTGAGGCGAAGATGTCTTCTATCCTTGGAAGAGGATATTGTACTGTGTGAAGGACAGGGTTCACCGTCACCTTGAAATCCCCACAGATGCGAATCTTCCTTGGCTCTCCAGACTTATTGCTTAACGTTTTCTTCATGACAGGAACGATGGGTGTCGCCCACTCGCTCCAGTCGACCTTAGACAACACGCACGCCTTCTCCAGATTCTCCAGCTCTGCCTCGACGGCTGGGCGAATTGCATATGGTACCGGTCTTGCTTTGAAAAACTTGGGAACTGCATTCTCTTCTATTTTTATCGAGGCGGTTACGCCTTTAAGCGTGCCCAGTTCTTGTTGAAATACGTCTTTGGCGTTAGCAAAGATTGTTGACAATCGTCCAGGAGTGACGTCTTCATCTTTTTTACCGTCCACCATCATTGCATGAATGGAATGCCAATCTAAGTTTATCTTCCTAATCCATTCCCGTCCCAATAACGGTGGTCCACCATTTGGCAGTATGTAGAGATACAATTTCCGTATTTTCTTGCCATTGTATTCGACAGGCACCCTTATTTTTCCTCTGGGGTATACTTCTTGCCCCATATACGTCGTCAAGATGATGGATGTCTCTCTCAAGGGTATGTGTGAAAATAGCCGCTCATAGTCTCGTCGATTCATGACGGTTAGCACTGACCCTGTATCCAATTCCATTTTAACTTGGGACCCTGCTATCGTGAGGGTGACCCAAATGGTTCAGTGATCCTCTTTTGCGATTACATTGTGAAGTTTGAGACAGCTTAGTCTCCTGTTCTTGGATTCACTATCGCTCATCTGGTCTTCGGAACTACTGTCCGTCATCTTTTGTACTTTCTTGTACGGTTCCTTAGTAGCCTTTTTGTTGTCACTGGTCTTCTTCCCAGACCTGCAAACTCGTGCAATGTGTCCAATCTTCCTGCATTGTCTGCATATTTTGTCTTTGGACCAGCAGTCCTTCTGGTCATGGTTAGTTCTGCCGCAGCGATAACATTTTGCAAATCCCCGTGTCATTTCGTGGGTGCCGTATTCCTCTGGTTTTTGTTGAATTTCTGCAGCTCCCCTGGCTGCTGCTTCATACGATACTGCCACACTGAAAGCCTTATCTAGCGTCAGCTCTTTTTCTGAGAGTAACTTCTTCTGTGTTCCTTCACTCAGGAGTCCACAGACAATTTTGTCCCGTAGGGTATCTGCCAGTCCTGCTCCGAACTGGCAGTGCTTTGATAGCTTGCGTAAGATAGCTCCGTAAGATACTCAGCATTGCTCTCATCTTTGTGCTGAGTTCTCCTGTGGAATTTAAATCTTTCTGCTATCAACAGCAGTGCAGGGTTTAAGTGTTCCTGTAGGACAGCAACAATTTCGTTAAAACTCTTCGCCTTCGGTTTGGCTGGAGTAATCAGGTCCCGCAATAGGCTGTACGTTCTAGCGCCCATTAAGTTTAGCAATATCGATGCCTTTTTCCCCTCCGCTATTTCGTTTGCCTCGAAATATACCTCGACTCTTTCCACATACGTGGTCCAGTCCTCTAATGTATTATCAAAAGCAGTGATACAGCCAGTCTTCGGCATCTTGCAAATCTAAAATGGCGCCTCCCGCGCTTTGCCTTCTTCCCCGATTTAACAAAATGGCGCCTCCTGCGCTTTGCCTTCTTCCCCGCTGTTGTTAGCGCTGCTTTCCACGGTTTCTTGCGCGTTAAATATTGATTCTTTTTCTTTTATTATTTTCCCGTCGTGGAGCGGACCCTCTGGGACACTTCCCTCCCTCTTCTTAGGTCCGAACGCTGCCCAGCTTCGAAGCTCCACCCTCTCTCTCTCTCTGCCTCCCGACTCGCTGCCCGGCCCCGTTGAAAAGCCACCCGATCGAGCTTCAGCCCGCCGCAGCCCAGGAAGGATCAGAGCACTACCTGCCACCAGCCCGATTAGCTGGGAAACCACAGACCGAGGAACCCAGCCTGGCTCTGGAAAGTCTCTCCTGCAAGTTTTCAAACCGATGGTTGACGGTCGACGCCCGTTTCTCGAGTTTCTTTGGACTCTATTTTTTTTTCTTTCTTCTGGCTCCGACCTTCAACAACGTCGTCTGAGGTGCTGCCGAGTTGCAGGCAAGTTCGTTTCTTACTCGTCACCAGTGTTAAGTCCGTGAATGATTGAGGCACGGACCAGCAGGAGTGAAAACAAACAAGTCTTTACTGGTGGAAGTCAATGGTGAAACTAACAAACAGAGGTTCTCTAGCGCCTTTTATACAGGGGTGGTTACTGCCGGTACTGCAGTCTGAGACCAGTTATTCTCTTAAAGGTACATACACAACACCGGTGATGACTGTGCAACGACTACAAAGATGGTCACTTTTTCTAGGGGCGCAGCACTATGAGATTGAATATAAGGGCACGAAACAGCATGGAAATGCTGATGGGCTATCACGCCTGCCACTGCCTACTGCGGAGGAAGCACCAGCAGTGGATCCTGTCAAAATATTCCATTCGACTATAGTTGAATACCTACCGGTAACTAACACTTGTATCGAAAAGGAAACCTGAAATGACCTGACACTGTCTCAGGTATATGATTTGACGGTGAAGGGATGGCCAGCACATGGCGACTCACTGTTGCCAGCATTCTCAACAAGGAGAGAACAGCTGTCAGTGTGCCGGGGGACCTTGATGTGTGGATCCCGAGTGGTAATTCCACCCAAGTTAAGGGATAGAGTGCTCAATGAGCTTCATGAGGGTCATCTGGGAGGGGTAAAAATGAAATGCCTAGCCAGGGCTTATGTGTGGTGGCCGGGAATCGATAAACAAATCGAGGACCTGACCAAGAGCTGCTCAGGATGCCAGAAGGTCCAAAATGCACCACCACAGGCCCCTCTACACCCATGGGAGTGGCCCTCATCTCCATGGCAATGGGTGCATATTGATTTTGCTGGTCCATTCATGGACTCAATGTTTTTAATAGCCATGGATGCGCACTCAAAATGGCCTGAGGTCATCAAAATGTCCTCCACCACCACGGAGAAAACTATTGCAGTCCTACAGACCATTTTTGCCAGGAATGGCTTGCCAGAACAGATTTGCTCCGACAACGGACCACAGTTTGTGTCCGAAGATTTCCGCAGGTTCTTGAAAAAGAATGGGGTAAGGCATTACACATCCGCCCCGTATCATCCAGCCACAAATGGATTGACTGAGAGGTTCGTACAAACCTTTAAGAAGGCAATAAAGGCTATGTACAATGACAACATTCCGCTGCAGCACAAAGTGGACAATTTCCTGTCACCAACCATGATGTTCTTTAACCGAAGGTTAACATCTCGCCTGGATTTGCTCAGACCAAACGTACAAAGAGATGTTGAGAGTAAGCAATTCCAGCACATCCATGAGATGCCAACAAGGAGCTTCAATGTAGGGCAACCAGTCTTGGCCCGCGACTACCGAACAGAAAAATGGCAGCCAGGAACGATATGCACACGGCAGGGCCCACTAATGTACACGGTGGACGTTGGGGAGAGCATCGTGAGACGCCATGCTGACCAGATCCTAGAGTCACAGGAACAAGTCAACCCCATGCCTCGCCCATACGTACCTGGTGATGAACCCGACGTACAGGTCGCATCTACCCCAGAAACAGTAGCATCGGAAGCTGATGAACCAACCGATGACAGGGGGCCAGAATCGCCTCCGCACCAAGAGCAAGACACTCGGGAAAGGTGCTACCCAGAAAGGATCAGGAAGCCTCCCCAAAGACTGAATATATAAATAAAGTATTTTCAGCTAATGTTGCATGTTAAATGAGTGTTATGGTACTGTTAATCTAAAAGGGGAGGAATTGTAATGTATATACCTTTAAGGGGGGAACTATCTTTTACAGCTCAAGTATACTGCAGTACCGGCAGTGACCACACCTGTATATAGCACTGAGTAGTAATCTGTACAGATCAGTTCCAGTGTGAGCCCCGTTGAGTACCGTTCTCCTGCAGTCTGTGTCTTATTATACACAGACACAACAACATTGATCCCCTTTGGGACAACAGCGGTATGTTCATCTCTACTCCTTCTTCTCACATCCCACTTTCCCCCTCACTCCACAAGCATTTCGTACTTTCCAGCTAATCGTGCTGTATGCTTGAATTTCTCCCTTCCTGCCCCCCTCCCCTCACCTTAACCCGACTATTGTGCCTTCATGCTTTCAGATAATGAGCAAGCACCTGAGCAGCCTGTCCCCGAGGGCACCGTAGAGAGCGAGGCGGGAGAAGAGGAGGAGGAAGCACACACCGTGTCACTGCATGTCTCACCCGCAGACATCAGCTCAGATACTGGCACTACGCATTCTTTAGAGGCTAGTATATTAGCGGGATCTACACAGGGTGATGCACCGGGGACAAGTGGGCTGCAGCAAGGCCGGGGGAAAGGGTAGCTCGGGGGCCAGCTCCCTGGAGGGCGAGTTCGCGCGCAAGTTCTGCTGCATAAGACTCAGATGAGGACCTCAATGAAGAGGCCTTTAGAAGAAGGGTGATGGGCATGCACGCGGAGAAGATAGGTGCAATTGTAGTGTCAGCTGTGGCTCACTCGCTTTTGAGTCAGAAGGTTGTGGGTTCAAGTCCTACTCCAGAGACTTGAGCAGATAAATAAAGGCTGTCACTCCAATGCAGTGCTGAGGGAGTGCTGCGCTGTCGGAGGTGCCGTCTTTCAGATGAGACGTTAAAGTGAGGCTCCGTCTGCTCTCTCAGGTGAACGTAAAAGATCCCATGGCACTATTTCGAAGAAGAGCAGGGGAGTTATCTCCGGTGTCCCTGGCCAATATTTATCCCTCAACCAACATCACTAAAACAGATTATCTGGTC
Source organism: Somniosus microcephalus (assembly GCF_052327205.1). Taxonomy (NCBI): domain Eukaryota; kingdom Metazoa; phylum Chordata; class Chondrichthyes; order Squaliformes; family Somniosidae; genus Somniosus; species Somniosus microcephalus. The sequence goes on from NC_140993.1 coordinate 237,466,429, forward strand.
ATTATCACATTGCTGTTTGTGGGAGCTTGCTGTGCACAAATTGGCTGCTGCGTTTCCCACATTACAACAGTGACTCCGCTTCAAAAAGTACTTCATTAGCTGTAAAGCGCTTTGAGATGTCCGGTGGTAGTGAAAAGCGCTATATAAATGCAAGTCTTTCTTTCTTTCAATGGCAAGAGTGCTCGAAAGCCTCTCGGCAATGGTAAGGAGTGTGGAGGAGTACGCCTTCATCATTGCACAGAGCTCTGTGCACACCATGGTGCCCATCATTTCCAGTCTGCAAACAGACCGACCGTGGAGACCCAGACCTGATGCCGCGTGTGATATGCGATCTGATAGCTTCCGTTGCAGCACAGGCGGATGCCACGCAACATCTTAGTGCTGTAATGCAGTCTATGTTTGGTGGCATCCAATCTCAGACTGCTCTCATGCAGTCTCACCTTGATGCAATGCAAGCTCTGACTACTGCCATCGTGGCTGGGTCTACCACCATCGAACAGGGCTTTCACGGTGTCGCAGCAGGGCAGAAATCTGTGCTCCAACAGATTGCTAGGGGTGCTGAGGGGCTGCCCCGGGGGAGTGGCAGTAGGTCAGTGGAGCAGGAACCTGCTGTCCTCTCTCAGCATGACAACATTCCTGCTCCCACCACTGGCACTCGTCCATTGCCCTTGTCGCTGCCCATCATCCAGCCAGCTCAGACTGCTGCCGCCCATGCTGAGGTGGTGCAGTCAATAGCCAGGACTTCCAGGCCCAGAGCTGGTCGAGGGTGTCCTGCAAGGCCATCTGAAGTCTCCCGCACGGACACTCAGCAGCCTTCCACCAGCCTTGCTGCAGCCATTGGGCCAACACTTTGTAGGAGCACTAGAGTAGGCTAAGGCACTATAACAAGGGGCACTAAGGGATTGCACAAGGGTGAATAGGTAATAATGTTGCTGTAAATATGTGTTCACTGATTATTGATGAATTTATTAATTCAGTTTGGATTATTTTGTGGTGTCTCTCATTTCAGCTTTGCACTGTGATATGGCCTGTGACAGGGATGGAATGATGGGGATGCGGTGAGCAACGGGGATCTAGGGTTTAATTTATTGGAACCGCAGTTTGATGAGGCGGTCACGGACCATCCTTCCGGAAGGCTGATAGAGTGGCTGCCTCCTCCCTCGCTCCTGTTCCTCCTCCTGTTCCTCCTCCTCACCTTCCTCTTCCTCATCCTCCTCCTCCTCTCCCTCTTCCTCCTCCTGGAGTGGTCCCACAATCCCTGGTAGCAAGGGCTGGGTCCTCATATGGCCAAGTTGTGGAGCATGCAGCAGACCACGATGAAATTGAACACCCGCTCAGCCGAATACTGGAGGGCTCCTCTCGAGCGGTCAAGGCAGCGGAACCATTGCTTGAGCACCCCGATGGTCTGCTCAATGATGTTCCTGTCTCTCATTATATGAGTGCTGGGCAGGAGTGTTGGGGCTGCGGAGGGGAATCATGAGCCAGGTGGAGAGCGGATAGCCCTTGTCTACAACCAGCCAGCTGTGAGCTTGATGTGATGGCTGGAAGAGTGCTGGCACACCGGTCTGGCACAGGATGAAGGCATCGTGGCTGCTGCCAGGATAGTGGGCATTCACATTGAGGATTCGCTGTCTGTGGTCGCACACCAACTGCACATTAAGCGAGTGGTAGCCTTTGTGGCTACAAAAGATCTCAGGATCGTTATGCAGTGTGCGCTAAGCCACATGGGTGCAGTCAGTGGCGTCCTGCACCATGGGGAAGCCCGCTATCCTGGCAAAGCCACATGCATGTTCATCCTGCTTCTCTCTTGGGGAAGGAAATGTAATCCTCCTGTAAAGAGCGCGAGAGGAGCGGGAGCAGCGGCGTTATAAAGAGCGTGAGAGGAGCGGGAGCAACGGCGCTGTAAAGAGCATGAGAGGAGCGGGAGCAGCGACGCTGTAAAGAGCGCGAGAGGAGCGGGAGCAGCGGCGTTATAAAGAGCGCGAGAGGAGCGGGAGCAGCGGCGTTATAAAGAGCGCGAGAGGAGCGGGAGCAGTGACGTTATAACGAGCGCAAGAGGACCGGGAGCAGCGACGTTATAACGAGCGCAAGAGGAGCGGGAGCAGCGACGCTGTAAAGAGCGCGAGAGGAGCCGGAGCAGCGACGCTGTAAAGAGCGCGAGAGGAGCGGGAGCAGCGACGATGTAAAGAGCGCGAGAGGAGCGGGAGCAGCGACGCTGTAAAGAGCGCGAGAGGAGTGGGAGCAGCGACGCTGTAAAGAGCGCGAGAGGAGTGGGAGCAGCGGCGTTGTAAAGAGTGCGAGAGGAGTGGGAGCAGCGACGCTGTAAAGAGCGCGAGAAGAGTGGGAGCAGCGGCGTTGTAAAGAGCGAGAGAGGAACGGGAGCAGCGACGCTGTAAAGAGCGCGAGAGGAACGGGAGCAGCGACGCTGTAAAGAGCGCGAGAGGAGCGGGAGCAGCGACGCTGTAAAGAGCGCGAGAGGAGTGGGAGCAGCGGCGTTGTAAAGAGTGCGAGAGGAGCGGGAGCAGCGGTGTTATAAAGAGCGCGAGAGGAGCGGGAGCAGCGGCGTTATAAAGAGCGCGAGAGGAGCGGGAGCAGCGGCGTTATAAAGAGCGCGAGAGGAGCGGGAGCAGCGGCGCTGTAAAGAGCGCGAGAGGAGCGGGAGCAGCGGCGTTATAAAGAGCGCGAGAGGAGCGGGAGCAGCGGCGCTGTAAAGAGCGCGAGAGGAGCGGGAGCAGCGGCGTTATAAAGAGTGCAAGAGGAGCGGGAGCAGCGGCATTATAAAGAGCGCGAGAGGAGCGGGAGCAGCAGCGTTGTAAAGTGCACGAGAGGAGCGGGAGCAGCGACGCTATAAAGAGTGCGAGAGGAGCGGGAGCAGCGGCGCTGTAAAGATTGCGAGAGGAGCGGGAGCAGCGGTGTTATAAAGAGCGCGAGAAGAGTGGGAGCAGCGGCGTTGTAAAGAGCGCGAGAGGAGCGTGAGCAGCGACGCTGTAAAGAGGGCGAGAGGAACGGGAGCAGCGACGCTGTAAAGAGCGCGAGAGGAGCGGGAGCAGCGACGCTGTAAAGAGCGCGAGAGGAGTGGGAGCAGCGGCGTTGTAAAGAGTGCGAGAGGAGCGGGAGCAGCGGTGTTATAAAGAGCGCGAGAGGAGCGGGAGCAGCGGCGTTATAAAGAGCGCGAGAGGAGCGGGAGCAGCGGCGTTATAAAGAGCGCGAGAGGAGCGGGAGCAGCGGCGCTGTAAAGAGCGCGAGAGGAGCGGGAGCAGCGGCGTTATAAAGAGCGCGAGAGGAGCGGGAGCAGCGGCGCTGTAAAGATTGCGAGAGGAGCGGGAGCAGCGGCGCTGTAAAAAGCGCGAGAGGAGCGGGAGCAGCGGCGCTGTAAAGAGCGCGAGAGGAGCGGGAGCAGCGGCGTTATAAAGAGTGCAAGAGGAGCGGGAGCAGCGGCATTATAAAGAGCGCGAGAGGAGCGGGAGCAGCGGCGTTGTAAAGTGCACGAGAGGAGCGGGAGCAGCGACGCTATAAAGAGTGCGAGAGGAGCGCAAGCAGCGGCGCTGTAAAGTGCACGAGAGGAGCGGGAGCAGCGACGTTATATAGAGCGCGAGAGGAGCGGGAGCAGCGGCGCTGTAAAGAGCACGAGAGGAGCGGGAGCAGCAGCATTATAAAGAGCGTGAGAGGAGCGGGAGCAGCGACGTTATTAAGAGCGTGAGAGGAGCGGGAGCAGCGGCGTTATAAAGAGCGCGAGAGGAGCGGGAGCAGCGGCGTTATAAAGAGCGCGAGAGGTGCGGGAGCAGCGGCGTTATAAAGAGCGCGAGAGGAGCGGGATCAGCGGCGCTGTACAGAGCGCGAGAGGAGCGGGAGCAGCGACATTATAAAAAGCACGAGAGGAGCAGGAGCAGCGACGTTATAAAGAGCGCGAGAGGAGCGGGAGCAGTGGCATTATAAAGAGCACGAGAGGAGCGGGAGCAGTGGCGCTGTAAAGAGCGTGAGAGGAGCGGGAGCAGTGGCGCTGTAAAGAGCACGAGAGGAGCGGGAGCAGCGGCGTTATAAAGAGCACGAGAGGAGCGGGAGCAGCGGCGTTATAAAGAGCACGAGAGGAGCGGGAGCAGTGGCGCTGTAAAGAGCGCGAGAGGAGCGGGAGCAGCGGCGTTATAAAGAGCACGAGAGGAGCGGGAGCAGCGGCGCTGTAAAGAGCGCGAGAGGAGCGGGAGCAGCGACGTTATAAAGAGTGCGAGAGGAGCGGGTGCAGCGACCTTATAAAGAGGGCGAGAGGAGCGGGAGCAGCGACGCTGTAAAGAGCGCGAGAGGAGCGGGAGCAGCGACGTTATAAAGAGCGCGAGAGGAGCAGGAGCAGCGATGTTATAAAGAGCACGAGAGGAGCAGGAGCAGCGACGTTATAAAGAGCACGAGAGGAGCGGGAGCAGCGACGTTATAAAGAGCGCGAGAGGAGCGGGAGCAGCGAAGTTATAGAGTGTGAGAGGAGCGGGAGCAGCGGCGTTGTAAGGAGCGCGAGAGGAGCGGGAGCAGCGACGCTGTAAAGATTGCGAGAGGAGCGGGAGCAGCGAAGTTATAAAGAGCGCGAGAGGAGCGGGAGCAGCGACGCTGTAAAGAGCGCGAGAGGAGCGGGAGCAGCGACGTTATAAAGAGCGCGAGAGGAGCGGAAGCAGCGACGTTATAAAGAGTGTGAGAGGAGCGGGAGCAACGGCACTGTAAAGAGTGCGAGAGGAGCGGGAGCAGCGGCGTTATAAAGAGTGCAAGAGGAGCAGGAGCAGCGGCGTTATAAAGAGTGCGAGAGGAGCAGGAGCAGCGGCACTGTAAAGAGCGAGAGGAGCGGGAGCAGCGGCGCTGTAAAAAGCGTGAGAGGAGCGGGAGCAGCGGCGCTGTAAAGAGCGCGAGAGGAGCGGGAGCAGTGGCGCTGTAAAGAGCGTGAGAGGAGCGGGAGCAGTGGCGCTGTAAAGAGCGTGAGAGGAGCGGGAGCAGCGGTGCTGTAAAGAGCGTGAGAGAAGCGGGAGCAGTGGCGCTGTAAAGAGCGCGAGAGGAGCGGGAGCAGCGATGTTATAAAGAGCACGAGAGGAGCGGGAGCAGCAGCACTGTAAAGAGTGCGAGAGGAACGGGAGCAGCGACGTTATAAAGAGCACGAGAGGAGCGGGAGCAGCGGCGTTATAAAGAATGCGAGAGGAGCGGGAGCAGCGGCATTGTAAAGAGCGTGAGAGGAGCGGGAGCAGCGGCGTTATAAAGAGCGCGAGAGGAGTGGGAGCAGCGGCGTTATAAAGAATGCGAGAGGAGCGGGAGCAGCGACGTTATAAAGAGTGTGAGAGGAGCGGGAGCAGCGGCGCTGTAAAGAGCGCGAGAGGAGCGGTGAGAGGAGTGGTGAGAGGAGTGGCGAGAGCAGCGGTGAGAGCAGCGGCGCTGTAAAGAGCGCGAGAGGAGCGGTGAGAGGAGTGGTGAGAGGAGTGGCGAGAGCAGCGGCGCTAAAAAGAGCGCGAGAGGAGCGGCAAGAGCAGCGGCGAGAGCAGCGGCGCTATAAAGAGCACGAGAGGAGCGGTGAGAGGAGCGCGGGAGCAGCGGCGCTGTAAGGAGCGCGTGAGGAGCGGTGAGAGGAGCGGGAGCAGCGACACTGTAAAGAGCGCGAGAGGAGCGGTGAGAGGAGCGGGAGCAGCGGCGCTGTAAAGAGTGCGAGAGGAGCGGAAGCAGCGGCGCTGTAAAGTGCACGAGAGGAGCGGGAGCAGCGACGTTATAAAGAGCGCGAGAGGAGCGGGAGCAGCGGCGTTGTAAAGTGCACGAGAGGAGGGGGAGCAGCGGCGTTATAAAGAGCGCGAGAGGGGCGGGAGCAGCAGCGCTGTAAAGAGCACGAGAGGAGCGGGAGCAGCGGCGTTATAAAGAGCGTGAGAGGAGCGGGAGCAGCGACGTTATAAAGAGCGCGAGAGGAGCGGGAGCAGCGACGTTACAAAGAGCGTGAGAGGAGCGGGAGCAGTGGCGTTATAAAGAGCGTGAGAGGAGCGGGAGCAGCAACATTATAAAGAGCACGAGAGGAGCGGGAGCAGCGGCATTATAAAGAGCGCGAGAGGAGCGGGAGCAGCAGCGTTATAAAGAGCGTGAGAGGAGCGGGAGCAGCGACGTTATAAAGAGCACGAGAGGAGCGGGAGCAGCGGCGTTATAAAGAGCGTGAGAGGAGCGGGAGCAGCGACGCTGTAAAGAGCGTGAGAGGAGCGGGAGCAGCGGCGTTATAAAGAGCGCGAGAGGAGCGGGAGCAGCGGCGTTATAAAGAGCGCGAGAGGAGCGGGAGCAGCGGCGTTATAAAGAGCGCGAGAGGAGCGGGAGCAGCAGCGTTATAAAGAGCGCGAGAGGAGCGGCAGCAGCGACGTTATAAAGAGCGCGAGAGGAGCGGGATCAGCGGCGCTGTAAAGAGCGCGAGAGGAGCGGGAGCAGCGACGTTATAAAAAGCACGAGAGGAGCGGGAGCAGTGGCGCTGTAAAGAGCGCGAGAGGAGCGGGAGCAGCGGCGCTGTAAAGAGCGTGAGAGGAGCGGGAGCAGCGACGTTATAAAGAGTGCGAGAGGAGCGGGTGCAGCGACGTTATAAAGAGCGCGAGAGGAGCGGGAGCAGCGAAGTTATAAAGAGTGTGAGAGGAGCGGGAGCAGCGACGCTTTAAAGAGCACGAGAGGAGCGGGAGCAGCGACGCTGTAAAGAGCGCAAGAGGAGCGGGAGCAGTGACGTTATAAAGAGCGCGAGAGGAGCGGGAGCAGCGACGTTATAAAGAGCACGAGAGGAGCGGGAGCAGCGACGTTATAAAGAGCGTGAGAGGAGCGGGAGCAACGGCACTGTAAAGAGTGCGAGAGGAGCGGGAGCAGCGGCATTATAAAGAGTGCAAGAGGAGCAGGAGCAGCGGCGTTATAAAGAGTGCGAGAGGAGCAGGAGCAGCGGCACTGTAAAGAGCGAGAGGAGCGGGAGCAGCGGCGCTGTAAAAAGCGTGAGAGGAGCGGGAGCAGCGGCGCTGTAAAGAGCGCGAGAGGAGCGGGAGCAGTGGCGCTGTAAAGAGCGTGAGAGGAGCGGGAGCAGTGGCGCTGTAAAGAGCGTGAGAGGAGCGGGAGCAGCGGTGCTGTAAAGAGCGTGAGAGGAGCGGGAGCAGTGGCGCTGTAAAGAGCGCGAGAGGAGCGGGAGCAGTGATGTTATAAAGAGCACGAGAGGAGCGGGAGCAGCAGCACTGTAAAGAGTGCGAGAGGAACGGGAGCAGCGACGTTATAAAGAGCACGAGAGGAGCGGGAGCAGCGGCGTTATAAAGAATGCGAGAGGAGCGGGAGCAGCGGCATTGTAAAGAGCGTGAGAGGAGCGGGAGCAGCGGCGTTATAAAGATCGCGAGAGGAGTGGGAGCAGCGGCGTTATAAAGAATGCGAGAGGAGCGGGAGCAGCGACGTTATAAAGAGTGTGAGAGGAGCGGGAGCAGCGACGTTATAAAGAGCGCGAGAGGAGCGGGAGCAGCGGCGCTGTAAAGAGCGCGAGAGGAGCGGTGAGAGGTGTGGTGAGAGGAGTGGCGAGAGCAGCGGTGAGAGCAGCGGCGCTGTAAAGAGCGCGAGAGGAGCGGTGAGAGGAGTGGTGAGAGGAGTGGCGAGAGCAGCGGCGCTAAAAAGAGCGCGAGAGGAGCGGCAAGAGCAGCGGCGAGAGCAGCGGCGCTATAAAGAGCACGAGAGGAGCGGTGAGAGGAGCGCGGGAGCAGCGGCGCTGTAAGGAGCGCGTGAGGAGCGGTGAGAGGAGCGGGAGCAGCAACACTGTAAAGAGCGCGAGAGGAGCGGTGAGAGGAGCGGGAGCAGCGGCGCTGTAAAGAGTGCGAGAGGAGCGGAAGCAGCGGCGCTGTAAAGTGCACGAGAGGAGCGGGAGCAGCGACGTTATAAAGAGCGCGAGAGGAGCGGGAGCAGCGGCGTTGTAAAGTGCACGAGAGGAGGGGGAGCAGCGGCGTTATAAAGAGCGCGAGAGGAGCGGGAGCAGCAGCGCTGTAAAGAGCACGAGAGGAGCGGGAGCAGCGGCGTTATAAAGAGCGCCAGAGGAGCGGGAGCAGCGACGTTATAAAGAGCGCGAGAGGAGCGGGAGCAGCGACGTTACAAAGAGCGTGAGAGGAGCGGGAGCAGTGGCGTTATAAAGAGCGCGAGAGGAGCGGGAGCAGCGGCGTTATAAAGAGCGTGAGAGGAGCGGGAGCAGCAACGTTATAAAGAGCACGAGAGGAGCGGGAGCAGCGGCATTATAAAGAGCGCGAGAGGAGCGGGAGCAGCAGCGTTATAAAGAGCGTGAGAGGAGCGGGAGCAGCGACGTTATAAAGAGCACGAGAGGAGCGGGAGCAGCGGCGTTATAAAGAGCGTGAGAGGAGCGGGAGCAGCGACGCTGTAAAGAGCGTGAGAGGAGCGGGAGCAGCGGCGTTATAAAGAGCGCGAGAGGAGCGGGAGCAGCGGCGTTATAAAGAGCGCGAGAGGAGCGGGAGCAGCGGCGTTATAAAGAGCGCGAGAGGAGCGGGAGCAGCAGCGTTATAAAGAGCGCGAGAGGAGCGGCAGCAGCGACGTTATAAAGAGCGCGAGAGGAGCGGGATCAGCGGCGCTGTAAAGAGCGCGAGAGGAGCGGGAGCAGCGACGTTATAAAGAGTGCGAGAGGAGCGGGTGCAGCGACGTTATAAAGAGCGCGAGAGGAGCGGGAGCAGCAAAGTTATAAAGAGTGTGAGAGGAGCGGGAGCAGCGACGCTTTAAAGAGCACGAGAGGAGCGGGAGCAGCGACGCTGTAAAGAGCGCAAGAGGAGCGGGAGCAGTGACGTTATAAAGAGCGCGAGAGGAGCGGGAGCAGCGACGTTATAAAGAGCACGAGAGGAGCGGGAGCAGCGACGTTATAAAGAGCGTGAGAGGAGCGGGAGCAACGGCACTGTAAAGAGTGCGAGAGGAGCGGGAGCAGCGACGTTATAAAGAGTGCGAGAGGAGCGGGAGCAGCGGCGTTGTGAAGAATGCGAGAGGAGCAGGAGCAGCGGCACTGTAAAGAGTGAGAGGAGCGGGAGCAGTGGCGCTGTAAAGAGCGCGAGAGGAGCGGGAGCAGCAGCACTAAAGAGCGTGAGAGGAGCGGGAGCAGTGGTGCTGTAAAGAGCGTGAGAGGAGCGGGAGCAGCGGCGCTGTAAAGAGCGCGAGAGGAGCGGGAGCAGCAGCGTTATAAAGAGCGCGAGAGGAGCGGGAGCAGCGGCGTTATAAAGAGCGCGAGAGGAGCGGGAGCAGCGGTATTATAAAGAGCGCGAGAGGAGCGGGAGCAGCGACGTTATAAAGAGCGCGAGAGGAGCGGGAGCAGCGGCGCTGTAAAGAGCGCGAGAGGAGCAGGAGCAGCGACGTTATAAAGAGCACGAGAGGAGCGGGAGCAGCGGCGTTATAAAGAGCGCGAGAGGAGCGGGAGCAGCGGCGTTATAAAGAGCGCGAGAGGAGCGGGAGCAGCGGCGTTATAAAGAGCGCGAGAGGAGTGGGAGCAGCGGCGTTATAAAGAATGCGAGAGGAGCGGGAGCAGCGACGTTATAAAGAGCGCGAGAGGAGCGGGAGCAGCGGCGTTATAAAGAATGCGAGAGGAGCGGGAGCAGCGGCACTGTAAAGAGCGTGAGAAGAGCGGGAGCAGTGGCGCTGTAAAGAGCGTGAGAGGAGCGGGAGCAGCGGTGCTGTAAAGAGCGCGAGAGGAGCGGGAGCAGCAGCGTTATAAAGAGCGCGAGAGGAGCGGGAGCAGCGGCGTTATAAAGAGCGCGAGAGGAGCGGGAGCAGCGGTATTATAAAGAGCGCGAGAGGAGCGGGAGCAGCGACGTTATAAAGAGCGCGAGAGGAGCGGGAGCAGCGGCGCTGTAAAGAGCGCGAGAGGAGCAGGAGCAGCGACGTTATAAAGAGCACGAGAGGAGCGGGAGCAGCGGCGTTATAAAGAGCGCGAGAGGAGCGGGAGCAGCGGCGTTATAAAGAGCGCGAGAGGAGCGGGAGCAGCGGCGTTATAAAGAGCGCGAGAGGAGCGGGAGCAGCGGCGTTATAAAGAGCGCGAGAGGAGTGGGAGCAGCGGCGTTATAAAGAATGCGAGAGGAGCGGGAGCAGCGACGTTATAAAGAGCGCGAGAGGAGCGGGAGCAGCGGCGTTATAAAGAATGCGAGAGGAGCGGGAGCAGCGGCACTGTAAAGAGCGTGAGAAGAGCGGGAGCAGTGGCGCTGTAAAGAGCACGAGAGGAGCGGGAGCAGCAGCGCTGTAAAGAGCGCGAGAGGAGCGGGAGCAGCGGTGCTGTAAAGAGCGCGAGAGGAGCGGTGAGAGGAGTGGTGAGAGGAGTGGCGAGAGCAGCGGTGAGAGCAGCGGCGCTGTAAAGAGCCCGAGAGGAGCGGTGAGAGCAGTGGCGCTGTAAAGAGCGCGAGAGGAGCGGTGAGAGGAGTGGTGAGAGGAGTGGCAAGAGCAGCGGCGCTAAAAAGAGCGCGAGAGGAGCGGCAAGAGCAGCGGCGAGAGCAGCGGCGCTATAAAGAGCACGAGAGGAGCGGTGAGAGGAGCGGGAGCAGCGGCGCTATAAAGAGCACAAGAGGAGCGGTGAGAGGAGCGGGAGCAGGGACACTGTAAGGAGCGCGTGAGGAGCGGTGAGAGGAGCGGGAGCAGCGACACTGTAAAGAGCGCGAGAGGAGCGGTGAGAGGAGCGGGAGCAGCGGCGCTGTAAAGAGCGCGAGAGGAGCGGTGAGAGGAGCGGGAGCAGCGGCGCTGTAAAGAGCGCGAGAGGAGCGGTGAGAGGAGCGGGAGCAGCGACACTGTAAAGAGCGCGAGAGGATCGGGAGCAGCAGCACTGTAAAGAGCGCGAGAGGAGCGGTGAGAGGAGCGGGAGCAGCGGCACAGTAAAGAGCACGAGAGGATCGGGAGCAGCAGCACTGTAAAGAGCGCGAGAGGAGTGGTGAGAGGAGCGGGAGCAGCAGCACTGTAAAGAGCGCGAGAGGAGCGGTGAGAGGAGCGGGAGCAGCGGCGCTATAAAGTGCGTGAGAGGTGCGGGAGCAGCAGCGGAGCAGCGGCGCTATAAAGAGCACGAGAGAAAGTGGGGGCAGCGGACCTGGGCGAGACCAGAGCGGAAGCAGAGCGAAAGGGGCAGCAGATCAACAGAGGCAGAATCCAAAAGAGTGACGTCAGAGTAGAAAAAGTGACATCGACACAAGGGAAGGAGCTGATTGGTGAATAGCTGGTGAGTGTTTTTTTCTAAGTTTTAAGTTTATTCCTGCTAAGTTAGTTCTTAGTCTGTTAAATAGAGGCATGGCAGGGCAGCTCTGTCCCGTGGAGTGTACATCCTATGCCATGTGGGAAGTCCTGGATGCTTCACGTAGCCTGAATGACCGCATGTGCGGGAAGTGTCACCAACTACGGCAGCTCAAGATCTGTGTTTCAGAGCTTGAGCAGCGGCTGGAGTCACTGCGGTGCATCCGCGAGGCTCAGAGTTACATGGATAGCACATTTCTGGAGGTGGTCACCCCGCAGCTTAAAAGTATGCAGGCAGAGAGGTAATGGCTGACCACCAGACAGAAGAGAAGGACCAGGCAGGTAGTGCAGGAGTCCCCAGAGTGCATCGCACTCTCCAACCAGTATTCTGTTCCGAGTACTTGTGGGGGCGATGGTTCCTCTGGGGAGTGCAGCCAGCAACAAGTCCACGGCACCACGGGTGGCTCAGCTGCACAGGGGGGAGGAAAAAGAGTGGAAGAGCAATAGTAGTAGGGGGTTCAATAGTGAGGGGAGCAAACAGGCGTTTCTGCGGCTGCAGACGTGATTCCAGGATGGTATGTTGCCTGACTGGTGCCAGGGTCAAGGATGTCACTGAGTGGCTGCAGGACACTCTGAGGGGGGAGGGTGAACAACCAGAGATCGTTGTCCATTTCGGAACCAACGACATAGGCAGAAAGAGGGATGAGGTCCTGCAGGCAGAGTTTAGGGAGCTAGGAGAGAGATTAAAAAGCAGAACCTCAAAGATAGTAATCTCCAGATTACTCCCGGTGCCACGTGCTAGTGAGTACAGGAATAGGAGGATAGAACAGATGAATGTGTGGCTGGAGAGATGGTGCAGGAGTGAGGGCTTTAGATTCCTGAGGCATTGGGACCGTTTCTGGGGAAGGTGGGACCCGTACAAGCCGGACAGGTTACACCTCAACAGAGCCGGGACCAATATTCTCGCTGGGAGGTTTGTTAATGCTGTTGGGGAGGGTTTAAACTAGCTTGGCAGGGGGATGGGCACCCACATATAGGAGTAGAAAAGAGGAATAAGGTACATGAAAAAGTGAGTGTGTTAGATAGTACTAGAGAAGAAAGTAGTACTAGAGGCAGTAGTAGTACCATATTAGAGAGGAGCAGACCAAGAAAGTCTATGAAAAATTCAAAAATGGGTTTAGAATGCATGTACATAAACGCACAAAGTGTGGTGAATAAGGTTGGTGAGCTACAAGCACAATTAGCCATGTGGCAATATGATGTTGTGGCAATAACAGAAACGTGGCTTAAAAACGGTGAGGACTGGACACTTAATATTCAAGGGTACAAGGTGTTCAGAAAAGATAGGGAAGGAAAAAAGGGAGGTGGGGTGGCAGTGCTGATTAAGGAAGACATTGTAGTGTTGGAAAGGGAGGATGTTCTTGAAGGGACAAGGACAGAATCCATTTGGCTAGAGTTGAGGAGCAAAAAGTGTATGATCACACTATTGGGGGTATTCTATAGGCCTCCAAATAGTGAGAAGGAGGTAGAGGAGCAAATCTGCACGGAAATCGCAGAGATATGCAAGAGCTATAGAGTGGTGATATTGGGGACTTTAATTACCCAAATATCGATTGGGATAATGCTAGGGTAAAAGGAAAGGAAGGGGAGGAATTTCTGAAATGTGTTCAGGAGAATTTCCTTGCCCAGTATGTTCTAGGTCCAACTAGGAAGGAGGCATTGCTGGATCTGGTGCTGGGGAATGAGGTGGGCCAGGTCGACCAAGTGTCTGTGGGAGAACACTTGGGTACGAGTGATCATCGTATCATAAGATTTAGATTAGCAATAGAGAGGAGCAAGGAACAATCGAGAGTGAAACTTCTAAACTGGAATAGGGCTAACTTCAATGGGATGCGAAAAGATCTAGCCAGGGTAAAATGGAACCAAAGACTGACAGGAAAAACTGTAACGGAACAATGGGTGATCTTTAAGGAGGAGATGTTCCAAGTACAGGCTAGGTATATTCCAATAAGCGGGAAGGGTAAGGGAACTAAAGCAAGGGCTTTGGATGATGAGGGAGATAGAGAAGATGAAACAAAAAAAGGGGGTGTATGATGCATGTCAGGTGAATTCTTCAAGGGAGAACTAGATAAATACAATAAGTTGAGAGAGGAAGTGAAGATGAAAATAAGGTTGGCAAAGAGAGAATATGAGAGCAGAATGGCGGTTAACATAAAAGGGAACCCAAAAATCTTCTACTGGCATGTAAACAGTAAGCGGGTAGTAAAAGGCTGGGTGGGGCCTATTAGCGACAAAGAAGGTGATATATGCTTAGAGGTGCAGGGCAAGGCTAGAATACTCAATGAGTACTTTGTATCGGTGTTTACTAAGGAGATGGATGCTGACAAAATATCGGTAGCAGTGGAAAAGGTAGAAGCAATGGAAGGGGTGCAAATTGATAGACAGGATGTACTAGAAAGGCTGGGTATGCTTAGAGTGAACAAGTCGCCTGGTCCAGATAGCTTGCATCCCAGATTGCTAAGGGAATTGGGGGAGGAGATAGCGGAAGGGCTTGCAATAATTTTCCAATCTTCCCTAGATGCGGGGGAGGTGCCTGAGGATTGGAAAGTGGCAAATGTGACGCCATTGTTCAAGAAAGAGTGTAAGGATAACCCTAGTAACTACAGGCTGGTCAGTTTAACATCAGTGGTGGGTAACGTTTTAGAAACAATAATCAAGGAAAAATTTAATGGGCACTTGGAGAAGTTTAAGCTAATTAAGGAGATCCAACATGGATTTGTAAAAGGCAGATCGTGTTTGACTAATCTAATTGAATTTTTTGATGAAGTAACAGAGAGGATTGATGAAGGGAATGCAATGGATGTTGTCTACATGGATTTTTGGAAGGCATTTGACAAAGTACCACATAGAAGGCTGGTTAACAAAATTGAGGCTCATGGAGTAGATGGGTCAGTGGCAGCTTCGATAAGGAATTAGCTTAAGGACAGAAAACAGCGAGTTGTGGTAAATGGCTGTTTTTCAGACTGGAGGATGGTAGAGAGTGGTTATCCCCAAGGGTCAGTGTTGGGGAACACCACTGCTTTTTTTTATATATATGTAAATGACCTGGATATTGGAATACAAAGTAGAATTTCTAAATTTGCCAATGACACCAAACTTGGGGGTGTGGCAAACAGTGAGGATGATACCAATCAACTGCAACAGGACATAGAAAGGCTAGCCGAATGGGCAGACAAGTGGCAGATGGAATTTAATACAGAGAAGTATGAGGAGATGCATTTTGGCAGAAAAAAATGTTTTATAGTGTGTGCAGAGACAGAAGGACCTGGGAGTTAATGTCCCTGAAGGTGGCAGGACATATTGAGAGAGTGGTTAGCAAAGCATATGGGATCTTGGGATTCATAAATAGAGGTATTGAGTACAAAAGTTATGCTGAATCTTTATAAAGCGCTGGTTAGGCCACAACTGGAGTATTGCGTCCCGTTCTGGTTACCATACTTTAGGAAGGATGTGACGATCCTTGAGAAGGTGCAGAGGAGATTTACCAGAATGGTTCCAGGGATGGGATATCTTAGCTACAAGGACAGGTTGGAGAAGCTGGATTTGTTTTCATTAGAGCAAAAGGAGGTTGAGGGGTGATTTGATAGAGGTGCACAAGATTATGACGGGTTTGGATAGGCTAGACGGGGAAAGGCTGTTCCCACTAGTTGATGGTGCAAGGACTAGGGGACACAGATTTAAGGTTTTGGGCAAGAGATACAGGGCTGACGTGAGGAAAAACTTGACGCAGCGAGTGGTGAGGACCTGGAACCCGCTGCCGACGGAAGTGGTGGATACGGAGACACTCAATGTTTTCAAGGGGAGTCTGGGTAGGCACTTGAGGGAAATAAACTTGCAGGGCTATGGGGGTAGAGCGGGGGAATGGGACTGACTGGATTGCTCCACAGAGAGCTGGCACAGACTCGATGGGCTGAATGGCCGCCTTCTGCGCCGTTATGACTCTATGGGGGAAAAATTGGGTTGCACCCCCTTTGTGGCACTACTTTTAGCACCCCGAAAAAATTAGTGCCCCCCCAGCCAAAATTCACCAGTAGTGCCCCAAGAGGGAGACGGGGCACTACTAGAAGTGCCCCACCTCCCTCTTGAGGTGCTGCGAGCGAATATCGCGGTGCTACATGCAGCAGCGCCACGGTACTGCAAGCCTTCCTCCCCTTAAAGGGGAGGGGCCTTGTGCAGCGCGACCCGGGGCCCAGCTGTGCCACCAGGGATCGGTGTGCCGACTGCGCTCCATGAGCGCAGCCAGCACTCCGTGGGGGGGACTGAAGAGAAGCCAGGGACGGCAACAGGGGCAGGTGCTGGCAGGCGGCCAGCAACAAAAATGGCTGCCCGGCACCTCCCCTTTAATTTGCGCTGCCCCAGCCGCAGGTAGGCCCCCCTGACCCTGTCAGACAAAGCATCTAGCGGTATGTCAGGGGGGCGCTACCAAAGATCACGGCCGGGGCGCGAGCAGGGCATTGCGCACGGCGATGAGGTCATCGCCGGCGGCGCAGCACCGCAGAGCACTAATGGTTACCGCCGTCGCCAACCTCCCGCTGAACTTCGCGGGAGGCGTTGGCAGCACCGCGCCCAGGCGCTTGTTGCTTTCTGCCCCGTTAGTGCCCTCTTAGGGCGCTAATGGGAGGCGCAAAGCAACTGAATTTTTAGGCCTATGACTCTTGACTCAATGTTGAGTCCAGAAGGCTGTAAAATGCCTAATCGAAAGATGAAGTGCTGTTCCTCGAGCTTCCGTTGAGCTTCATTCGAACAATGTAGGAGGCCGCGGACAGAGCGATCCCAGGGGTAGTGGGATGGAGAATTAAAATGGCAAACGACTGAAAGCTCAGGGTCATGCTTGCACACTGAACGTAAGTGTTCCACAAAGCGGTCGCCCAATCTGCATTCGGTCTCCTCAATGTAGAGGAGACCGCATCGTGAGCAGCGAATACATTATACTAAATTGCAAGAAGTACAAGTAAATCGCTGTTTCACCTGGAAGTGCCCTTTCACCTCTACCCTTCCCACCATCGTGGTCCCCAAACACTCCTAGGTGAAACAGCGATTAGTTCATCAACTAATCATCATTAGTTTTAGATACTTTTTGGTTGTTATGGGCCTGCTGATGTTCTATTTTCTGACTTTCTCAACAGAGACAACCTACAGCTCCCTAGGCCATAAATGTTATTGTAAAGCCCATTGGGCATTTCCTACTTCACACAGTCATGTTCTGACTGGGCAAAAAAGTGACCGTCCTTTTAGTCCATTCTTACTTCCTCCTGGACCAGCTCTGGGATGACAGCAACTTTAACTTTACTCCCTTGTCAACAATTGACTATATTTCCACTAATACCTCAATGATGGTGGAGCCCAGCACGTGAGTGCAAAAGACATGGCTGAAGCATTTACAACCATCTTCAGCCAGAAGTGCCAAGTGGATGATGCATCTCGGCCTCCTCCTGAGGTCCCCACCATCACAGAAGCCAGTCTTCAACTAATTTGATTAACTCCATGTGATATCAAGAAACAGCTGAGCACACTGGATACAGCAAAGGCTGTGGGCCCCGACAACATCCCGGCTGTAGTGCTGAAGACTTGTGCTCCAGAACTAGCTGCGCCTCTAGCCAAGCTGTTCCAGTACAGCTACGACACTGGAATCTACCCAACAAAATGGAAAATTGCCCAGATATGTCCTGTCCTCAAAAAGTAGGACAGGTCCAATCCAGCCAATTACCGCCCCATCAGCCTACTCTCAATAAGATGGAAAGTGTCGTCAACAGTGCTATCAAGCGGTACTTACTCACCAATAACCTGCACACCAATGCTCAGTTTGGGTTCCACCAGAACCACTTGGCTCCAGACCTCATTACAGCCTTGGTCCAAACATGGACAAAACAGCTGAATTCTAGAGGTGAGGTGAGAGTGACTGCCCTTGACATCAAGGCAGCATTTGACCAAGTGTGGCATAAAGGAGCCCTAGTAAAATTGAAGTCAATGGGAATCAGGGGGAAAACTCTCCACTGGCTGGAGTCATACCGAGCACAAAGGAAGATGGTTGTGGTTGTTGGTGGCCAATCATCTCAGCCCCAGGACATCGCTGCAGGAGTTCCTCAGGGCAGTGTCCTAGGCTCAACCATCTTCAGCTGCTTCATCAATGACCTTCCCTCCATCATAAGGTCAGACGTGGGGATGTTCGTTGATGATTGCACAGTGTTCAGTTCCATTTGCAACTCCTCAGATAATGAAGCAAGACCTGGACAACATTTAGGCTTGGGCTGATAAGTGGCAAGTAACATTCACACAACACAATGCCAGGCAATGATCATCTCCAACAAGAGAGCGCCTAGCCACCTCCCCTTGACACTCAATGGGATTACCATCATTGAATCCCCCACCAACAACATCCTGGGGGGGTCACCATTGACTAGAAACTTAACTGGACCAGCTACATAAATACTGTGGCTATAAGAGGAGGTCAGAGGCTGGGTATTCTGTGGCAAGTGACTCACCTCCTGACTCTCCAAAGCCTTTCCACTATCTACAAGGCACAAGTCAGGAGTGTGATGGAATATTCTCAAAATCCTGGAACTCCCTCCCTAACAGCAATGTGGGAGTACCTTCACCTCCTGGACTGCAGCAGTTCAAGAAGGCGGCTCACCACCACCTTCTCAAGGGCAATTAGGGATGGGCAATAAATGCTGGCCTTGACTGCGACGCCCACATCCCATGAATGGTAAGAATTTTGTCATGCAAAAGAAAATAAGTGAAGCCATTGTGAAATATATGTGTGTATTATGAAGTCAGAACATCCCAACTCCTTTTGTGTCCTGATACACTGAGAATGGTACCTCTAGTTTTCCCAGGCCAGCATGTTATAGTTATCTTTAGTGGAATGGTGAGCAATGGGTGAATGGTTGGCCAATCATTGCCAACCTGCCCCTAAAGAAGTTCCAAATGGATAGAACTGAGGAAACTAAGCATAAAATGGGAAGAAATCAGGAAAAGGAGCATGAGAGTCCAAGAATCTGATCGAAAAGCAGCAAAACGTGGGAGGGTATGAATAGCAGATGAGAGGAGGTGGA
This sequence comes from Somniosus microcephalus, assembly GCF_052327205.1. Taxonomy (NCBI): domain Eukaryota; kingdom Metazoa; phylum Chordata; class Chondrichthyes; order Squaliformes; family Somniosidae; genus Somniosus; species Somniosus microcephalus. Next base: position 237,484,731 of record NC_140993.1, read on the forward strand.
AGCCAGACTATCATAGAATCATAGAAATTTACAGCAGAGAAGGAGGCCATTCAGTCCATCATGTCTGTGACGGCTGAAAAAGAGCTATCCAACCTAACCCCACTTTCCAGCTCTTGGTCAATAGCCTTGTAGGTTATAGCCTTTCAAGTGCATATCTAAGTACTTTTTAAAAGTAATGAGGGTTTCTGTCTCTACCACCCTTTCAGGCAGTGAGTCCAGACCCCCACCACCCTCTGGGTGAAAAAATTCCTCCTCAACTCCCCTCTAATCCTTCTACCAATTACCAAAGCGAGGGTATGAGAATAGAGTGGCAGCCAACATAAAAGGTAATCCAAAGGTTTTCTACAGACATATAAATAGCAAAAGGGTAATAAGAGGAGGGGTGGGGCCGACTAGGGACCAAAAAGGCGACCTATGCATGGAAGCAGAGGGTATGGCTGAGGTACTAAACGAGTACTTTGCATCTATCTTCACCAAGGAAGAGGATGTTGCCATAGACATAATGAAGGAGGAGGTAGTGGAGACACTTGATAGGATAAAAATTGATAAAAAAAGAGATATTAGAAAGGCTGGCTGTACTTAAAGTAGATAAATCACCAGGAGCGGATGGGATGCATCCTAGGATGATGAGGGAATTGAGGGTGGAAATCTTGGATATACTGGCCATAATATTCTAATCTTCCATAGATATGGGGGTGGTGCCAGAGGACTGGAGAATTGCAAATATTACACCATTGTTCAAAAAAGAGTGTAAAGATAAACCCAGCAACTACAGGCCAGTCAATTTAACCTCAGTAGTGGGAAGCTTTTAGAAACAGTAATCAGGGACAAAGTTAACAGTCACTTGGCTAGATGTGGATTAATTAAGGAAGGCCAGCATGGATTTGATAAAGGTAAATTGTGTTTTACCAACTTGATCGAGTTTTTTGAAGAGGTAACAGAGAGGGTTGATGAGGGTAATGCAGTTGACGTGGTGTACATGGACTTCCAAAATGCGTTCGACAAAGTGCCACATAATAGGCTTGCCAGCAAAGTTGAAGCCCATGGAATAAAAGGAACAGTAGCAGCATGGATACAAAATTGGCTAAGTGACAGGAAACAGAGAGCAGTGGTGAACGGTTGTTCTTTGGACTGGAGGAAGGTATACAGTGGTGTTCCCCAGGGGTCAGTTCTAGGACCACAGCTTTTCTTGATATATATTAATGACTTGGACATGGGTACACAGGGCACAATTTCAAAAGCTGCAGATGACACAAAACATGGAAATATAGTGAACAGTGAGGAGAAGAGTGATAGACTTCAGGAAGACATAGGCAGGCTGGTGAAATGGGCGGACACGTGGCAGATGAAATTTAATGCAGAAAAGTGCGAAGTGATACATTTTGGTAGAAAGAATGAGGAGAGGACATATAAACTAAATGGTACAATCCTAAAGGGGTTGCATGAACACAGAGACCTAGGGGTATGTGTGCACAAATCATTGAAGGTGGCAGGGCAGGTTGAGAAAGCAGTTAAAAAGGCTTACAGGATCCTGGGTTTCATAAAAAGAGGCATGGAGTACAAATGCATGGAAATTATGATGAACCCGTATAAAACACTGGTTCAGCCCCAACTGGAGTACTCTGTCCAATTCTGGGAACCACACTTTAGGAAGGATGGGAAGGCCTTAGAGAGGGTGCAGAAAAGATTGACGAGAATTATTCCAGGAATGAGGGACTTCAGTTGCGTTGATAGACTGGAGAAGCTGGGGTTGTTCTCCTTGAAGCAGAGAAGATTGAGAGGAGATTTGATAGAGGTGTTCAAAATCATGAGGGGTCTGGACAGAGTAGATAGAGAGAAACTGTTTCCATTGGCAGAAGGGTCGAGAACCAGAGGACACAGATGTAAGGTGATTGGCAAAAGAACCAAAGGCGATGTAAGAAAAACCTTTTTTACACAGCGAGTGGTTAGGATCTGGAATACACTGCCTGAAAGGGTGGTGGAGGCAGACTCAATTTTATCTTTCAAAAGGGAGTTGGATACTTATCTGAAGGAAACAATTTGCAGGGCTATGGAGAAAGGGCAGGGGAGTGGGACTAGCTGAGAGTCGGCACGGGCTCGACGGGCCGAATGGCATTCTTCCATGCTGTAACCATTCTATGATTCTATGATACTATAAATCTATGGCCCCTGGTTGTTGACTTCTCTGCTAAGGGAAATAGATCCTTCCTATCCACTCTATCTAGGCTCCTCATAATTTTATACACCTCAATCAAGTCTCCCCTGTAAGGGGTTTTCAGATCGCAGAGGTTTCTCTCTCTAGAGGCCTCTCTCTCTTGCACAGTAAAACCTTGAGTGGTTCGACCCACTCGCCCCTTAGGTTCTAGACACTGGACCTGGATGCAGGAACTACAATGTAGAGAATACTCAATAGGCCAGGTTTAATGGAAACAAAATGAAATTTTATTGCATAGAGTAAAACAATCAAATGTAAGTCAATAAAAGGGTACATGGGAGGGGAAAACAAATTCATAATACATTACTAACTGAGATAGATACAGGCATATTATACTTTACAACAGTCATCATGAAATGGGGAAACACACGGAACATCGAGGGACAACAACTTATTACCCCTAAAATGCCCACCCCCTAAGTCTAGCTAGATCAGATTGTGAGGGGCCAGAAACATGCTCACCAATCCAGTTGGAAAGTATAGAGTTTTGAAACAGGTCTGCGTTTTGATCCTTTCAGGCGTCCTGTCTCCACGTGGTCAGCGCTGCGGGCTGCGACACTCTCTCTTCTTCCTCGAGGTGAAGGTCATGGACAGGCTGGACATTGGCAGGCCCGGACGTCAGCGGGGACGGCGACCACCTGTTTGACCATGGTTGAAGAGGTCTCTTCGCGGAGTCTAGCTGATTACCATTTTCAGCTAGGTTTCTTCTGTAGGGCTACTGTCCTTTGTCTCGTCAACGGCCCGGAGTTTGTCGATGATCTCCTGATGGTTACCCCGGGTGGGACACAGACTCGAATCACCTTCTTGGTCTCTGGATCGGCGTTCCTCCATGGTTCTCAAAAGGACAAGCTCAAAGTGCATCTGGCTGCTCGCTTGATGGCTACCCGGGACTCCAGTTATACTTCTCAAAGAAGCCTTTATCTCCTGCCAAATCAAGGTTAGTCTTTGTTTAACTTTTGGCGGGCTTGTATCACAACGGGGCAGTCATTATATTTAAACTGCTTTCGGGATGGCCGGTGATGGCCATCTCTGGTCTGGAATGACCTCAAATTGTTTTGAATGTCTTCTTGATGTCTTTAATGGGTCTTTGATGCTCCCCTTATGAATATAAAACTGTTTCCCTTTGTCTGGGTAAACATTTAGATGGCCTTTATCTACAGGCCGATCTGACTGGATCTGCATCCAATCCATATGTATGTGGCTGTGTCTGGTTTCGTTTTCTCCGAAATGGCCTTCCAGAACTTACTGTGGGCTGAATCCACAAAAGCTGTCTGGGGACTGCAGGAACCATTTTAAAGTGTCCAGAAAGCTAGTCACGGGGTCTGGCGGCCATTTTATGTGTCCCTTTTCTGGGCTTCTTTTAAAACAGTCTTTAAAAGCAAAGGCCTCTTCTGCCACAGGACCTTTATCTGACAATATTAATTTTGCGAATCTTACACCCCTCAGCCCCCTCTGTTCCAAAGAAAACAATCCCAGCCTATCAAATCTTTCCTCATAACTAAAATTCTCCAGTCCTGGCAAGATCCTTGTAAATCTCCTCTGTACCCTCTCTGGTGCAATCACATCTTTCCTGTAATGTGGTGACCAGAAATGTACAGTTCAAGCATAACCTCCCTGCTCTTATAGTCTATGCCTTGGCTAATAAAGGAAAGTATCCCGTATGCCTTCTTAACCACCTTTTCTACCTGCCCTGCTACCCTTCAGGGATCTGTGGACATGCACTCCAAGGTCCCTCTGTTCCTCTATGCTTCTCAGTATCCTACCATTTATTGTGTATTCCCTTGCCTTGTTAGCCCTCCCCAAATGCATTTCCTCACACTTCTCCAAACTGAATTCCATTTGCCACTTTCCTACCCACCTGATCAGTCTATTGATATCTTCCTGCAGTCTACAGCTTCCTTCCTCACTATCAACCACACGGCCAATTTTTGTATCATCTGCAAACTTCTTATTCATGCCCCCTACATTGAAGTCTAAATCATTGATATATACCACAAAAAGCAAGGGACCTAGTACTGAGCCCTGCGGAACCCCACTGGAAACAGCCTTCAAATCACAAAAACACCCATCGACCATTACCCTTTGCTTCCTGCCACTGAGCCAATTTTGGATCCAACTTGCCATTTTCCCTTGGATCCCATGGGCTTTTACTTTTCTGATCAGACTTGCTAAAATCCACATAGACTACATCAAATGCACAACCCTCATCGACCCTCTTTGTTACCGCCTCAAAAAATTCAATCAAGTTAGTCAGACACGACCGTCTCTTAACAAATCCATGCTGACTGTTCTTGATTAATCCATGCCTTTCTAAATGATGATCAATACTGCCCCTCAGGACTTTTTCCAATAATTTGCCCACCACCGAGTTTAGGCTGATTGGCCTGTAATTACTCACTCTATCCCTTTCTCCCTTTATAAACAATGTTAGAGTAAAGTTGCTGTTTGTATGTAAATATAACTGGCATGTAAGCAAATCCAAGTTGCAAGCAAATTTCAGAAGGAATGCTATTACCAGAATTTGTATACATCGGTATGGTATGTAAATAGTAACTTTACGGGTGCAATTATACTATAGGTACAGATTGGAGACTAGTATCTGCTTAGAGGAACAGACCCAGTTTATCTGCTGGCTCTGTGTCATTCTCTCACCAAGGAAAGCTGTTCTTGCATGGCTGCATAGAGCACTTTCACTAATGCTCAAATACAAATTAAATTGTAATGTTAACAAAGAGATGACTGGCTACTAATATTAAAAGAAATTGGCCCGTAATTTGCGGAGAGCAACGAAACAAATGCATTCGCTGCTGACCCCAAAGTAAGTTTCCCACAAGGATTTTGCGACCCTTGTGGCAAGAAGTTCAGCTTTTCCGACACTAAATTGAATTCAACGCAAGTTAATGGGGAGTCCCTAACGCGAGCTGCTGTAACGGCAACAAGCTGTCTAAGCAGCCAATCAAAATGCAGAATTCTCACAGACGGCGAATCAGGAAGTGGGTAAGTTCTTAAAATTCTAAGGGGGAAAAATTTGGTTGCTTTGCGCTAAGAGGGCGCTAACGGGGCACAAAGCAACTAGCACCCGGGCACAGCACCGCCAACGCCTCCCACGAAATTCAGTGGGAGATTAACGGCGGCAGTAACCACGGCGCTATGCTGCCGGCGATGACGTCATCCCCGTGCACAGCGCCTCGCTCGTGCCCCGGCCATGATCTTCGGTAGTGCCCCCTGACTTACTGTCGGATGCTATGTCCGACAGGGTCAAGGGGGCCTACCTGTGGCTGGGCCGTGCTAATTAAAGGCGAGGTGCTGGGCAGCCATTTTTGTTGCTGGCCGCCTGCCAGCACCTGCCCCCGTTGCCGTCCCCGACCTCCTCTTCAGCCCCCTGCGGAGTGCCGGCTGCACTCTTTTGCTGGCACTCCGATCCCTAGTGGCCCAGCTGGGCCCCAAGTCGCGCTGCGCAAGGCCCACCACAATATTCACTCGCAGCACCCCAAGAGGGAGGCGGGGCGCTTCCAGTAGCGCCCTGCTTCCCTCTTGGGGTGCTACAGGAAGCGCCCCGCCTCCCTCTTGGGGTGCTGCGAGGGAATATTGCGGTGTTTAAAATAACAACAGAAAATGCTGGAAACACTCAGCAGGCCAGACAGCATCCATGGAGAGAGAAACAGAGTTAACATTTCAGATCTGTGACCCTTCATCAGTCACAGACCTGAAATGCTAACTCTGTTTCTCTCTCCACGGATGCTGCCTGGCCTGCTGAGTGTTTCCAGCATTTTCTGTTGTTATTACAGATTTCCAGCATCCGCAGAATTTTGCTTTTGTATTGTGTCTCAGGTTAATGTGCTATCTCCAGGTCTCATTTATATTCCCAGCAGATTGCTGCCCTATGGATTTAATCCTGTTTGTGCTATATGTAACTTAAGAGTAACATAGAAACATAGATAAATAGGAGCAGGAGTAGGCCATTCGGCCCTTCGAGCCTGCTCCGCCATTCAACACGATCATGGCTGATCCTCTATCTCAATACCATATTCCCGCTCTCTCCCCATACCCCTTGATGCTGTGTCTAGAAATCTATCTATCTCTTTCGTAAATATATTCAGTGAATTGGCCTCCACAGATTTCTGTGGTAGAGAATTCCACAGGTTCACCACCCTCTGAGTGAAGAAATTTCTCCTCATCTCAGTCCTAAATGTCCTACCCCATATCCTGAGACTGTGACCCCTCGTTCTAGAGCCCCCAGCCAGGGGAAACATCCTCCCTGCATCCAGTCCATCTAGCCCTGTCAGAATTTTATACGATTCAATGAGATCCCCTCTCGTTCTTCTAAACTCTAGTGAATACAGGCCTAGTCGACCCAATCTCTCCTCATATGAAAGTCCTGCCATCCCAGGAATCAGTCTGGTGAACCTTTGCTGCACTCCCTCTATGGCAAGTATATCCTTTCTTAGGTAAGGAGACCAAAGCTGTACACGGTACTCCAGGTGTGGTCTCACCAAAGCCCTGTATAACTGTAGTAAGACATCTTTGCTCCTGTACTCAAATCCTCTTGTAATGAAGGCCAACATACCATTTGCCTTCCTAACTGCTTGCTGCACCTGCATGTTTGCTTTTAGTGACTTGTGTATAAGGATACCCAGGTCCTTTTGTACATCAACATTTCCCAATCTATCAACATTTAAATAATACTCTGCCTTTCTGTTTTTCCTACCGAAGTGGATAACTTCACATTTATCCACGTTATACTGCATCTGCCATGTACTTGCCCATTCACTCAACTTGCCTAAATCACCTTGAAGTCTCTTTGCATCTTCCTCACAACTCACAATCCCACCTAGTTTCGTGTCGTCAGCAAACTTGGAAATATTACATTTGGTTCCCTCATCCAAATCATTGATGTATATTGTGAACAGCTGAGGTCCAAGCACTGATCCCTGCGGTACCCCACTAGTCACCGCTTGCCACCCCGAAAAAGACCCATTTATTCCTACTCTCTGTTAACCAATTTTCAATCCATGCCAGTATATTACCCTAATCCCATGTGCTTTAATTTTGCACAGTAACCTCTTATGTGGGACTTTATCAAAGGCCTTCTGAAAATCCAAATACACCACATCCGCTGGTTCTCCCTTATCTATTCTACCAGTTACATCCTCAAAAAAACTCCAGTAGGTTACCATCCATTCCTTCTCCTGTTCTTTGAAATAGTACTGCACGATGGATTGGCACAAAATGCAGGCATCATGATGGTGTCTGGTCATTGTGCATTCACCTACAGTATTCTGTTCTTCTGGTCCAACACCATCTCTTATGTTGATGAAATAAAAGCCTTCCCTAATCATATCTAATATAATAAAATAGGGCTGTTTTTAGGGGAACTTCATGGCTATATGATTGCTATCAATGAAACTTGCACTTTAGTGAAGCCTGCCACCTGGTAAAAGTGATGCGACGTCTCATGCTGTCGCTTCCATTCAGTGGGGAAAGTGGCTAATAAGGTTTCTGTGACCTATTTGATGCATTGGTGGAGTGAAGTCCGACTAATATGTCAAATGTCACTAGTGATGGCTTGAAAGGATCTAGTTCCATAAAAGTTCAATGTTATTGTGATCTTCACAGCAGTGGGCAAGGCTCTCCCTGTGTGAGATCTTATTTGAAGGTCAGTTTCCAGTAGGTGGCATATCTCAGTGACAACCTCCTTTTGAGAAGCAGAGGAAGCAGAGATGGCTAAGGCAGGTCAAATAGGGGTAATTAGGTCTGAAGATATAGTTCCTGGTCTCAATCTAAGTCGGCCAGTGGTACAAGTACGGTATGGTAGCACAGTGGATATGTTACTGGACTAGTAATCCCTTAGCCTATTTCATATCCATGTAGCCACTGCCCTTTACTCCCATGGGCTTCAATTTTGCCCATAAGTCTGTTATGTGGTACTTCAACAAATGCCTTTTGAAAGTTCAAATCCCACCACAGCAGCTGGGGAATTTAAATTCAGTCAATTAAATAAATCTGGAATAAAAAGCTAGTATCAGTAATGGTGACCATGAAACTATCGGATTGTCGTAAAAACCCATCTGTTTCACTAATGTCCTTTAGGGAAGGAAATCTGCCGTCCTTACCTGGTCTGGCTTTTAACTGCCCTCTGCAGTTCAAGAATGCAGCTCACCACCACCTTCTCAAGGGCAATTAGGGATGGCCAATAAATGCTGACCTTGCCAGCGACGCCCACATCCCATGAACAATTTTTTAAAAAGGGCACCTGCCTTTGCTCAAACTCCTCTAAATCCATGACAGGCAGTGGCAGGCCAAGGGAATGTTGAGTTGAGGTTGACAGTTGCAGGCAGCAACAGTGCTGTGGCTAGAGGTTTGTGCAAAAAGGGACCTAGTATGGTAAGCAAACAGCAGTAAAAACTATTGCTCAAGCAATAAAGCAGGAATAGCAGTATGGCAAGACAGAAAAAAATAGCAAAAACCACCTTTCCAAACATCAATGAGTGCCAGCTTTAATAATTAACATTGACCACCCAAGAGCATAGAAGCCATCAAGCATCCATTTTAAATGGGTATGCAGTTCATAGTGATGAATGGTGAGAAGATACAGGGGGGTAGAGTTTCCACTTTGGACACAATTGCTGATTCAGGCGCAAATTGCACCCCCGAGTTTCCGTTCAAACTCATTTACATAATCACCAAACGCCGACTCTGCCATGAACCAGCGCAATCGGGCAGAGTTTTAAAATGTAACTTTTTTTTCCAAAATATATCTTTATAAAAAAATTTCCTTCAAAAGTTGTAACTTGAAGTTTGATTAAAACAGCTGAAAATAGGTTTATCACAAAAAATAACCTTTTTTTATCACAGTGTCAATACACCACCTCTGAGTAACCCAATTCTAAATGACTGAAATTCACTTAAAAAATATAAAGAACTATTTTCTAGCTAACTTGTGGTACATTAGTCAGTTTCTCAGTAAATTAAAACAAAAATCACATTTAAAAGCTTTTAAAATGTACCTTTGTGCGTCCTTACGCTCAAAAGATCCAGCTTAATTTTTAAAGCTTCCCTGAATGTAAACGTCGGATAGCCTGGTGGTGAAGGATAGAATACTAGAGCCTTGCCTTCAGTCACTCAGAAGCCTTTATTTACAGAGACACATACTGTGCACTTCGCCCCCGCCCCAAGATAAGCTTTGTTTTCCTTCCCGAGCCTGCTCCCATACATATGAACACAAGAGGGTCCCCGATTAATACCCACCACCTGAATACAATTAACACCCAATTGGTATACGTCACCTGAATACAATTAACACTGAAGGCCTGAAAACGATCGCAATTAGCGGAAATTCCCAATGGCGATTAATTCACCCTGGGGGCGTGGCCAATTTAGTGGGCGGGGACTTCTTCTAGCGCAATGTTTTTAAAACTAGCGCAAAAGATCACGGAAACTTGAGTTGCGCTGAACGCAAATTTCGCTTAAAATTCCACCATCTGGTTTGGGCCGAATTGCACCGAAAAAACCAGCGTAATCGAGCGGAAACTCCAGGCCAGGGAGTTCATTGTGAGTCATATTTAAATTAATTTGCTTTAAGTTTGGCTATAATGGGCCCTGCACAAACTAGTAGAATGGCATCAAAAAATCTTCACACTTCCTGGCAAGCCAGATCCGGAGTGAAACCTCACTGCTGCTCGGGCATACCTTAAGGTTGTCAACTCTGGTTGGACTTATTCCTGGTGGTTCGATCACATGACATTAGAATCATAGAATGATACACACATACTTCTTCTTAGGCAGTCCCTCGGAACTGAGGATGACTTGCTTCCACATTAAAAATGAGTTCGCAGGTGACTGATGAGTCCAATGCGGGACCTACAGTCTCTGTCACAGGTGGGGCAGACGGTGGTTGAAGGGGCGGGTGGGTGGGGTGCTTGGGTTGACGTGCGCTCCTTGCGCTGCCTGTGCTTGGCTTCTGCTTGCTCCCGGCGAAGAGACTCGAGGTGTTCGGCGCCTTCCCGGATGCTTCTCCTCCACTTTGTGCGGTCTTGGGCCAGGGATTCCCAGGTGTCGGTGGGGATGTTGCACTTTTTCAAGGAGGCTTTGAGGGCGTCCTTGAAGCGTTTCCTCTGCCCACCTGGGGCTCTCTTGCCGTGCCGGAGCTCCGGGTAGAGCGCTTGTTTTGGGAATCTCGTATCGGGCATGCGGACAATGTGACCCATCCATCGGAGCTGATTGAGCGTGGTCAGAGCTTCGATGCTGGGGATGTTGGCCTGAGCAAGAGAACTGACGTTGGTGCGCCTATCCTGCCAATGGATTTGCAGGATCTTGCGCAGGCAGCGCTGGTGGTACCTCTCCAGTGCTTTGAGGTGCCTGCTGTACATGGTCCATGTCTCTGAGGCCTACAGCAGGGCAGGTATTGATGCGCTATCAATTACTCATAAAAGACTGAGAGTTAAGAGAGTAACTAAAGGCTTTTATTAACAAAAGAATGAAGGTCTGCCTCGAGTGGTCGACCAGTCCAGAATACAAAGGGCTGGGGAGCAGTCACCTTTATACTAGGACTTGTGGGAGGAGTCAGCCGAGGCATGTCCAGGCATGTACACAGTGGAATACAAACAGTGGTTTACCACATTCACCCCTTGTTTAAAATTGAGTCCGGCGGGGTGAAGTGTATCAAAAGTTAGTGTATTGGAGTCTCTCCGGAGGTCTTGTCTGCCGTTGTGATCGGCGTGGCGACGGCAGGGGTAGTGGAGCTTCCGGCGTCGAGTCCTGCGTAGGCTATGGCACAGGTGTGTCGTCCTCGTAGATGTCGAGCGGGTCGCGGGGCCCAGGCCTGCCGTCTGCTGGGGCTGGATATCGGATCGTGGGGGGGGGGTGGTAGTGAGTAGTGGGTTACTGCGGCCCCCGAGGGTGCAAGGTCTCTTATGGAGACTGTGTCCTCCCGCCCGTCCGGGTATGCACTGTAAGCATACTGGGGGTTGGCGTGGAGGAGGTCGACCCTCTCGACCAGGGGGTCCGTTTTATGGGTCCTCACGTGTCTTCTCAGTAGGACCGGCCCTGGGGACGTCAGCCATGGCGGTAGCGATGTCCCCGATGTGGACTTCCTTGGGAAGACAAACATTTTCTCGTGAGGGGTGGTGTTAGTGGCAGTGCAGAGCAGTGACCGAATAGAGTGGAGCGCATCGGGGAGCACATCCTGCCAGCGGGAGGTTGGAAGGCCCCTAGACTTTAAGGCTAGCAGGGCGGCCTTCCAGACTGTCGCATTTTCTCTTTCCACCTGTCCGTTCCCCTGGGGGTTGTAACTGGTGGTCCTGCTTGTGGCAATACCCCTAGTTAGCAGGTACTGACAGAGTTCGTCGCTCATAAACGATGAGCCCCGGTCGCTATGGATATAGCTGGGGAAACCGAACAGGGTGAAGAGGTCGTTCAGGCATTTAATGACCGTGGCACTGGTCATGTCCGGGCAGGGGCTGGCGAACGGGAAACGGGAGTACTCATCAATAATATTGAGGAAGTACACATTGCGGTCGGAGGAGGGAAGAGGCCCTTTAAAATCAACGCTCAGGCGCTCGAAGGGGCGAGTGGCTTTTATCAGGTGGGCCCTGTCTGGTCTATAAAAGTGCGGTTTGCACTCAGCGCAGACTTGGCAGTTCCTGGTCATGGTCCTGACCTCCTCAATAGAGTAAGGCAGGTTGCGGGCCTTGATGAAGTGGAAGAACCTGGTGACCCCCGGGTGGCAGAGGTCATTGTGGAGGGCCCGCAGTCTATCGATCTGCGCGCTGGCGCAGGTGCCACGCGATAGCGCATCCGGGGGTTCATTGAGCTTCCCGGGCCGGTACAAGATCTCGTAATTGTAGGTGGAAAGTTCGATTCTCCACCTCAAGATCTTGTCATTTTTGATTTTGCCCCTCTGCTTGTTGTTAAACATGAAAGCAACTGAACGCTGGTCAGTGAGCAGGGTAAATCGTTTTCCGGCCAGGTAGTGCCTCCAATGACGCATAGCCTCCACAATCGCCTGGGCCTCCTTCACAACAGCGGAGTGTCTGGTCTCCGGGCCTTGGAGGGTTCGTGAAAAGAAGGCCACGGGTCTCCCCGCCTGAAAATTTTATAATGGAGAAGATCCTCACACCAGCATGCCTGGACTTAGATCATCGGGAGGCGGACTCATCCACCAAGTTTACTCACTGGCTTAAGTGTTTCGAAAAATTCCTGACCGCCTCCGCAGCAATCAAATCAGACGAGGACAAACTGGATGCCCTGACCTCCAAAGTGAACCACCGAGTGTACTCGGTCATCCAAGACGCGACCTCGTACGCGGACGCTATCAAGCTCCTCAAGGACCAGTACACGCGCCCAGTGAACGAAGTGTACACCAGGCACCTTCTGGGGAGTCGTAAACAACAACCTGGGGAATCGACCGTGGAATACCTTCAGGCACTGTCTGTGCTTGGCCGGGCCTGTGGTTGTAAGGATGTAAAGGCCGCCGTGTACAGAGAGGAACTTATCCGGGACGCTTTTGTAACGGGCCACAGATCCAATTACACCCGACAGCGACTGTTGGAGCAGAGTGACCTCGACCTCAACAAGACCTCTGAACTCGCACTATCATTGGATGCAGCCTACCGGGGCATGGATGCCTACTCCTCTGCACCGTGGACGCCGCGGGGAATGACAGCCTGGGACACGGTAGGACCGCCTCATAGCGCCGTGCCACCCCAGCCACACCCCAGCAACGGCCCAACTACCGCAGCAGTGTCCCAAGGCCAGACAGCAGTGCCCCAAGGCCAGAAATGCTACTTCTGTGGCCAGGCAAAACACCCCAGAGCGCGCTGCCCGGCGAAAAACGCGATCTGCTCGGGCTGCGGGAAGAAGGGACACTACGCTAGCGTCTGCAGGGCCAAAGCCACCCCGAACCCCAGCAGCGCCGCGTGTGGGCCATGCGGGCCGCCATCTTGGGCCTCCCCGGCCATGTGCGAACCACCGGTACAGCAGCCATTTTGGATGCCTCCAGCCACATGGGGACCATGGACGCCGCCATCTTGGACGACAGCCGGAACGCAGCAGGCCCCCAACACCGCCTCATCTGATACCCGCAGCGACACACCGACCCCTACGCTGGCATCCGTTACACTGGACCAAGCGAGACCGCACCAGCTGGCCAGTTCCGCAATGGACATTAAGGTAAATGGTCACGATACAATCTGCCTTTTTGACTCTGGGAGCACGGAGAGCTTCATCCACCCAGACACGGTGCGGCGTTGCTCTCTCCCAGTCCTGCCTGCGCACCAGTGGATTTCTATGGCCTCCGAGTCCCAGTCGGCGGACATCGGCGGCTACTGCGTGGTGACACTCGTAGTAGACGGGACCGTGTACGATCATTTTAAACTTCTGGTCCTGCCCGACCTCTGCGCTGCCGTCCTGCTGGGGTTAGATTTTCAGTGCCACCTTAAAAGTGTTACGATGGCGTACGGTGGACCCCTACCCCCACTCACAGTCCGCAGCCAGCAGCTTCCAAATTGCCCGCCGCGCACCAGGTGCAACCTCTCCACACTCAGAGTCACCCCCCCCCCACTGTTTGCTAACCTCACCCCCGACTGTTAGCCCATTGCCACAAAGAGCAGGCGATACAGTGCCGGGGACAGGGTTTTCATTAAAACCGAAGTGGAGCGGCTCCTGAAGGAAGGGATTATTGAGGGCAGCACCAGCCCCTGGCGAGCCCAGGTTGTGGTCGTTAAGACCGGCGAGAAGCAGCGCCTGGTCATCGACTACAGCCAGACAATAAATCGCTACACCCTGCTGGATGCCTACCCACTCCCCCGCATAGCTGATATGGTCAACCAGATCGCGCAGTACCGCGTCTTCTCGACCATTGACCTGAAATCAGCGTACCACCAGCTCCCTATCCGCCCTGAGGACCGCCAGTATACTGCCTTTGAGGCAAACGGCCGCCTCTATCACTTCCTTAGGGTTCCCTTTGGCGTCACCAACGGGGTCTCCGTCTTCCAAAGGGAGATGGACCGGATGGTAGATCAAAATGCGTTGCAGGCCACTTTCCCATATCTGGACAATGTGACCATCTGCGGCCGTGACTTGCAGGACTATGACGCAAACCTCGAAAAATTCCTCCGCACTGCTCCCCAGCCCTTTGTATTCTGGCCCGGTCGACCACTCGCGGCAGACCTTCATTCTTTTGTTAATAAAAGCCTTTAGTTACTCTCTTAACTCTCAGTCTTTTATGAGTAATTGATAGCGCATCAATTTTATTAACAAAAGAATGAAGGTCTGCCTCGAGTGGTCGACCGGTCCAGAATACAAAGGGCTGGGGAGCAGTCACCTTTATACTAGGACTTGTGGGAGGAGTCAGCCGAGGCATGTCCAGGCAGGTACACAGTGGAATGCAAACAGTGGTTTACCACAGGTATTACTGCTGCCCTGTAGATCATGAGCTTAGTGCCGGGTTTGAGGTCCTGGTCTTCAAACACTCTCTTCCTCAGGCGACCGAAGGCTGCACTGGCACACTGAAGGCGGTGTTGGACTTCGACATCGACGTCTGCCCTTGTTGACAGTAGGCTCCCGAGGTAGGGAAAGTGGTCCACATTGTCCAAGGCCTTGTCGTGGATTTTGATAATCGGGGGGCAGCACTGTGTGGCGGGGGCAGGTTGGTAGAGGACATTTGTCTTACGGATATTTAGTGTGAAGCCCATGCTCTCGTATGCTTCGGTGAAGGTGTTTATGATGATTTGGAGTTCGACCTCTGAGTGAGCGCAGACGCAAGCATCGTCTGCATACTGTAATTCGATGACAGAGGATGGGACGACCTTGGATCTGGATTGGAGGCGACGGAGGTTGAACAGTTTCCCGTTTGTTCTGTAAATTAGCTCCACTCCAGTGGGGAGCTTACTGAGGGTGAGATGGAGCATTGCAGCAAGGAAGATCGAGAAGAGCTTTGGTGCGATGACACAGCCTTGCTTGACCCCGGTTCATACGTGAATTGGGTCTGTGGTGGAACCGTTGGTCAGGATCACGGCTTGCGTGTTGTTGTGGAGCAGGCGGAGGATAGTGACAAACTTTTGAGGGCAGCCGAATTTGAGGAGGACACTCCATAATCCCTCATGGTTGACAGTGTCGAAGGCCTTTGTGAGATCAAAGAAGGCCATGTACAGTGGTTGGTGCTGTTCCCTGCATTTCTCTTGTAATTGACGTGCGGTGAAGGTCATGTCCATTGTGCCCCTTAGTGGGCGGAATCCGCATTGCGACTCTGGGAGGAGCTCTTCGGCCACTGGGAGAAGGCGATTGAGGAGGATTCCTGCAATGACTTTCCCTGTGGCAGATAGCAGGGAAACTCCTCTGTAATTACCGCAATTGGACTTGTCACCTTTCTTGAAGATGGTCACAATTACGGCATCTCTGAGATCCCCTGGCATGCTCTCCACCTTCCAGATAAGAGAAATGAGTTCATGAATTCACGCCAGTAGTGCTTCTCCACCATGCTTTAATGCCTCGGCGGGGATTCCATCTGCTCCTGAGGCCTTGTTGTTCTTCAGTTGTCGGATGACCTTTTCAACCTCATGCCGGGCTGGGGTTGTGCTGAGATGGTGGTGGGTAGCATGCTGTGGGATGGAGTTGAGGACACTCGTGTCAAAGACAGAGTCGTGGTTAAGGAGATCTTCGAAGTGCTCCTTCCAGCGGGCACTGACTGCTTCCCTGTCCTTGATGAGTACCTCGCCGTTCTTGGCCCGCAGTGGGGAAGGGCCTTGGGTGCTTGGGCCGTAGATGGTCTTGACTGCGCTAAAGAATCCACGCACATCGTGGTTGTCGGCTAGCTGCTGGATCTCCTGCGCTTTCTCCACCCACCATCTGTTCTTTAGGTCGCGAGTTTTTTGTTGGACCTCGGCCTTCAGGCTTCTGTAGAGCTGCTTTCTTGCTCTCGAGTTCTGTTGCTGTTTCCAGATCAGAAATGCCTTGTGCTTGCGGCTTATTGGCTCCTGGATCTCCTGGTCATTCTCGTCGAACCAGTCTTGGTGTTTCCTGGTTGAGTGACCGAGCGTCTCTTCACAGGTGCTGATTATGGAGGCCTTGAGTGCAGATCAGACACTGTGGGCACTCTGTGTCTCTGCATCACTGGGAGTCGTCAGGTTGTTTGTGAGGCGCAGGCTGAATAGGACTTTCTTAGCGGGGTCTTTGAGTGCTCCAGCATTAATTTTCCTGTGGCATTGTTTCTGTTGCCGCCGCTGTTTTGGGGCTACATTGATGGAGATGACAGAGCGGATTAGGCAGTGGTCTGTCCAGCAGTCGTCAGCTCCTGTCATGGCGCAGGTGATGCGGACGTCCTTGCAGTCCCTCACTCGGACGATGACGTAGTCCAGCAGATGCCAGTGCTTGGAACGAGGGTGCTGTCATGAAGCCTTGTACTTGTCTCTCTGACGGAACAAGGTGTTGGTTATGACGAGGCCATGTTCTAAGCATTTCGACAGGAGGAGGGTACCATTGGAGTTGGCTTTCCCTACCCCCTCTCTGCCGATCACACCTCCCCAGAGGTCTGTGTCCTTTCCAACTCTGGCGTTGAAGTCACCAAGAAGGATCAGCTTGTCGCCCGTTGGGACTCGAGACAGGAATTGTTCGAGGCTGGAGTAGAATTCTTCTTTGGTCTCTTCTGTGGCTTCCAGTGTTGGGGCGTACGCACTGATGACCGTAGCGCACTGGTTTCAGGCTAGGGTGAGTCGAAGAGTCATGAGGCGCTCGTTTATACCACTAGGGGAGTCTCTGAGATGCCCGACCAGTTCATTTTTTATGGCGAAGCCTACCCCATGGAGGTGGCGTTCTTCTTCGGGTTTGCCTTTCCAGAAGAAGGTGTAGCCACCACCTTGCTCCTTGAGCTGGCCTTCCCCTGCACGTTGGGTCTCACTTAGGGCAGCGATGTCAATGTCGAAACGTCTGAGCTCCCGGGCAACGATAGCAGTACGGTGTTCCGGTCTGTCACTGTTGGGGTTGTCCATGAGGGTGCTGCCATTCCAGGTCCCAAACTTCATTTTAAAGGGTGGAAGATGCCTGTGCGTGAATTCTTTTAACGTGGGGTGGTCGTTGCACACCAGCTACCACACGGGCTTGACAGAGCAAGGTCTTGGTCCAATGGCAAGGGGATCCATGACGATTGGAGACCAGTCTCTACTACAACGGCCTAGCACACACACACACACATATTTCTACTGTCCTCCTCCCTCCTTCCCGCAGGTCCTCTTTGCTTGGGTTTCGTAGGATGCATTGTGGTCCTCCCGACCTCGCTGTTGGCCCGTACACACATAAGGAGGTCATTCAGCCTATCATGCCTGTGCCGGCTCTTTGAAAGAGCTCTCCAATTAGTCCCACTCCCCTGCCCTTTCCCCATAGCCCAGCAAATGTTTCCTTTTCAGGTATTTATTCAATTCCCTTTTGAATGTTACTATTGAATGTGCTTCCACCACGCTTTCAGGCTGTGCATTCCAGATCATACCAACTCGCTGTGTTAAAAAAAATTCCTCATGTCGCCTCAGATTCTTGTCAATTACCTTAAATCTCTGTCCTCTGGTTACCGACCCTTCTGTCTCTGGAAATAGTTTCTCCTTATTTACTCCATCAAAATCCTTCAAGAATTTGAACACCTCTATCAAATCTCCCCTGAACCTTCTCAGCTCTAAGGAGAACAACCCTAGTTTTTCTAGTCTCTCCATGTAACTGAAGTCTTTCATCCCAGGTACAATTCTAGTAAATCTCCTCGGAACCCTCTCTAAGGCCTTGACATCCTTCCTAAAGTGTGGTGCCCAGAATTGGCCACAATACTCCAGCTGGGGCCTAGCCAGTGTTTTATATGTTTAGCGTAACTTCCTTACTTGTGTACACACAACCCCTGGTCTCTCTGCTCCTGCACGCCATTTAAAATTATACCATTTAGTTTATATTGCCTCTCTTCATTCTTCCTAACAAAATGAATCACTTCACACTTTTCTACATTAAATTGCATCTGCCATGTGTCTGCCCATTTCACCAGTCTGTTTATTTCCTCCTGAAGTTTGTTACTAGCCTCCTTACTGTTTACTACATTTCCGAGTTTCGTGTCATCAACAAACTTTGACATTATGTCCTTTATACCCAAGTCCAGATCATGAATATATATCAAAAAGAGCAGTGGCCCCAACATTGACCCTGGGGGGAACACCGCTGCACACTTCTCTCCAGTTTGAAAAACAACCATTCACCACTACTCTTGGCTTTCTGTCCCTTAGCCAATTTCATATCCACGTAGCAACTGCCCTTTAATCCCATGGGCTTCAATTTTTCCAATAAGTCTATTATGTGGTACTTCAACAAACGCCTTTTGAAAGTCCATACACAACACCAGCCACACTATCCTCATCAACCCTCCCCGTTACTTCATCAAAGAACTCAATCAAGTTAGTCAAACACGATTTGTCTTTAACGCATCCATGCTGGCTTTCATTTATTAACCCATACTTTTCCAAGTGCCAATTAGTTTTGTCCCAAATTAGTATCTCTAGAAGTTTCCCCACCACCAAATTTAGGCTGATTGGCCTGTAGTTGCTAGGTTTCTCTCTCTCCCATTTTTGGACAAGGGTGTAACATTTGCAATCCTCCAGTCCTCTGGCACCACTCCCATATCTAAGGAGGATTGGAAGATTGTGGCCAGAGCCTCTGCAATTTCCACTCTTCTCTCGGCAACCTCGGATACATCCCATCCAGACCGGGTGACTTTTCTACTTTGTGCACTGCCAACCTTTTAAGTACCGCTTTGTTTTTATCCTATCCAATTGCTCTACTACCTCCTCCTTTACTGTGACATTGACAGCATCCTCTTCTTTAGTGAAGACAGATGCAAAGTGATCATTTAATTCCTCCACCAATGCCCTCTGCCTCCACAAGAAAATCTCATTTTTGATCTCTAATGGGCCCCACCCTTCCTTTGACTACCCTTTTACTGTTTATATGTTTGTAAAAGACTTTTTGGTTCCCTTTTATGTTACCTGCCAATCTATTCTCATACACTCTCTTTGCCTGCCTTATTTTCTTTTTCAGTTCCCCCTGTACTTTTTGTATTCAGCTTGGTTCTCTACTGAATTATGAACCCGTCATTTACCACAAGCTTCCTTTTTCTGTTTCATTTTAATATCTATGGCCTAGAAATTGGATAAGGCCCGAAAACGGGTGCAGGCAGCGCGATGTGCCTGCGCCCGTTCACAGTGGTGCAGGTAGCACTCAAAATTCGTGCTGCGTGCTCATTATAATGATTGCGGCGCTGATCACAGCGCTAAACGTGCCGCTGGATGGCTTAGCACTGAACAGAGGGGCCAATATCGGGTGCAGTCTACTGGCCAATAAGGTTTGACCCAGGCTTTCTGCACTACTTAAAGGGGAGGTGCTTTGTTGCAGAAACACCTCATTGCCAGTGTGGAGAAAGCCAAGGTCCACCAGCCAAGAGAGAGGGCGAGGAGATTTTCCGATGTGGCACTGGAGGCCTTGGTCTTGGGGGTTCAAAGATGCCGTCAGGTCCTCTGCCCTCAGGGGGGCAGGAGGCCTTCAAGGCAGAACAGCAGAAGGCTGTGGGATGAGATAGTTGAAGCTGTCCGTCCAACGACTGTTGTCCCCAGGTCCCAGATCCAGTACCGCAAGAAGTTTAATGACCTCACATGAGTGGGCAAGGTGAGTGAATGCAATGCCATATCCCACCATTTCTCTAGAGAGCACAGGCAACGGCAGCACTGCCAACCTACCCAAAATGGCAGCCACCATGGACCCGCCGGAAATGGGCAGAAGCAAGTCGGCTGCCATTTTGTCATCAAAACGAGCCTTAACGCCCGGCTCTCAACACCCAAATTTCTTGGCCCTATTGTTCCATTTCAGGAGGGTTTGCAAACCTAGCCTACCTGTGTGATTCTGTGCTGCATTCCAGCATTTTCTGTTTCTATTTGATTTCCAGCCTTTGCAGATTTTCTTTTTATTTGTGTTTCATCTTGTCTGGGTGCCTGTCTCAATCAGTACCGCCAGAAGATGGCACACTTGCATTGGGAATCGAGGGGAACTCCAATTTGAAGTCTCTGACCAGGGTTACACTAATATCACCTTTATATTATACAGAACTGCTTCATGTAGAAGCAATTCTGTTTGTGTTGCCCAGCCATTTACCTTGCAGAGCAGATTCCACAACAATGATGGCATCAGATAAACAACTGCGGCCAAGGCTGTACAAAAGTGCTGCACTACCGGTTAGGCTGCAGTTGCAGTTTTGGGCATTTCGTTATAGGAATGATATAAAAGCAATGGAAAAGGTGCAGTGTAGATTCACTAGAACACTAGATTGTTTCCCGGTGGGAGAGGGAGATGGTAACAAGAAAGGATAAACTTAAGATAATCACAAAAATAATTAAGGGACGGTTAGAAAGATTTTTTTTTAATCATGAGGTTTTTAGTGTATGGTATTTTCTGCCCCAAAGTGTTGTTGAAGCAGAGTCCCTGAATCCATAAATTCTTTCAAAAGCAATTAGATCGCTGCTTAAAAATGAGGACTGTTAAAGGGCATGGGAAACAAGTAGAAAAGTGAGTTTAGATTCGGTGACTCGTGGAGAAAAAGACTTGTTAAGCTCATTAGCCTGCTTCTGTGCTGTAGCGTTCTAGGAACACTATCTTCGATTATTTGTATCATTTCATGGGTTCAAAGTGCTATGACAAACAAAATGGCCAGTAGGACCATGTAATCGTTAAAATGACAAAGTTGCTGTCTCACTCAAAAAAGACGTCAGTCTGAGCTGATGTTAATAAGATAAGACTTTCTGCTGTCCACATCTTCTGCTGAAATGGATGTGATTGTTCAGAGAAGTCTACTGGCTGTTATGATCAGATATTCAGATCACAACAGCCAGATATTCGGTGGAAAATGTCCATTGTCATAAATAAAATGGCTGTCAGATTTTGCTGGATATTAACAACAATCCACACAATTTCTGGCAGCATTTCTTTTGATATTTTCATTGATCTTGCTCGTCAACCTTCCATCGCAGCCTAAACACTAACCTTCTTTTGTGTGTCCTTCCTGAGTCATTCAACTTTCTTACTGCTCCCTAAAGTACTTCCTATTGTGAATTAGCCTCCATCCAAATTTCACCATCATTTTATTGGAGGGTTCCTGGTTGTTGACAATAACACGAAAGCATGAATACTCATGTTGATTTCTGTTGCTTCACAGTTGCCTTTTGAGTCAGTCAGGTTTGTGCATGAAAGTGTTTCCTTAGGGACTTTGATTGTAGTGTGAAGCCATGGCTAACCACTCCTCTATATAAAGCCCATCCGTTTGCTAAGCACAGTTTTAAGAAAGCTTGTTACATAACCAACAACAACAACTACTTGCATTTATATAGCACCTTTAACGTAGTAAAACATCCCAGTGCGCTTCACAGGAGCGATTATCAAACAAAATTTGACTCCGAGCCACATAAGGAGATATTAGGACAGATGACCAAAAGCTTGGCCAAAGAGGTAGGTTTAAAGGAACATCTTGAAGGAGGAGAGAGAGGTAGAGAGGCAAAGAGGTTTAGGGAGGGAATTCCAGTGCATAAGGCCTCCCCTTTAAGAACCGGAAAGAACCTTGGCAATGATGACTTGTGATTAGACTGCACCTGATATTGGTCAGTGCTTTGAGTTTAACGTCACTGAGCTAGGCCATTAGCACTTGATTTAGCACTCCAATCCTTTCTTTGTGAATGAGACTTAATTTTGCGTGCAGTCTGAAGTATTAGTGCCTGGCACTAATTCTCAAACTTTTCAAAAGTTACCGCCCATTCCTGGGCTATAATGAATTTCCCCCCCTCTGATCTGTTACAGCACAGTACCACAACATGTAGTGCATTTACTTGCTGAGCCATTAACGAAGCTCACAGAAGGCCTCCGCATCCCTGAGACAGAGGCAACAATCACCGTACCTCTTCTGTCAGCCCCAGTTCACATCCTGTGAACATGGAATTGGATGCGCAGCCCCCTACCTTACGGCCTCACAAAAAACGCCAGCACGTCCTAATGTTTGCAAAATGAGTATATGGACTTATGGAGCAAACAGATCAAATACAAGAATACTGATTTTTAAAATATCATTAAATATATTACGTATGATAATTCTTCCATTAAATTCCTCAGAATATACCTATTGAAAGAAACTGCACAAATTACAGATCAGCTGTCAGATGTGCCACAACATAAACCAAATGTCATCTATTCCTTTAATCCAAAATCTAATAAATCAAACCTTTCTAGCACCAAATTCCCACTTTACTGTGTTATTTACATCACATCATTCAAATTATTGGATAATTCAATTTTTTTTAAATGCAAAAGTGACTTTGAATTATCAGGAGCAGACAAACTCCTTTGCGACTGCAGTCCAAATGAGTTGTCAGATTTGGAATAGGCTGGTATGTTGCCCACAGAGTATTGCTTTAATTCATTGTAGCTATGATCTACCTGAAATAATTTTAAAGCGCTATATCTTACGCTTTTCATATGTAATAACATGATCAACAACAATTGGTTCTTATGATATTTTAATCATCAATTAGCTGTTTATTCCATTCAAACAATATTGCTCTGGCAGGTTGAGATCATGACTGTGCTTGGCTTGCGATCTTCATACACGAAGATTGTTCAGTTTGGTGAGGAACTGGAGGGCTGTCAGCACCTGTTAAATCGTACCCCAGCAAGAGGTCAAAATTGGAAATGAAGGTTCTTCTGCAACATTTGTTGCTGGTGGAATGATATATATAGTTGTTTCAACTGATATTTGGTTATGGTCTGATGCTACAATAGGGCAGAGAGTCAATGTCCTGACTAATGGACTTGAATGCAAACAATGCAGGATTTTGTTGAGCTGTCTGGCTAAGACCAACTTGGGTGATATTCCAAATACCAGAAAATCCTTCAAGCAGTGAAGACTGCAAACCATTTCTAATCTCAGACAAAACAACACATAAAGCTGAGGGTATAGCATCCCCAATGTCAGCAAAAACAAGAGGCAGTACGGATTGTATTTCAGCAGCTAGGCCACTAAAATCAGCACACTGTAAAGTACTCTCCATGTTAGTTATATTAGCTTTGTAGCTGTGAGATCGTTGGGGGTTATACTCACCGTGGACCACTTTCCATACCTCGGGAGCCTACTGTCAGCAAGGGCAGACGTCGATGACGAAGTCCAACACCGCCTTCAGTGTGCCAGCGCAGCCTTCGGTCGCCTGAGGAAGAGAGTGTTTGAGACCAGGACCTCAAACCCGGCATTAAGCTCATGGTCTACAGAGTAGCAGTGATACCCGCCCTGCTGTATGCCTCAGAGACATGGACCATGTACAGCAGGCACCTCAAAGCACTGGAGAGGTACCACCAACACTGCCTCCGCAAGATCCTGCAAATCCATTGGCAGGATAGGCACACTAACGTCAGTGTTCTCGCTCAAGCCAACATCCCCAGCGTCGAAGCTTTGACCACACTCGATCAGCTCCGATGGACGGGTCATATCATCCGCATGCCCGATACAAGACTTCCAAAACAAGCGCTCTACTCGGAGCTCTGACACGGCAAGAGAGTCCCAGGTGGGCAGAGGAAATGCTTCAAGGACACCCTCAAAGCCTCCTTGAAAAAGTGCAACATCCCCACTGACACCTGGGAATCCCTGGCCCAAGACCGCACAAAGTGGAGGAGAAGCATCCAGGAAGGCGCTGAACACCTCGAGTCTCTTTGCCGGGAGCAAGCGGAAGCCAAGCACAAGCAGTGCAAGGAGCGCACGTCAACCCAAGCACCCCACCCACCCGCCCCTTCAACCACCGTCTGCCCCACCTGTGACAGAGACGGTAGGTCCCGCATTGGACTCATCAGTCAACTGAGAACTAATTTTTAATGTGGAAGCAAGTCATCCTTGATTCTGAGGGACTGCCTAAGAAGAAGAAGATACTCACCAACCTTCTTCTGGTCCTGTTCACCCCCTACTCCTCTGACACCTCTTCCTTCTTCAAGCACCTCAACCTGTTCCACCCTCTTGCCTCTCTTTCAAATCGTCAATGTCCACCAACCACCACCCGCCCCCCTCCCCCCAAGCCCCACCCTGAATTTCTCCTTTCCTCCCTCAATCTCTGCACTGAGCAACTCCTCATCCTCGGTGATTTCAATCTCCGTCTCAACACCCCTTGCCATTTCTCCTCCAAATTCACTACCCACTTGTCCTCCCTCAACTTCACCATCTTTTAAGCTCTCCTACCCATATTCACAGCCGATTTCTTAACCGTGCCATTCTCCTGAGCCTCTCCACCTCGTCTCCATCACTGACAAAGCCACCTTTGACCACTTCTTTATATTCGTCAACACCCACAACCCCTTACTCTCTTCAACCCCACTTCTTTCTGCGGCCACCCTGGAGAAGACTCTCCCCCAGATGCTTACAACCGCACTCTTTAACTCCCATCTGTCGAGCCTTTGGCCCTCCATTAGCCACAATACCTCTGCAGCTGTAGATTTGCTCAACTCTTGATACCGTTGTCCAGAGCAAAACATCTCTCCCATTGCGGTCTTTTTTCCTGATATGGCCCCCATTTACAATTCCTCAAGACTAGGAGGTGAAAATTTGAGTGTGCTTGGCACACCACTGACTTAGCCATCCATTGTCAGATCTGGCTGGATCACATCAACTGTGCCTCATTTTCTTCTGCCGAAACTGCCCACTACTCTGGACCATCTCAATTACATACTATCCTGTGACTCACTGTTGGAAATTTCGCAGTAAGATCGGGATTTGGCTCAAATGTGATGACATCCGCAGTTGATAGCCTACCGAAACTCAGGCCGGAATGTTGCCAACCTGGTTGGGTCTGGTGCTGGCAGTGGGCATGGCGGGTCGCGACCCCGCTGCTGGCTCCATCCCGCTGCTGAAAATGACTTTTCCTTAACAGGGCCTATTAAGCCTGCCTGTGCGTTACCCGGCCCAATTAAATGGAGCGGGTCTGGTGACGTCATCGATGACGCATTTTCAGCCGGGATCTTTAAAGGGACCATGGCCTCATTGGATTTGAATGTCAATATAACACAGTGCTGTCAATGCACTACAGCATTGGAGTGCTGCAAACACTGACAATGACTGCACAGAGGCAGAAGGCTGTACCCAGGTTCTCCGATGACTCCCTCCATATGCTTATGGAGGGAGTCAGAGCACTCAAGGAGGTCCTCTTCCCTTCCAATGGGTGGAAGAGACCTCCCCAGGACACTAAAACAGCCTGGTTGGAGATTGCAGAGGAGGTCACCAGCAGGGATATCATCAGGAGGACCTGGGTGCAGTGCCGCAAATGTTTCAATTATCTCATTAGATCAGAAAACATAAGTACAAAGCCACACTCACCGTCATCCTGCTGTGCCTCTCATCACAACCCATCACACTGCCTTTCCTACCCTACCCTTGCACATCCTTACACCAACATACCTTGCACGTCCACCCACCCATCTCTCTCTATCTACATTATCACATCCCCATCTCACTAGCCACCCCTCACATTCACCCTCATCCTAGTGCAATCATACCAACTAACACCACACAAGGAGGCCACTTGGCTTTGCCATCCCACTCCATCATAGTAACCCCCTAAAGATCTAAGCCATCCCTTGCTTACACTCATTCTGTAGTGTATGTAACCTGTACCACCTTAAGAGGATACCTTAAGGTGATGGACTACTTTTTGATGGCTCCTGTACATTGTAGTACCGGTGGTGACCACACCGGTATATAAACCCTGCGGAGCAAAGTGTATCCCAGTTCAGCCCTGACCCTCAATCACTAAAGACCTGTTCAATTACTTCTGTAGTCTGTGTCCTGTTATTCAGCATAACTACATTTGAAAACACAGACTCAACAGTGGCGACGAGTCTGATCTTACCTAGCGGCAGTTGCATCAAAGGAAGCTTCGCCTCTGAAACGGGCGTCGAACAAGGACATCCACCCTCAACATCCTGCTGGGCACTGCATAGCACGGGAGGCCATCGGGAACCCGGGTTGGTTTCTGGCCACGAAGTCAAACATCAGTGAACATCCCTTCGATGACAGCGGCGGGTAAGCCCGATCGAGCGGCACGGGGGGGAAGTCGGCCGAGTTGTCAGTAAGAGAAGGGGAGGGAAACGACGAAAAGGGCGGAGAACACGACCGCAGCCGGTGTCAGGGGCCGGACTGCAATCGGGGCAGAGACGCGCAGCAGCCAGAAAAGCGTTTATGACCACAAGGACCGCGGGAGCGGTGGGGAACAAAAGCAGCAGCGTAGGGGAAAATAAAGGACCGCTGGGAGACGAGAATGGCAACAGTGTGGTAATCACCATTTTGAGTCGGCGGGGGAAGAAGACAAGCGCGGGAAAAGCCGCCAAGCGCGGGAAAAGCCGCCAAGCGCGGGAAGCCGCCATTTTGAAAAAATAAATAAATAAATAAATTAAATTAAATAATAATCATATCCGAAGGAAAGGAAACTCAACAAGGATGCCAAAAACGGGTAACATCACTGCTTTTGATAGCGATGTGGAAGATTGGGCCACTTATGTGGAACGCATCGAAGTTTACTGTACAACGAATGAGGTACTGGAGGAAAAGAAAGCACTAACCCTATTAAACTCGATGGGTGCGAAGACGTACGGGTTATTAAGGAACCTTGTAACACCAGATAAACCGGTAGGAAAGAGTTTCGCGGATATTGTTACTATCCTGCAAGAGCATTTAAACCCCACGCCGCTGCTGATAGCGGAACGATTTAAATTCTACAAAAGAATTCAACTTAAAGAAGAAAGCAACGCTGAATTCTTAACTGAACTGCGGAAGTTATCAAAGTACTGTCAGTTCGGTACAGGACTAGCAGACGCACTGAGAGATAAGTTTGTGTGTGGGCTCCGAAGGGAAGGAACCCAGAAGCGACTGCTAGAGGAAAAGGATCTTACGCTGGACAAAGCTTTCAGCATTGCAGCATCGCACGAGGCAGCAGCACGAGGCGCTGCAGAGATACAGCAAAGGCCATTGGAATTCAGCACCAATGAAATGGCATTGGGCGCAGTAAAGTGCTATCGTTGCGGAAGGACAACGCATGACCAGAACCAGTGCTGGTTCAAAGATAAAGAATGCAGGCAATGTGGCAAACTTGGTCACATAGCGAGAGTATGCCGGTCAGGAAAGAAGACCAGCAGCAAAAATTCGCCGCAGGAGAAGTACAAAAAAGTACACAAGGTGACAGAGAACAGTTCGGATGAACAGAAGATGGATTCAGACTCCAGCAGTAAGGAACTGGGTTGTCTAAAAATACATAATGTGGGTAACACAGCAGACCACCAAACTATCTGGGTCATGCTTCGGATAGCAGGAGTCCAAGTGAAGATGGAATTGGACACTGGATCGGCATTAACGGTCATGAATAAGCAAGATTACAAAAGGTTATTCTCGCACATTCCCCTGAGGGATACGGAGATTGTATTGAAAACATACACGGGGCAAATAGTATACCCCAAAGGAAAGATAAAAGTAAATGTGGTCTACAATGGTAAAGAAAGTCAGAAAATGGACTTGCATGTGTTACCTGATGGAGGTCCGCCACTACTGGGATGGGAATGGATCCGGAGAATAAATGTGGACTGGCATTCCATACAAGCACCGACTGTAGATGCCTGTAAAGAGGATGACGTCAAACCTAAACGACTGTCCAAAATATTGGACGATGCTAAGGAGGTGTTCCAACAGGGACTGGGAACACTGAAAGGAATTACGGCAAACATCAAGGTTGAAGAACATGCAAACCCAAAATTTTTCAAAGCCAGACCGGTACCTTATGCGATACGACCTGCTGTGGAAGCAGAGCTGGAAGGGCTAGAACATTCAGGAGTACTGTCCAAGGTGGACTGGAGCGAATGGGCCACATCCATTGTTCCTGTCATGAAGCGTTCGTTGAGCAACAAGCCGGGGGAACCTGGGAAGGTTCGCATCTGTGGCGATTTCAAGATCACTGTTAATCCGGTTCTTCACACGATGCAATATCCGCTTCCGCGGATTGAAGATATCTTCGCTTCGCTGTCTGGCGGGAAACACTTCACCAAGATAGACCTGGCGCAGGCGTACCTACAGATGGAAGTTGATGAAGCGTCACGCCAGTATCTCACGATCAACACACATAAGGGCTTATATCGGTATAATAGACTGGTTTTTGGAGTGGCATCGGCTCCAGCGATTTGGCAAAGGGCCATGGAGCAGGTATTGCAGGGAATTCCAGGCATACAATGCTACCTGGATGACATCCTGATTACAGGAAATGATGGTAAGGATCACCTCGCGAATTTGGAGCAGGTGCTCACCAGATTGAAAGAATATGGGCTCAGAGTTAATCGCCAGAAATGTGAGTTCTTTCAAAAGCGAATCTCGTACTGCGGCCATGTCATTGACCAGGAGGGGCTCCATAAGTCACCTGACAAGATCGAAGCTGTTGTGAAAGCTCCTGCTCCGGAAAATGTATCCCAGTTGAGGTCGTTCCTTGGGTTGGTTAACTATTACCACAAGTTTCTTCCAAATTTATCCACGGTGTTACACCTGCTGAACATTCTTTTGCAAATGGGAATACCATGGAAGTGGAGCGATGATTGTAAGCGGGCTTTTCAAAAGAGCAAGGCACTGATCACCTCTAAGGAAGTGTTGGCTCACTTTAACCCAACGCTGCCTATTCGCTTAGCTTGTGATGCTTCTCCATATGGTATCGGGGCAGTGCTCTCACATAAGTTTCCAAATGGCTCGGAAAGGCCAGTCGCGTTCGCATCCAGATCATTGACCTCCGCAGAGCGCAACTATGCTCAGATAGATAGGGAGGCTCTCAGCCTCGTGTGGGGAGTTAAGAAATTTAACCATTACCTGCAAGGCCAAAAGTTTACGCTGCTGACAGATCACCAGCCGTTGGTTTCCATTTTCAACCCTAAGAAGGGTGTTCCGGTAATGACGGCGCAGAGGCTTCAGAGATGGTCCCTTTTCCTAGGGGCACATCAATATGATATCGAATTCAAAGGTACAAAGCAACATGGTAATGCTGATGGGCTGTCGCGCCTGCCACTACCTACAGCGGAAGAGGCACCGGCAGTTGACCCTGTCGAGATATTTCACTCGACTATCATCGAATGCTTACCAGTCACCAATGCGGGTATTGAGAGAGAGACCCGAAACGACCCGACACTGTCTCGGGTCTACGACTTGACAGTGAAGGGATGGCCAGCACATGGCGACCCACTGTTACCAGCATTCTCAGCCAGACGAGAACAGCTGTCCGTATGTCAAGGAACATTGATGTATGGAACAAGGGTGATTATTCCTCCTAAATTAAGGGAGAGAGTTCTGAAGGAATTGCATGAAGGTCATCTGGGGGGAGTCAAGATGAAAAGCCTTGCTAGGGCTTATGTGTGGTGGCCAGGTATCGACAAACAAATAGAGGATCTGACTAAAAGCTGCTCAGGGTGCCAAAAAGTTCAAAATGCACCTCCAATTGCACCGCTGCATCCGT
Organism: Somniosus microcephalus; assembly: GCF_052327205.1. Taxonomy (NCBI): domain Eukaryota; kingdom Metazoa; phylum Chordata; class Chondrichthyes; order Squaliformes; family Somniosidae; genus Somniosus; species Somniosus microcephalus. The sequence continues at coordinate 237,514,500 of NC_140993.1, forward strand.
GGGAATGGCCTTCAACCCCATGGCAACATGTGCATATCGACTTTGCAGGTCCATTCATGGATTCCATGTTTTTGATAGCAGTAGACGCACATTCTAAATGGCCAGAAGTGATTAAGATGTTGACCACTACCTCTGAGAAGATGATCGCAGTTCTAAGAACCATATTTGCAAGGAATGGGTTGCCGGAACAAATATGTTCAGACAACGGACCACAGTTCGTGTCAGAAGAATTCCAGAAATTCATGAAAAAGAATGGGGTGAAACACTATACATCTGCCCCATATCATCCGGCTACAAATGGGTTGGCCGAGAGATTTGTACAAACGTTCAAAAAGGCGATAAAGGCCATGAGCGAAGACCATATTCCACTACAACACAAGGTGGACAATTTCCTGATGGCGTATCGAAACGCCACGCATGCAGTGACAAATCAAAGCCCTGCCATAATGTTTTATAACAGGAGGTTGCGGTCCCGGTTGGATTTATTAAAACCCAATGTGCGAAGGGAAGTCGAAAACAAGCAATTCCAGCACGTAAATAACAAGGCCACTCGGAGTTTCGAAATAGGACAACCAGTGTTGGCCAGGGACTATAGGGATGATAAATGGCAATCCGGAACAATTCGTGCCCGACAGGGACCCTTGATGTACACGGTAGACGTTGGAGAGAACGTAATACGACGTCATGCTGACCAACTTGTGGAATCGAGAACAAGGGTCGACCCCATGTCTACGGCAGAGACACCAGTTGAAGAAGTTATTGAGCCTGTAGCATCTACCTCAGACTCGAACGTACAGGATGATGTTCAATCCATAGGAGATCAAATGGATGAGTCACCCCAGCAACGAGAACCAGAGACCCCTGAAAGGCGTTATCCGGCCCGGATCAGGAAGCCTCCTCAGAGACTGAGGCCTAGAAATTCACTGGCCTTAGCGCCACTTTTGAGGCGCTAGAGGGCCTAGCGCCGAAGTTATGGCCAGTTTAGAAATTGACAGGGGCCCTAAATCGGCGTTAGGCCGGTAGCGCTGCGCCGGCACCGATGACGTCATCGGTGTGCGCAGCGTCCCGGTTGCCATGGTAACCCGCCCGAACTCGGAAATTGAGTTGCGGCCGCCTCGCCCGTGGCAGCCGCAAGCAACGTTCTGGCAGAGGTGCCTTCCAGAACTTTGCGCCGGCGCATTAAAGGCCCCGCGGCGGCCGGCCGCTTTCCCGCCGGCCGCCTGGCCGCAGCTCCCTCCCCGGACTTCCCCCCCCACCCCCGGAACAGAAGCAAGCCCGGCACTTGTCCGAGGTGCCGGGCTCATTTTTAAAAAGATTATCGCGGGCCGCGGCCGGGTGCAGGCAGCTCCTCCTTAACGGAAGGAGGAGGCCTGCACTTCCCGAGCCTGCCGCACCGCAGCGGGCGCCGCAGCGCCGGAATAGCGCCGCAATGCGGCGCGTGGCGCCAGTTTTGAGGCGCTGAGACCCCTCAGTAGCGCCAGCAGCCGTTTGGGCGCGGCGCTACTGAATTTTTGGCGCGCGCAGGGGGACTTAGCACCGGCACTAACTTCCGGCGCTAAAGCCCTCGCTGCGCCAAAACCGAATTTCTAGGCCTGAATCTTTGAACAGTTTTGTGTGAAAATTGTATATATGTTATCCATGTAGGCCTAGAAATTCGGTTTTGGCGCAGCGAGGGCTTTAGCGCCGGAAGTTAGTGCCGGCGCTAAGTTAGTGCCGGCGCTAAGTCCCCCTGCGCGCGCCAAAAATTCAGTAGCGCCGCGCCCAAACGGCTGCTGGCGCTACTGAGGGGTCTCAGCGCCTCAAAACTGGCGCCACGCGCCGCATTGCGGCGCTATTCCGGCGCTGCGGCGCCCGCTGCGGTGCGGCAGGCTCGGGAAGTGCAGGCCTCCTCCTTCCGTTAAGGAGGAGCTGCCTGCACCCGGCCGCGGCCCGCGATAATCTTTTTAAAAATGAGCCCGGCACCTCGGACAAGTGCCGGGCTTGCTTCTGTTCCGGGGGGGGGGGGGGAAGTCCGGGGAGGGAGCTGCGGCCAGGCGGCCGGCGGGAAAGCGGCCGGCCGCCGCGGGGCCTTTAATGCGCCGGCACAAAGTTCTGGAAGGCACCTCTGCCAGAACGTTGCTTGCGGCTGCCACGGGCGAGGCGGCCGCAACTCAATTTCCGAGTTCGGGCGGGTTACCATGGCAACCGGGACGCTGCGCACACCGATGACGTCATCGGTGCCGGCGCAGCGCTACCGGCCTAACGCCGATTTAGGGCCCCTGTCAATTTCTAAACTGGCCATAACTTCGGCGCTAGGCCCTCTAGCGCCTCAAAAGTGGCGCTAAGGTCAGTGAATTTCTAGGCCGTAATGTTTAAATTGGGTGTACACTGTTAAGCTAAAAGGGGAGGAATTGTAGTGTATGTAACCTGTACCACCTTAAGAGGATACCTTAAGGTGATGGACTACTTTTTGATGGCTCCTGTACATTGTAGTACCGGTGGTGACCACACCGGTATATAAACCCTGCGGAGCAAAGTGTATCCCAGTTCAGCCCTGACCCTCAATCACTAAAGACCTGTTTAATTACTTCTGTAGTCTGTGTCCTGTTATTCAGCATAACTACATTTGAAAACACAGACTCAACACATTCCATCACTCTCACTCAACCTTCTCTTCTTTCCCTCCTTGCAGGAAAAGAGAGCCCACAATAAGAGGGAGAGGGATGAACCGGCAGTGGTGCTCCATCATTTGCAAACCTTACAACAGCAGAGGAAGCTGTTTTAGAAATATCTGGAGTCTCCGAGCACCTAGAGGTGGGAGATGGAGAGAGGGCGATATCTCAGCAACCTGGTGACAGAATTATATATCATACAGCTACATGGCATATATCAGTCACTCATGTGGGCACTGATGTCAGCAGCCACTGAATGGTCATCATGTGCATAATGGTATCTGTACCCATTATTCATATGGCATATCTAACTCATCTTTTTACTCTCCTACAGGTCCATCAAGAGCCCCCCCACCCCCCTGCCCTCACTGTCCAGGAGGAAGAAGACGCGACTCCTCAGAGGAGCCTCCAGCCTCTAAGGGTGCTCCATCACCAGACATAAGCGTATCCAGCACCAGCACAGATATGCACACCTTGGTGGGTCCCACGCGAGATAGAATAGTGTTGTCACCTGGGGCGCGATTTTCCCAATGGAGGCGGCTTGGAGGCGGGTTTCGGTTTGGGTGGGTTCCAAACCCGCCTCCACTGAGAGGTGGGAAAAATTTGTGATTTTCCCCTAATTGGCCAGTTAATTTCAAAGGTGTGGGTTCCCCGGGCCAATTAGTGTTTTGGGACTGAAACTCGCCTCTGCTGACGTCACTTATCCAGCTTCATTTAAGGGCTGCTTGCTGCCTTCGCTCATTCCACTGGTTTTTGGTCGATGCTGCATCACCTCCAAGCTGTTATCTCCTTCAAGAATGGCCAGCACCAAGGCAAGGGCCTCCCCGAGGTTCTCCGATGAGGCGCTGGAAATGCTGGTTGAGGGGGTGAGAGCCAGCAGGGAGGTGCTCTTCCCCTCATCAGGGAGGAAGAGGTCTCCCAAAGAAACCAAGCTGGCAAGGGATATCACCTCCAGATCAGTGTGCAGCAGAACATGGATGCAGAGCCGTAAAAGGTTCAATGATCTTGTAAGATCAGGCAAAGTGAGTATACCTTCAGCTTGATGCTCCTTCTGCTCCCCTTCTCCTCTCATCACCAGCACTCTGCATTGTCAACCTCCTCCTCCACATCCCACTTTACCCTTACAACCCTTGCATCCTTAACCATCCCTCTCACTCTACGAACCCAATCAACTGACTATTCGACTATGCTGCCCTCACACTCACTATCACTGTTATGCAATGACAACAACTAACAACGCACAGGGAGGGCCCTTGGACATGGAACCTCACTCCATCTTTGTCTCCTTCTAAGCATCTATGCTCTGGACTCTCTACACTCAATCCATCATTCTCACTCCAACTCACCTTGTCTCCCTCACTGCAGGAAAAGAGATCCCACAATAGAAGGGAAAGGGCGAAGACAGGAGGAGGGCCAACTTCCATAGCCATTCTCACCCAGACTGAAGAGGCGGCCCTGGACATCGCCAGCGCAGAGGTGGAGGTGGAAGTGGGAGACGGACAGACGGGCAAGGCAGAGCAAGCTGGTGACAGAATAGTTTTGCCTCTCTCTCATTTACACTGCTTGAGTGACTGAAGTGACTGCTAGTGTACATTATTAGAATGCCACTTGAACATCTGCACTATTGCATGTGTATGCCACACTTCCGTCAAATGTCTAACCCATGCCTTTACTCCCCCACAGGACCATCCACAGAGCCCCACCCCACTGTCGACGAGGAAGAGGCTGAGCAGCAAGACTCCTCAGGGGAACCTGAAACTTCTGAGGATGCAGCGTCAGCAGATGTAAGCGCACCCAGCACTAGCGCAGATGCGCACACTTCGGTAGGACCTGCGGGATATAGATTAGTGTTGTCACCGTGTGTATCACATCACACAGGTGAGCATCAACAGGTGGTGGAGACAGGGACAGCAGTGGAGAGCCCTTGGCGGAGGTCGCAGGACTCTCCTTGCTCTGCTCAGCTGCATGTGGACCATATGCCTTTGGGTCCATCCAGAAGGAGAGCGATGCTGGAACTCCAGGAGCAGGTGCAGGAGTCTCTGACAGGTCTTGTCTCCAGGTTCACTGCAAGTGTGGAGATGAAGGAGGAGTCCAACTCTAACATGACCAGTGCTGTTGGGGAGGCAATGGCGCATATATGCCACGGAAATGATGGCAACCTCCGTGGAAAGGCTGGCTACGGCCATGGAGGAAATAAGTCGCCGGAGTAAGGAAAACATGGTGATTGTTCAGAACAGACTGACATCTCTGGAGGAGCGATGGGCAGCTATTGAGCAGAGAAACCAGAGCTTCATGGAAGTCTTTTTGAGTAGGACTGGCAGTGTAGATACAGGTCCCCATGGCCCCCCTGATGTGCAGCAAGGTGCTCTCAAGCCGCTTGCAAGCGCTGAGGTGGACCTGACCCATGAGAGGGATGTTGGTGGCAGAGAACAAGGAAGTGGGGGCGCCTTTCTAAGCTCTCGCACTTCCATGCCACTGCATAGCCCTCTGTCAGAGCCCCACCAGAGTCCACACCCAGCTGAGATGGGCGCCTCAGCCCCTGCACTGCCGCGGGATGGGCAGATGTTTGACGAGCCCTCACAGGCTCAGAAACCCAGAGGACACCCGCCAAAGGTGTCAAAGCAGGAGCAGCATCAAAGTGAGCAAGGGGCCTTCACTTCTGCTGAAGCCACAGGGGGAGCACCACGTAGGAGCACGTGTAAGAGAAAAATAAAGCACCATTAGCCACAGGAGTAGCCACTTGGGTGATTGTTTCTGTTTATTGACGAAATGCCATCCCTGTTTGAATGTATAAAAATGAGTTGATGGCAAACTGTTGGCGTGATGGCATCTGTTATTTCACCTTAGGTAGCTCCACATTGCGAGCTCCGCGACACTTGTGTGGTCAGGTTGGTGGCCAGAGTGAAAGGAGGCCAGAGAGTCATGTCCATTGTCTTTCATGCAGACTTGGCGCAAACCTGCAAAATCTCCTTCTTGTCGTTACACACCAGCTGTACGTTGAGTGATTGGAAGCCCTTGCTGTTGACAAAGATATTTGGGTTGTGATGGGGTGCCCTAAGGGCCACATGTGTGCAGCCTATCATGTGTTAAGATGGAGCCAAGGACATGTGCCAAATTGGGCATCCCATACAAATTTGGTCAGGATGAGTGCATTCCTTGCATCACAGGCAGCCATGTGCTCGTGTGCTGCCGCTGCTGCTGGTCGATACGCCGCCACTCGATCCTCCTCCTCCTCCTCCTCATCCTCACCTGAGGAGGCTATGAACTGAGCCACTTGCTCATCAGGAAGCTGCAAGCCACGACACTGTGCCATGTTGTGCAGTGCACAGCAGACCACGACCATTCTGGAGACCCTGGCTGCTGAATACTGCAAGGCTCCACCTGATCTGTCAAGGCATCGGAATTGCATCTTCGGCAAGTCAATGGTTTGCTCGATGATGGACCTGGTCGAAATGTGGCTGGTGTTGTAGCGCTCTTCAGCATCGTTAGCTGGCCTCCTGATTGGCGTCATTAGCCACTTCTTCAGGGGGTAGCCCTTGTCACCAAGGAGCCATCCGTTAAGTTGGTTTGGTGGATTGAAGAGCGGAGGAACACTAGAGTTCCGCAGGATGAAAGAGTCATGGCAACTACCACAGAACTTGGTGCAAACATGCAAAATCTCCTTCTTGTCGTTACACACCAGCTGTATGTTGAGGGTTTGGAAGCCCTTGCGGTTGACAAAGATAGCTGGGTTGTGATGGGGTGCCCTAAGGGCCACATGTGTGCAGTCTATGACACCCTGCACCATTGGCAAGCCTGCCATATTTGCAAAGTCAACTGAATGCGCAGTTACACTTGCTTAATCCCTTGAGAAGTGGAAGTCATTGTGGGCCTTTGCGAAAAGGGCATCAGTAACCTGTATGATGCAACTGTGGGTGGCTTACTGGGAGATGCCGCTGATGTCTGCTGATGATCCGTGGAAGGAGCCTGAGGCAAAAAACTTGAGTGTGGTGGTGACTTTGACAGCCACTGGTAAGGGGTGTCCACCCGCTCCTCTGGGCTCCAGGTGTTGGTGCAGCAGTGCGCAGATGTCTCCGACAACCTCTCGCGAAAGTCTCAGCCTCCATTGGCACTGCTGCTCAGTCATGTTGAGGTAGCTCATCCTCTGTCTGTAAACCCTGAGAGGGGGGTATCTCCTGCGGCGATGTGCTTCCATGCGCTGGCGCCTTCTGCCCTTGTGCAGCATCAAGTGGGTGAGCAGGAGGTTGGGGCTCCTGCTGCTATTGCTGCTGAACTGCCTGAGCAGGAGGTTGGGGCTCCTGCTGCTATTGCTGCTGAGCTGCCTGAGCAGGAGGTTGGGGCTCCTGCTGCTGTTGCTGCTGAACTGCCTGAGCAGGAGGTTGGGGCTCCTGCTGCTGTTGCTGCTGAACTGCCTGAGCAGGAGGTTGGGGCTCCTGCTGCTGTTGCTGCTGAGCTGCCTGAGCAGGAGGTTGGGGCTCCTGCTGCTGTTGCTCCTGAACTGCCTGGTTCTGCTGCTGCCGTGGCTGCTCCTCATCCAAATCTGAGGTCCATGGTGAAAGGAAATAAATGGTTCCCATGCTGCTGTCAGATACCTCCGTTGGGGAAGTGCTCAGTCCAAGCGGGGAGAGGGTCTTCCAAGGAGGTCCAACAGTTGAGAGATAGAAGCTGCAGCACCTCTGACTTCAGTAGGCCTGCTAAAAGTGCTGAAAGACCTTTGGAACAAAAGTTCTGCCACCTGCAACTGATCCCTGATGAAAGCTCCATTTTAATGGTGGAGCTGCAGCTGGGAGGAGGCCACCCACTTGTCAACCTGCCAGGATTAGCTGGCGTGGTTTAGGAGGGCCGTGCAACACGCTGAAAATGTGGTAAAATAACGAAGGCCTGTCAAAATAGGATTATAGAGGCTAACTACTATTTAAGGGTCTTAACTACCTCTCTCGACTGATGGAGGCGGGACCGAATCGCACCCATCAAAACCGCCACTGGCAAAATTGCACAGAGGCGATTTGGATGCGGGTTCCAAATCCGCCCTCAGATTTTGCCATTTTGCCAACTGTCCCACCTCCAAACCCGCCTCTTCGGGGCTGGGAATATCGCCCTCCTGGTGTCTCACAACTCAGAAGTGAGCAAGAACAGATGGTGGAGACAGGGACAGCAATGGAGACTCCTAGCTGGAGGGCGCAGGACGCTCCTAGCTCTGCTCATCTGCATGCAGACGCTGAGCCTCGGGGGCCATCCAGAAAGAGGGCAGTCCTGGAGATGCAGGAAGAAGTGCAGGGGGCTCTGACAAGTTTTACGAGCGCGATCTCTGTAAATGTTCAGAGAATGGAGGAGTCCATCTCCAACATGAGCACCACTGTGTCGCAGGCGATGGCGACTGTAGACTCTTCCATGGATAGGATGGCCACTTGCATGGAGCAGCTAATGCACCACTCACAGCAGCACATGGTCTCTATGGAGAATAGATAGCCATCTATCCTCCAAAGATAGCCATGTATGGAGAAGAGATGGCAGAGGCTCATAGACCTCCTCTCTAGGAGGGATGTCAGCGTAAATGTGGGTCCTCATGGTGCCACTGATGTGCAGCAAGGTGCTCTCCAGCTACTTGGCAGCAGGGAACTGAGCAGGCTGCCTCTACCTCTGCTGAAGCCACAGGGCTAGCACTTCGTAGAAGCACGTGGAAGAGAAAGATGACACACAGGTAGATTCACAAGGGTAGCCACTTGGGTGTTTTAGCCAATGTTTATGTAAAGTTTCTGTTAATGTGGTGTCAAACATAAAAATCTTTGGGCTAGATTTTCAGTTGCTTGCGCCAGCAGTTAGCGCCTTAAGAGAAGTGATTTTCAGGCGCTATGCATGTAGCGCCCGGGCGCAGCGCAGTTTGCGCCCCGCCCCAAATTAAGTTGCCCGTTAGCGCCGGCGCAAAGTTTAGCGGCCGCCCGGATGCGCACGCAGAAAATGACGTCACATCCTCGTGCAACGCCCTTTGGCCGCCCCGAATCCAAACTTCAGTCGGACCGCCCCATTGTGCGGCTGGCGTCCAGAGCGTTTGTAAAATGGAACGCAACACACCCTGGGGAGCGCAAATTAAAGGGCACTCCTCCTGCACTATTAACGGCAGTCTGCATGTGTTGTGTGCAAGGATCCAGTGTGTTGTTCTGAATGGCGTATTTATGTTACCGGACACCACCACCACCACCACCACCTCCTCCTCCTCCTCCTCCTCCTCCGCCTCCTCCTCCTCCTCCTCCTCCTCCTCCTCCTCCTCCTCCTCCTCCTCCTTTGAAAAACACACATGCACCCTTCCCCTTTAAGAGCTCACTGGCACCAGAGTGTCTGCCGTGCGCTGCGCCCGAGCTTGGGTGTTGCGCTCTGCACTGCCGGCTTAGCGCCTAAAGATAGTAGTGGAACGCCTCTTTTAGCGCTCCACCACTCTCTTAGGGCGAAGCCACTGAATTTCCGGCAACGGGGCGCTACTTTGGGGCGGGCGCTAACTTCGGGCGGGCGTTAAGGTTAGCGCCCCAAAACTGTCTATACTGAAAATCTAGCCCTTTATTTTCAACACTTTCTGGTCTTGGACAGATTTGTGTGCACCTTTGTAAGTGGCTTAGTGAGTTGCAGTGAATGTTGAAACATAACGGTACCTCCAGCAATGGTGATGAGTGTGAAAGGAATAGCTTGGTCATTCCAGGGATGCTTTATGGTGTTGGTGTGGGTTGGCACCACCCCGACGCATCATGTGGCAGCCATATGGGTGTACAGCATCAAGTGAAGTAAATCTGGCCATGATGAGGCCATGCCTGGCCTCCCGGGCAGCAATGTCGTCAGGTGCTGATGCCCTCTGGCCTGTGCAGCATCCGGTGATTGCGGAGAAGGTTGGTGGTGTTGTTGGTGCTGCTGGTGTGCCTGGTGCTGATGGTGTTGGGGCTGATCGTGGTCGGATTCTGAGGACCAAGTTGAGATAGTATAAAGGGCACTCATCCTGATGGAATAGATGGCAGGTGAAGTAGAGATGACAGAAGCGATCTGTCAATGGTGAGAGAGGTTCTTCCAATGAGGTGACACTGGATGGAGACTTTGCTGGAAAGACATGCAGCCTGCAGAATCTGTGCTGGGAATGCAGCTTCTGCTGAGGAAAGTAATCATCTGTCAGGTGGGAGCTTTTATAATACATTTGATGCTGTCAACTAATCAGCTGGAGCAATGGCCACTGAACTCCCGCCTCAGGTTGACAGCTGTGGTTACTGAGCAATATGTTTCCGTGGCCTTGCAGTTCAATTTAAAAGGTAAGGTTAAAACCACTCAAGTGTCTGACAACTAGCTACTAATAATTTAAATTGGGTCACCCGCCTCTGCCGGTTGGGTCGGGTCCGCGCTGACAGACGCGCCTGAGGGAAGGGCGCGTGGGAACGGGTTCCTGACCTGCTCCCAAAAATAACTACTTTCCTACCTGACCCGCCTCCGATCACACCCGCTACCACCCCGGGAAATTCCGGCCTCAGTGTCGAGGCATGACAGGAAGAATTGTCACTTTGATGAGATATTAGGAGGCAGTTGCACCCATGGCATGAGTCAGTGGCTTCATGTGAAGGAAAGAGTAATTTGGGGGGGTGCATCACTTGCGACCATGTCATAATGGCAGCCAAACACATTTATGGTGTTTTTTTTGTCAAATGTTCTCGTCTTTTCTCCATTCCTATTGTGAAGGAGCTGATTCCTTATGGGAGTACAGTTCTATTGGTGCCAACAGGCCTCTAATACCTCATCCAAGAGACCATGGGGGAAAAATTCGGTATTGACCATTTTGGAGCGCTAACATCGCCTGGGCGCAAACTTTAGCACCCGGCGCTAATCGAAATTCAGTTTTAGTGCTGCAAGAGGGAGGTGGAATGCTAAATCAAGCGGTCCACTTCCTTTTTGGAGCGCTAACCCCGAATATCAGGGCGGAGACTTCAGCAGCACTGCACACTGGGCCGTGCAGCACTGCCGCGTTCAAGGGCTCCTTCCCTCCCTTAAAGGGAAGGGCCATCGCTGCAGGCGCTGCAATATATAAAGTACCTACCTGGATCACCAACGCAGCCGCGATCCAGCGCAATCAGCCCGGCACTCAAGCAGAGTGCCGGGCTGATCAATCGCAGGCAGGAAACTGCAAAAAAAACACCAACAGGAAAGGTAATTTTTTTTTTTTACTTACCTCGGTCACCTCGCCTTTAATCATCGCTCCTGAAGTGGCCGGCCGCACGATGCATGCCTCATGCAGCTGTCAGTGTTTTCAACCGGCGCTGCTGCAGGGAGCAAAAGTCAATATGGCGGGAGTCGATGTCAGCGCCGTGCCCGGTCGCAAAGCAATTTGCATCCCGTTAGCACCCCGGGGGCGCTAACGGGAGGTGCAAAGGCACCCAATTTCTCCCCCCCCCCATGTGTATACTTACACAGTGAGCATTGACAGGCTATTTAACTTTCCCACATTACAACAGTGACACCACTTCAAAAATAAAGTACTTCATTGGCAGTAAAGCACTTTGAGATATCCAGTGGTTGTGAAAGGCGCTATAGAAATGCAAGCCTTTCTTTCTTTGGAAGGCATTGCCTGTATAGTTTAGTCCTACACAAAATTGTGGCTTTATCCACTAAAGTATCAGGGAATATGCACAACCTTGACAGTTGAATGTTCCTGTACACCACCCTTGTTGGATTGATGACCTGCAATATCCATCCATCCTTGTTAATCTTTGGCGGTTGCACAGCAATAATACAAAATATTGCCGCATTATGCAGGAGTTAACAGCCAACCACATATTTGTGGCTTCGTTATAGGACTGTTTTGTGATCTAAACATTAATCTTGGATGTTCATAATGCCAAGTGTGCACATTTTGACTATTCTTGTGGTGGTGTGAGTTCCATTATACTGCTCGGGCTGGGATGGAGTTTTGGCACTAAAATCATCAACAACAATTTCAGAGCACAGCCTCTGTCACCTGACAAAGAGATAATGGCATAAATTACAAAGAATGCAGCCTGGTCCCTCACCTTGCTCTCAGCCTCATTCAGGCCAAACTCCTGAACGGTCGATGTAGTCCACAATTGGCAAGGATGAAAAGCATCTTGGGTGTTGTCAGAGCAATTGGCACACAGATCTATCATGATACTCCTGGCACTGCACACTACCCGTACATTAATAAGATGGAAGCCTTTCCTATTAAAGTAAATGTGCGTATTCCAAGCAGGGGCTCCCGTTAAGTAAGCTGGCAGTTTTCAAGAGTTGCAACACAGAAATCTCAATGCTGAAATATTATGACATGATCAAATCAGTGAGGATTAGCGTAGATGCTTCCAGTTTATGAATGGGGTATAAAATGACTATGTCGTTCTCTTCCGGGTAAAGAAGTTTCTTCTGAATTCCCTATTGGATTTCTTGACGACTGTATTATATTGATGGCCTCTAGTTTTGTTCTTCTTCACGAGTGGAAACACTCTCTCTCTGTCTCTCTGTGTTGGCGATAGAAACCAAGTTTGCAGTCGGAGGCGATAATTAGCGCCAGGCGCTAAACTTTGCGCCCGGGCAATAATTGTGCCCCAAACCAGGGCGATACCGAATTTCTCCCCCAAGAAATCTTAATGGACAACTGTATGTTGTTCCTTCCTGTATTTTATGTAAAAGAAACCAGTTTGTTCTTTTGCAATCGTGCCTTACCTTACTAGAGTGCTTTTCGATCCGTCTTCTGTCGTGACTGGAGAAAGCACATGCTGTCACAGGCAAGATTACAGTAGTAAAGGGTTCTATGTTATGAACCCTCAGGTCATGCTGTTGTTTAACTAGATATTGGTCATATAGTTGCTCTCCAGATCGTAGGGGACATGAGGTCTGTTTTCAGGAGTGACTGGTGATGCTGAACCTGAAAGAATATCAAGTTCAAGACCCGAAAAATGTGTAATATTATGTCTTGGTGAATAGATTTCCTGAAATGGCTTATTAAACATGTACAAAGTTCAATGATGGACAAAAAATTAACACCTGAACCAATGTAGGTTATGGCACAGGTCAAATAACACAACAAATTACTCTACATTTCACTAAAGTGCAAGTTGAAAAATGTACCTAGAAATTTAATTTCGTTTTTGACTTAGAAATCTGAATTAGGTGGAATTAGAATACTTCTGAATTCTGATCCAACTCAGATGATTCCACTCTGACAAAGTTATCTGGTTAAGAAATGCTATTCTTGATCTGGGAGTGCTGAATACTGACATTGGATGATCCCCAGCACTAAGATTCCTCACCTGGATAAGCATTAAAAAAAAAACCTTGAAAAATCTGTGCCTCATTGACCTAATGAGATGCAGGTTGATGGGTGCTACACTCGAACAAAAGCATGTCGAGAAAAATCTGTGTCTCATTGACCTGATGAGATGCAGGTTGATGGGTGCTACACTCGAACAAAAGCATGTTGAGAAAAATCTGTGTCTCATTGACCTGATGAGATGCAGGTTGATGGGTGCTACACTCGAACAAAAGCATGTCGAGAAAAGTCTGTGCTTTTGTAGAAAAGCTCAACATTGATTTTGTTTTCCTCTTCATATCAGCTTGCAAAATTGAACACCATCTTTATTTTACGTCTTTCTTCTTGGTTCTGCTTCTGTGAGTGCCAGTCTGTTGATATTGTTTGATCTTTTTTGATCTTACTCATATATAGAAGATAGACAATATGACTTTGTGGTTTACTGAATAAAATAAAATAAAATAAAATCCAACAGCCTTGTATTTAAGCGGGACCAACTCACTGGTGGACTAATCGTCCTTAAACCACTGAATCGTATCTTTTATCTTGTTTATACCACAGGTTGATTGATTTTATGAGTTTACTAGTCGATCTCCAGGGCCAAGTGCACGGAAGTAAGGAAATCAGTTCAGCGGGAAAGGAGGGTTGACAGGATTTTATACTTAGCTAGGGGTGTACCTCATTGGATGGGCAAGGAAAGAACCTTAGTTGTGGGGGGTGCAAAAAGCTACTTCACCAAGGGAAGGTGAAAGGAAAAAAAATCCAACTATGTGATGGAGGGGAGGAAGGAAAGCACCTCAGGGGAGTCCATGGGTGGGGGTGGGAATGGGGCACTCACCCAGGGGGCGGGGGGTCCAGGAAACTGGCTCAGCCAGGGAGAGGGCAAGAAAACTGACAGAGGGGTTAGCAAGAAAACTAGCTCCATTTTAGAAAATCAATTCAGTGGGGGAGAGGAGGAAGGCAACTATTTTAGGCAACACCCTCTGTGAGGTGAGGTCCAGGAAACTGTCTCAGCTGGGCAAACACCACTGAGTGGAAAGCAATAAAAATACCTCAGTGGAGGGGGTAGGGGCGGTGGTGGGGGAGGCATAGCAAGGCAACTACCTCAGCGGAGACGGAGTGAAGGGAAACACTTTCAGCACAGGGGGGGGGAGGTGGAAACGTAGCTCAGCGGGGTGGGATATAAGCTTGGGGTGGAGGGAAAGAAGGAAAAATTCCTCAGTAGGGACAGGGGTTTGTAGTGGGTAAGGGCACCATACAATATCAAACCATGCCAAGCAGAAGGACCCATGTTTTGTTCCTGTTCTGTGTTGAGTTAGCTGGTCTTAGCCAGAGAAGGAGTTAGGGTGCTACAATTGGCATCAGTGCCCCTTGGCTAAGGAGGAGAAAATTAGCTAAAGTTTCTGCTCCTGATTGAAAGAAAAGAAAGACTTGCATTTATATAGCGCCTTTCATGGCCACCAAACATCCCAAAGCGCTTTACAGCCAATGAAGTACTTTTTGAAGTGTAGTCACTGTTGTAATGTGGGAAACGCAGTAGCCAATCTGCACACAGCAAGCTCCCACAAACAGCAAAGTGATAATGACCAGATAATGGGCTAGATTTTCAGTATAGACAGTTTTGGGGCGCTAACCTTAGCGCCCGCCTGAAGTTAGCGCCCGCCCCAAAGTAGCGCCCCGTTGCCGGAAATTCAGTGGCTTCGCCCTAAGAGATTGGTGGAGCGCTAAAAGAGGCGTTCCACTCCTATCTTTAGGCGCTAAGCCGACGGTCCAGAGGGATAGCGCCCAGGCGGGGCGCAGCGCGGGTGCGGTCATTTTTGGACTGACAGCAGACCCCGTGGCGCCGACCAGCTCTTAAAGGGGGAAGGGACGAATTGGTCTGCTGCCATGCCCTGCACACTGCAGCCTTGCAAAGAGGCCTCAACACTGCTGCTCAGCCCCAGGGAGTCATGGCAACGCCAGAGAAGGCCCGTCAGCGTGCCCTGCGCTTCTCAGAGGGTGATCTGGACATAATGGTCACAGCTCTGGAGGTGAGGCGCAAGATCTTGTTCCCAGAGAGTGGGAGGAAGCCAACCCACCACGACTACACCAAAGCCTGGAAGCAGATCGCCCAGAGGGTGACGTTCACCGGCGATGCCCCCAGGACCCACAAACAATGTCGTAAAAAATACAACGATCTGACCAGGATTGTGAAGGTGAGTAGCCTTTCCAGTCTCCTCCTCATTCTTGCATGTACACCTGACATGATGGGCAAAGGGAGCTGAAAGTCCTATTGGCCAGCCCTCAGCCAGCAGCATTGGGACAGTCATGAGCATCACATGGCCATTCGGCACTCTACACTTTGTCCAAGCTATTCCACCATGGGAGGCAGTGCACAGTACATCAGGGCTTCACTCTGTCCACGCTATTCCACCATGGGAGGCAGTGCACACTACATCAGGGCTTCACTCTGTCCACGCTATTCCACCATGGGAGGCAGTGCACACTACATCAGGGCTTCACTCTGTCCACGCTATTCCACCATGGGAGGCAGTGCACACTACATCAGGGCTTCACTCTGTCCACGCTATTCCACCATGGGAGGCAGTGCACACTACATCAGGGCTTCACTGCGCACTTACAGCCCGTCCTTTCTCTTGCAGGCTAAAGTAGCGTTTAATCGCCAGGCGCGTGCCAGGGGTGGCCGCGCCAAGCTGCAGAAGCTCACTCGGCTGGAGGAGCGCGTGTGTGTGCTCATGGGAGCCCGTGTGATTGTCCCCACAGCGTGCGGAGTATCCGACCCTCCACTGCCCGGCAATGGTAAGGACCTCGCCTTTTGGCCCTCTCGCGTCGCACTGGCCCATCCGAGCTACCTCCTTTGCCACTGTCCCACCAATGCGCTGAATGCCACCAGTCCTAACTCCCTCGCTGACGTCGTCTCCTCACTCTGAAGCTACTCTTGTGCATTCCTGCTTTCAGCTGGTGACGACCAGGACCCTGAAGCTGCCAGTGACAGCACCTCCGACGAGGAGGAGGAGGAGGAGCAAGCCGGACCTTCGGGGGAACAGTCACGTCCCGCAGGAGAGGAGGAAATGCTTGACACCTCCTCACTGGACGAGTGCCTGGAGGAACTGTCGCAGGGCAATGCAGCTTCTGGGACCAGTGGCGTCCAGCCACCCAGGAGCCGTGCGCGTGGCCCGCGGCCTTCCCCCCAAAGGGGGGAAGGATCAGAGGGGAGTGCTGCTGTTCGGCACACTCGCCGCCACCAACGCGGCAAGGGTCCCCTAGTTCGGCCCCCTCCTCCCCAGCGGGAGAGTCGCGACTCCAGTCCGGACACCTTCACCTCGGAGGAGGTGCGGAAGCTGGATAAGATGGCCGAGAATTCGGACCGGCGCCACACGGAGCTCATGAGCGTGGTGGGGCGCATGCCTGAGGCCATCGAGTCGCTGGCGACCAGTGTGCGCGAGTTCGGGGCAGCAACTGCCGCGAGTGGCCGCATGCTGACTGATGCCGTCAAGACCCTGGCGGCTGTGATGCGCGCGCACACCAGGACCACAGGGGCACTCACTGCTGCCACACGCGCTGTCTCAGGCAGGCATCGCCAGGGCAGCCGCCGCGCTGGACCATCCCAGCAAGCCGCCCCTCGGCTGATTGTTGCGGATCCTGCAGTGCGGGCCCGGCCGAGTGCCACCGCGCCACAGCACCAGCCAGCGCATCCCAGACGCCAGCTGGCCCACATTGCGCCATCCGTCGCCGCCATTCCCCCACTGGGGCGTCAAGGGCAAGCGGCTGCAGCTGATGGTGGCCAGGCTCAGGTGCGCCACTCAGCAGACGGCCCCTCGAGGCCCAAACGCCGTGTAGGCCGCCCCCCCAGCGGCATCTGGCGGAAGGACATCTGAGCCTCAGGCGCCTTCCCCCAGCCTCGCAGCAGCCACTGGGCAGAGCTTGCGAAGGAGCAGCAGGCCGGGCAGGGGAGGCAAAAGGCTGGGCAAGGTCTCGCCCTCGCGGGCCACTCAGTAGAGGGCGTGGGCAGCTTTCCTTTTATATGGCGGTGGCCATCTTTATTTTGCCCATGGTTGTGTTGTTGGAGGGCTTATTTTTTGCGTTAGGCCGACGTTGAGGCCCGGTTTGAAGAAAGGTGGAGTGACTCCTCCCCAGTTTGTGGGAGTGAGTCGTTTGTTGGGCTTTTTGTGGGGCCCGTTTATTGTTTTTGGGGATTCATGTGGGAAGGGCTTTTCATTTTTGTGTAATAAAAAATTATCTTTATTCATGCAGTCTCCATGGTTGTTCTTCTTAGTGTTTGTTGGCTTCGCCGGCTGAGGGCTTGCGGAGCGGCTGCATTCATCTTCCCTCATGGCCCCTGGCCATTCCCTGACAGGGGGCTTAGAAGTACCGTGTAATAAGGTGGCGTCGTGCGGCCCTTGGCCCTGGTCGCTCCCTCCTGGGAACGTACTCCTGCTCCTCCTCCTCCTCCTCCTCATGCTCCTCCTGCTCCTCCTCCTGAGGTGCTGGTCCAACGTCAGGTGGCAGTGCCTGAGTCCTGCGGATAGCCAGTTTGTGTAGCATGCAGCAAACCACCACAAATTGGGAGACCCGGTCCGGCGAATACTGGAGAGCTCCTCCGGAGCGATCAAGGCAGCGGAACCGCTGCTTGAGGACCCCAATAGTTAGCTCGATGATGTTGCGGGTGGTTTGATGGCTCTCGTTGTAGGCCTCTTCAGCAGCGGTCCTGGGCGCGCGGAGCGGGGTCATGAGCCAGGTGCACAAAGGATAGCCTTTGTCCCCGAGTAGCCATCCTCTTGGGGGAGGCTGTGCCTGGAACATGTCATGCACAGTACTCTGCCGCAGGATAAAGGCATCGTGGCTGCTGCCTGGGAAGCTGGCATTGACTGCCATGATGCGCTGCTTGTGGTCACAGACCAGCTGCACATTCAGAGAATGGTAGCCCTTCCTGTTGCGATACTGCTCGCCATGCTCCAGAGGGGCCCGCAAAGCCACATGCGTACAGTCAATGGCGCCCTGCACCAAGGGGAATTCCCCGAGTCTGGAAAATCCCAATGCGCGCTAATGCTGGCTCTCCAGGGCCATGGGGAAGGAGATGAATTGGCTTCTCCTTCTGAACAGTGCTTCGGTCACCTGGCGGATGCAGCGATGCGCGCCGTACTGGGAGATGTTTGCTATGTCCCCAGCAGCGTATTGGAAGAAGCCGGTGGCATAGAAGTTCAATGCCACCGTCACCTTCACTTCCACCGACAGAGACGTCCTGCACCTGAGCTTTGGCCGCAGATCTCGGCGAAGCAGGTGGCAGATCTCTGCAATCACCTCCTTTCGGAATCGGAGCCTTTTAACACATCGCGCGGCACTCATGTTTAGGTAGGAGCGCTGCTGGCGGTATAGCCTGACTGGGTAAGGCCTACGTGGCCGACACCTGTAGCCCCCTCTGCCTCTAGCCAGGGCTGCCCCTCTCACAATGCATCTGCGAGCCCTACGGACATGGAGCTGCAGCTCCGCGTTGGCACCCCATGCAACCCCCATCAAATCCTGGCAAACACGCTAATTTCCAGAGGCCACTTGCAGCGCTCTGGCCTGAGTCCAAAAATACCTGGCTCTTGCTGCTTGAAACCAGTTAGCTATCCTCCTTGTTGTGTCTCCAGAAATGCGTTGCACAAGAGTGTTTTCTGAAAAAAGGCTGGCCTTTATACTGGAGAGTACGCCCCCTTTAATTTGCGCCCCCCGGGGCCCGCGCTGGTTGTGTTGCGTTCCTTTTTCCAAACGCTCCGGCCGCCAGCCGCACAATGGGGCGGTCCGACTGAAGTTTGGAATCGGGGCGCACAAAGGGCGTTGCACGAGGATGTGACGTAATTTTCTGCGCGCGCATCCGGGCGGGCGCTAAACTTTGCGCCGGCGCTAACGGGCAACTTAATTTGGGGTGGGGCACAAACTGCGCTGCGCCCGGGCGCTACACGCATAGCGCCCGAAAATCACTTCTCTTAAGGCGCTAACTGCTGGCGCAAGCGACTGAAAATCTAGCCCAATGTTTTTTAACGATGTTGATTGAGGGATAAATATTGGCCAGGAGACCGGGGATAACTCCTCTGCTCTTCTTCAAAATAGTGCCATAGGATTTTTTTTACACCCACCTGAGAGGGTAGATGGGGCCTCAGTACTGCACTAGAATGTCGTGCTGAAGTCTCTGGAGTGGGACTGTGAACCCACAACCTTCTGACTCAGCAGGCAAGAGTGCTGCCCACCGAGCCACAGCAATTCCTGTATAGTGGCTCCTTCTGGAAAGTACACCTATGTGCGCATCAGGTGAGAACATGCTCAGGCTTGAATCCACAGTCAAATAACCTTCAAAGAGGCTCAAACATGAAGCAGGTCCCTTGGCCAAGGTACCTGAGGGTTAACAACACCTGAGGAACTTTAACCCAGCACGAATCAGCAATTTCACGAGAGGAGAGAACAGATTTAGAAGAACAAATAAAAATGAAATTGGATTTTACTACATTTTCTGAGTCGCAGTATAATCAAGCAAAAGTACCATGTTGGTCAGTTTCAGACATATATCACTATCTGTCATCATCACTGGGTCAAAATCTTGGAACTGCCTACCTAATACCATTGTGGGAGTACCATTGCCACCAGGACTGCACTGGCTCAAAAAGAAAGCCCATCACTGGTTAGTGGTTAGCACTGTTGCCTCACAGCACCAGAGACCCGGGTTCGAATCCAGCCTCGGGCGACTGTCTGTGTGGAGTTTGCACATTCTCCCCGTGTTTGCGTGGGTTTTCTCCGGGTGCTCCGGTTTCCTCCCACAGTCCAAAGATGTGCGGGTTAGGTTGATTGGCTATGATAAATTGACCCTTAGTGTTAGGGGGATTAAATACGTGGGGTTACAGGAATAGGGTGGGATATGTGTTGGTGTTGGTGTAGGGGTTACGGGGATTGGGTGGGATATGTGTCGGTGCAGGCTCGATGGGCCGAAATGGCCTCTATCTGCACTGTGGGGTTTCTGTGATTCTGTGACTACTTCTAAGATGAACTAGGGATGGGCCTGCTGGCATCCAGATCCCCAGAACAATTTTTTTTAAAGTAACCACAGTAAGTGTACCAACTTTGGTTGCGACCTGCCAATGAATTTGAAGTTATCTCATTTTCTGACAGAAAGAAACATTTGTCGCAACAGGTCAGCTGACCGCCTGGGCTCAGTGGTAGCACTCTCACTTCTGAGTAAGAAGGTCATGGGTTCATAGTCTCACTCCAGAGACTTGAGCACCTAATCTAGATTGACAATTCACTGCAGTACTGAGGGAGTGCTGCACTGTCGGAGATGCTGTCTTTTGGATGAGACATTAAATTGAGGCCCCATCTGCCCTCTCATATAGACGTGAAAGATCCCATGGCACTATTCAAAGAAAAGCAGGGCTGTTCTCCTGTTATCTTGGTCAATATTTATCCCACAACCAACACCAGAATATCTGGTCATTATCTCATTGCTGTTTGTGGGAGTTTGCTGTGCACAAATTGGCTGCCGCATTTCCTACATTACAACAGTGACTACACTTCAGAAGTACTTCATTGACTGTAAAGCTCTTTGGGACGTCCTGAGGTTGTGAAAGGCGCTATAGAAATGCAAATGCTTTCTTTATTTAACATATTGGAGGATATCACCTCCCTCTCCTCTGTCAAGCATTGGTAGAGGCACAACAATTGGCCTTAAGTGAGAAAGTGCAAATCTGCTTCTTTTTCCCCCAAAATGTTTCTTCCCTTTTTATCCCTCCTGAGGATGCTGATGCTTCCAGGGATACCGTTCCATGGGCCGAGGCCGCTTAGTGTTGCCTCAGTTTCCTGGGTTATGGAGTAAAAGGCAAATAAGGGATAGCTGTGATTACTGGGCAGCAATATGGTTAAAGGTTTAGATTATGTCAGTAGCCACTTGCTATAACGCATATCTGAACGATGAGGTGAGATGACAAAATTGAAATCTCTGCCCTGTGCTCTAAACATGAACAGCATCAGCAATTGAGCACGAAAAGCACTGGCCTCTCACATCTTTTACACTTCACTTCCATGAACCATAATGCTTCAGTTTAAACCTTATGGCAGGCACTTAAAAATGGTTTTAATGTCACTCGTAACTGTGGCATGTAATGCCACTGAGTTAAAATAGCCCCTGTAGCTACCTGCGTGCTGTTTAATCATCCATTCATACAAGGTGCGATGTAGGTTGGTCACTGGGGTGACGTTAATTCCAAATGCTAAAAGCATATTTTATCTGTTTTTAAAGGAGAAGGTTGCACATACACACAGAGAGGCAAACCAGACTGGTGGTGGTCCTGCTAACCTCCAAATACTTAATCAGCATGAGTAGGGTTGGGATGAGGGTACGAGCAACAAAGAGCATGGTGGCAAAAAAGAAAGACTTGCATTTATATAGCTATAGGGTATCTGCTATTTTTTGAAAATACACACTGTGAATTTCATAAAGGGGTTTTATTCATTTCTGGCTCTGTACTTCGTTGCCAGGACACCAACAATCAATGCTGTTCATGATGTTGATGAATGATGATGTCAACACTGACTGTTTATTAAGAAGTAAGCAACAGTTAAATAATAGGACCTATACACGCTATGCATTACTCTATTTGCCTGTAGGAAGGATCATACAATGTATTTTTTATGCAGTCTGCATAGGATTCACTGTGTATCCAAGTGCCTAAATGTTGGCCCATTTTGAATGTGTGCAGCTGCCACTTTTATTCACATGGCCGTTCCCACACAAACCATTTGTAATGCCAAACAGCCACACCTGGTTTTATTAACCACATGATGAATCAGCCATTGTGTGACAAGAAGACAAATAAAAGGCATTTACTTTAGGAGTCTGGCACAGTTTTCATGTAGTAAGTTTATAAAATGGAATCCATGGATTGCCTACAGTTACAAACTGCACTTAACAGCTCCAACTTTAACCCGTACAATGTTCGTAAGATTTCAAATACATCCCACTCACCAACTGGAAAAAGTTTTATATGGGAGCTGCACTTTGACTCAAGAAGAATCCTCAGATTCTGCTGAAGATTACAGGGTTGATCCAGCAATCCCGGCAAAAATGGAACCGGGATTGCAGAGCTTCATGATCTTATCCATAAGTGGAGAAGGGAACTGTCCTTACCGGATCCAGTGAGGTCAGCTCATTATAATAATTTGAATGTGCACTTCCCACGAGCAATAAATGAAATGGGGCAGAGAATCCTGACAGTAGGCATCTTCATTCCATTTTGGCGTAGTTTGTTGCATTGAAGAGAAAACTATGGAAGATCAGCAAGGGCAAAAAGACAGAACTGTAGCCTTGGTTGCTTTGCCACAAGAGGACGGTAGCCATATTTAGCAATCCCCCTCTGCATCTTAATTTGCAGCAAATATGGCAGGAGGTGGCTTATTGGGTGAATGATGGCTCCTACATCAATAAGTTGTGAAAGCAGATAAGGAAGAAGTTCCCACGCATGAAGAAGATTGCAAAGGTAAAGCTGCCACACCTCAAATGAAGTCTATGCCCATATTTTGCATGCCAAAAGCACTGTGCTCTAAACACGAACAGCACCAGCAATTGAGCACGAAAAGCACTGGCCTCTCACGTCTCTTACACTTGCACTTCCATGAACCATAATGCTTCAGTTCAAACTTTATGGCAGACACTTAAAAATGCTTTTAATGTCACTCGTAACTGTGGTATGTAATGCCACCAAGTTAAAATGGCACCTGTAGCTATCTGCACGCTGTTTAATCATCCATTCATACAAGGTGCGATGTAGGTTGGTCACTGGGGTGGCATTAATTCCAAATGCTAAAAGCATATTTTATCTGTTTTTAAAGGAGAAGGTTGCACATAAACACAAAGAGGCAAACCAGACTGGTGGTGGTTCTGCTAACCTCCAAATACTTAATCAATATGAGTAGGGTTGGGGTGAGGGTACGAGCAACAAAGAGCATGCTGGCAAAAAAGAAAGACTTGCATTTATATAGTAACCACCGGATGTCTCAAAGCACTTTACAGCCAATGAAGTACTTCTTGAAGTGGAGTCACTGTTGTAATGTGGGAAACGAGGCTAGCCAGTGTGCATACAGCAAGCTCCCACAAACAGCAATGTAATAATGACCAGATAATCTGTTTTTGTTATGTTGGTTGAGGGATAAATATTGGCCAGGGTACCAGGGGTAACTCCGCTGCTCTTCTTCGAAATAGCGCCATGGGATCTTTTACCTCCACTTGAGAGAGCAGACGGAGCCTCGGTTTAACGTCTCATCCGAAAAACAGCACCTCCAACAGTGCAGCACTCCCTCAGCACTGCACTGGAGTGTCAGCCTAGCTTTATATGCTCAACTCCCTGGAGTGGGACTTGAACCCACAACCTTCTGACTCAGAGGTGAGCAGTGCTACCAACTTTTTTTATACTTTATTGAACATTAAGAACATTTACAACAGCATGATCATTACATTGTATGATACAAATCAATTCCACCGCCCTGCGCAGCCATTCCGCCACCACATTTTAACATCAAAACCTGAAGTTTAATTTGTCACCTGTAACATATATTAATCGATTACACTCACACACTCACACACCACACTCACACACCACACTCACACACACAAACCACACTCACACACTCACACACCACACACACAGCCTTATAATGATCTTTTAGCTTATATTTAGAATACTCTTTTAGATTGATTCTCCTCCCCTTAAAAAACAGAGCATTCCTTCTTTGCACAATCATGAATCTAGCCAAACTGAACATTAAATTAATTGCCGCTCCACTAGACTCTGGCAGACTCTCCTGCAATCCCCATCTCAAAATTGAGTCCCACGGGATTCCCATTCTCACTGTTCGGTCCCCACCCAGCAAAAAAGCTTCACACAACTGTCGAACATAGTACTTAAAGTCATTTACCTGCAGACATAACACCAGTAAATGGGACAGAGTCTCATCCTGTGTCCCACACATTGGGCAAGTTGCCGCCTCCACTCGTCCAATCTTGCACAAGACCGTCATGGTAAAAATCCGGTTATGAGCCAATTTGAAATCCAGTTCAATCCATTCTGGGCATTTAAAATTCGCCCACACTCCCTTCCAAATCCTGTTGAAGTCCAGCTGTGGGGATATACTCTGCCAAAACTCCTGACCAGCAGGTGTCTTGAATCTCCATTCTCTGAATACCTCATAGAAATCTCGAGTATTACAGTTGTCAAATTGGACTAACTCTCCCCCTTTCTCCAGTACAAAGCTTGGAAAAGCAGGACGCATTTTACTTCCTTTGGAGATTTCCGCATTTATTTCTTCCATCCAATCCTGTGGCATTGCCCTCACAATCTTCTCATACATGATTCCTATTGCTTTTCCTTCTACCTCCTGATCCTCCTCCCACACCATGTCTCTCACTATCGCTTCCGGCAACCAACCTGGAATCACCTCGTATACATCTTTCACAGATATAATCCCAGCTTTTATAAAAGCTTGATTAAATAAAACCACTCCTTCGATGTTGACCCACCTATTCAAAAATAAGGGCTGTTCTAAAAATTCCTCAGCCCCCTTGGGCATAAACTGCACACTTTTTAAAAATTGAGCCCAAGGGCTAGATTTTCAGTTGCTTGCGCCAGCAGTTAGCGCCTTAAGAGAAGTGATTTTCGGGCGCTATGCGTGTAGCGCCCGGGCGCAGCGCAGTTTGCGCCCCGCCCCAAATTAAGTTGCCCGTTAGCGCCGGCGCAAAGTTTAGCGGCCGCCCGGATGCGCGCGCAGAAAATGACGTCACATCCTCGTGCAACGCCCTTTGGCCGCCCCGAATCCAAACTTCAGTCGGACCGCCCGATTGTGCGGCTGGCGTCCAGAGCGTTTGTAAAATGGAACGCAACACACCCTGGGGAGCGCAAATTAAAGGGCACTCCTCCTGCACTATAAAAGGCAGTCTGCATGTGTTGTGTGGAAGGATCCAGTGTGTTGTTGTGAACGGTTTATTTATGTGTTCCTCCTCCTCCTCCTCCTCCTCCTCCTCCTCCTCCTCCTGTTCCTCCTCCTCCTCCTCCTCCTCCTCCTGTTCGTCCTCGTCATGTTTTCCCCCCAGACTCTGCCTTTGAAAAAAACACATGCACCCTTCCCCTTTAAGCGCTCACTGGCACCAGAGTGTCTGCCGTGCGCTGCGCCCGAGCTCGGGTGTTGCACTCTGCACCGCCAGCTTAGCGCCTAAAGATAGTAGTGGAACGCCTCTTTTAGCGCTCCACCAACCTCTTAGGGCGAAGCCACTGAATTTCCGGCAACGGGGCGCTACTTTGGGGCGGGCGCTAAGGTTAGCGCCCCAAAACTGTCTATACTGAAAATCTAGCCCCAAGTCTCTACAACCCCCTTATAAAACCTAGGGAGAAGTTTAATCGATTTCAAAAACATATTATTGTATTCCATATACAATATCCCCTGCCCTCCTATCCCACTTCGTTTTAAAAAATGCTCAAAACAACTCTTCCAAAAACTTGTATTTGACTTCTGAAGAAATCTCTTCACCCATTTGATTCTAAAGGATTTTTTCTTCAAATCAATATCTGGGAAATTGAGTCCTCCCTGATTTCTCCGTCCAATGATGGTATTGTAAGCCACCAAGGCTGGTTTCCCTTCCCATAAAAACCTCACACAAGCCTCTCAGATGGACTTTTCTGCCCACTCAGGAATATCCTCCACCGTCAATAAGTACCATAGCTTAGAAAGCAGGAGAGCAGACACCACTGTCGCTCTTCCTTGCACTTTCAACCACCTTCTTTCCCATCTTCCCAAAATCTTTTTAATTTTCATAACCTTTGGTTCCCAATTTAATCGATCCACTTCTTCCCTGTCTTTCTTGCACCCCATATGCACTCCCAGAACTTCCAAAACCTCCTTAAAGGGACATACCCCCAACCATTCCCCCCTACCCCTCCCTGCAACCAGGCATTGGGGCTTACGATAATTCACTCTGGCACCTGAAGCTCTACAATATTCCTCCACTACCTCCATAGCTTTCCTCACTGACTCCCCATTTCTCAATGTTAAGGTTGTGTCATCTGCATATTGGTGTATCACCGACACCAGCCCAGAACTGGGTACCACAATCTCAACTACACCTTGTTTCTTTCGCATCATGTAACCTAATGGTTCTGCTACCAATGTGTACAGCAATGGGGACAGGGGACAACCCTGTCTCACTGATCTCTGTATCGGAAAATAATTGGATAAAAAACCATTTCATTTAACACAGCTAAATATGTTTGAATAAAAAATCCTTATCCACTGAATGAAATTTTCCTTGAAACCAAATGCTTCCAAAACCTTCAATAAAAACTCATGAGAGACCCTATCAAAGGCTTTCTCTTGATCTGTCTTTAATACATAAGCCTCCCTCCCACTCTCTTCCATGAGCTCTATCGCATCTCGGATTGAGACCACAGAGCCTGCGATGTCCCGGCCTATGACTCCATAGGACTGAGAGGGCCAAACTATCTCCGGTAACACCTCCTTCAAACGATTTGCCATAACCCTCGCCAAGATCTTATAATCCACATTTAATAGTGTGATGGGCCTCCAATTCTTCAGATCCCGTCTATCCCCTTTATTTTTATATAAGCTAAGCTTATGATACCTCTCCTCATAGATGGGGCCAGGCTTCCCTCAATTTTAATTTCGTTAAAAAATTCTAAGAGCAATGGACTTAAAATCTCAAAAAATTCCTTATAAAATTCTGCACTTAGTCCATCGGACCCTGGGCTTTTCCCCCCCTTCATTCCACTTAATGCTATTTTTATTTCCGCTAGTCCTACTTCTTTATCACACATGCTTCTCTCCTCCTCCTTTAAACCCTTTTCAATAAAAGCAGTAACCTTCTCCATCTCCAAATTGGAAATGTCTTCTTTTGTATATAGCTCTTGATAAAAGCTGCTAGCCGCCTCCAAAATCTCTTCACTTTCATGAATGATCTTCTCACCAACCTTCAACTCCTCAATTAACGATAATCTCTGTCGCAGCTTCTCTTGCTCTAGAAAATATCTAGTGCATCTTTCGCCCTCCAATGCATCTCTAGCCTTTGCACGGAGAATGGCCTCCTTGCATTTTTCAGCTTGCAATAATTCCCACTCTTCCTTTAGCACCCGGAACTTAGTCTCAGCTCCCTTATCCCCTCCGTCAACTGCTTTACAGACATCCATAAACCTTTTGTTTATATTCTCTTCTCGATGCCGGTTAGCTGCCGCCCTCTTTTTCCCATAAAGTACCGAAAAAACTTTTACCTCATATTTGAAATTGTCCCACCAAACTCTTCTTTCTTTCAAGAACAAAAGTTCCTTCCGAGCATTCTTTATTATATTTATAATCCCTTCTTTATAAGCACTTTCCTTCAGGTATTGATTATTTAAAATCCACACCCCTGAACCGATCTTAACTCTACTGTTCCTAATTCTAAGAACCAAAGCCGAGTGATCACTAAAAAATACTTTTTTATAATAAATCTCCATCACCTCCAAACTTAACCCTTCCCGCATTAACACAAAATCTATTCGGCTCTGTTTTAAAACATCACCCACCCAACCTGCTCTGGAGAACTCCCTTTTTATGGGGTTCCGGTCCCTCCATAAGTCTCTCAAATTTAAATTTGCCATCATTTTTACAATCATCCCTCTGGAGTTATCGGCCTAGAAATTGAGTAGCCTTAGCGCCGCATTTGAGGCGCTAGAGGGCCTAGCGCCGGAGTTATGGCCAGTTGGAAAATTGAGTGGGGCCCTTCCGTCGGCGTTAAGCCGGTAGCGCTGCACCGGCACCAATGACGTCATCGGTGTGCGCAGCGTCCCGGTTGCCATGCCGACGGGCCCCAGCGCCGAAATTCAGTTGCGGCCGCCTCGCCCGTGGCAGCCGCAACTAAGACTCTGGCAACCGAGTCTTCCCCGAGTTAGCGCCGGTGCATTAAGGTCGCGTGGCGGCCGGCCGCTTTCCCGTCGGCTGCCTGCCCGCACCTCCCTCCCCGGACTCCTCCACCCCCCCCCCCGCGGAACAGATGCGTCTGGCCTGCAAGCCCGGCACTTGTCCGAGGTGCCGGGCTCATTTTTTCAATATTTGAACGGACAGCGGGCGGGTGCAGGCAGCTCCTCCTTAACTGAAGGAGGAGGCCTGCACTTCCCCAGCCTGCCGCACCGCATCGGGTGCCGCAGCGCCGGATTAGCGCCGCAATTCGGCACTCAGCGCCCATTGGGAGGCGCTCACGCCCGCCAGTAGCGCCGGCAGCCGTCTGGGCGCGGCGCTACTGAATTTTTGGCGCGCGCAAGGGAATTAGCGCCGGCGCTAAATTTCCGGCGCTAAAGCCCTGGCGCGGCGTCAACTCAATTTCTAGGCCATCATCCTTAAAGGTCATCTGGGCTGAAATGTCCATCCAAGATAAAAATACATTAAAATCCCCCACTATACAAGGATTTTCCACCTCTGCCACTTCAGTGAATAACCCCCGAAAAAACTCGCGACGCTTGCAATGGTCATTCGGTGCATAGATATTAAAGAGATCACAATTAAATCCCTCCAATTTTACCCTTAGCTGTAAAAATCTCCCCTCAGTGTCCTTGTCCACCAAGGCAATGTTCTCTTCTATGGACGGACTCACCAAAACAGCCACCCCTCTACGGTTATTGTTTGCACAACTTGTAAACACCTCTCCCTTCCAAACCTCCTGAACTCTTTCTAGAATATCCTCATCCCAAAAGGTTTCTTGCAGACACAACAAGTCCGTGCCTTTAAAACCCTGCAACAGCTGCTGCAATTTCTTCTCACCCCTCAGTCCGTTCACATTAATCGAGACCAATGTAATCATGGCTCCAAAGAAGGGAAGTATGCCCAATAATCTCCCCATCATTTAATCTCTGGCTCTTCCCTCCTCTCATGCTCCTTCTCAACTTTTCGGGCAGCTGTTGCTTTTTCCTGCAGCCTCCGGCTCTTTTTCCCCTCCTGTTTGACCCCTCCCTGCTGTTTCAGCCTCTTCCTTGCCTTAAGTTTGGACCCAGGAGCTGCCCTTTCTCCCTCCTTCTGCCCCTCACTAACCTTTCCCTTTCCACATGATGCCACCCCATCCCCGACTTCCATGTCTCTGTCCCCCTCTAATTCCTCACACCCAAGCTCTTCTGCAACCCCCTGTGCCTACTCCCCATCAGATACATAATCCTGCTCCCCGTCAGATACTTCATCTCCCATAGAGAGTCTTCCTGCTATCGCAGTTTCTCCCACTGTGCCGCCCCCTTCAACCACGTCTCCACCTCTGACCCTTTCACCTTGTTCCCTCACTCCATGGGACAATGGCGCACCTAAATTGTTCCCTTCCGACACCTCTATCTTGCCGATCCCATTCTGCTGTCCCTTTAAGGCTCCTGCCTCTTGCACCCTCTCCCCGCCCTGCCCCCTCCCGCTCACCAAAATATCCGACTCCCCGCCTCTCCCCGGAGCACTCACTTCCACCACACACCCCGCTCCTGCCTCCTCTCCCCCCGCAGACACCAGACTCCCCAGGGGGAGCCGAACTGCACTAAGGCTCGAGTCTGCACTCGACCCTCGCTGCCCGCTGCTGTCTTTGTTCCCCTCCATAGCACTCGCCGTGTTTTCCGCCATCTCCATCTCAATCTCTGCTCCGCCATCCTCTACCTCTTCCTGTGCTCCTTTTTCCTTCATTTTACCGGCTGTGTCCTCTGACTGCACCGAACCTCCGGCCGTTCCATACTCCTCTCCTGCTCCTTCTCCCATCTCCTCATCACTCATTTCACTCCCTTCTGCCACACACTCACAGCGGGTGGAGCCTTTACGACACACCCCACAGCTCTCCGCCTTGCAGCTCCGCGCGATATGTCCCGACTCACCGCAATTGTAACAATACAAATCAGGACAGTTTCTTACGAGATGGTCATGTCCCAGACAATAGTAACCCACCTTTACTTGGTTATCGTGCAGCACACAAAAGTACTGCACTCCTTCCAGTGTCTCAAACTTCATACTGTAAGGCAAAGACCTCACCCCCTCTGGGAACCACACCTTTACATACTGGGTTCCGTCTGCTACCCGTGTTCCCGGATAGTACCTCCTTTATTTTGGAACAGATTTTAATGTCCCATGACTCCAACTTTTTGCTCAGCACTTCGTCCTCGATGTATACAGGCAAGTTCAAAAATGAAACCACCACCTCCTCTGAATATAGCAGAGTCACCTCCAAGAATTTCTCCCCAACTTTCAGACTGAGCAACAGTTTTTCCACCTCCTCACGGCCACTGACCGTCACCTCAAATCCCACATTTGGTTTTGGTCGGCAGGCAAAACAGCTTCCCTCACCACAGTCCTCATGAACCGCCTGGATTATATCCCTGGCTCGAATCTTCTTATCTTCACATTGCACCACCACCGTATTTTCTTTACCAAACCTCCTGAGGTCCCGGCCCAAATCTTTGGGCCTTTTTTTTCCCCTTCCCACCACAGTTTCTTCCCTAATCAAATTCCTCTCGGGAATATTGTCCTCTGAGGGGCCCAGCACTCCGGACCCCTCAGCAGCCATCTGGCTGTTTTTTGTGGGCCAAAAAGGCCCTAAAACCTGAAAACAACACCCCAAAACCCTCCACCAACTTTTTACAAAACTCCCTCCAACACCCAGCTGCAATTAGGCAATCAGTAACACCTGGCTCACTCCTAGCCCCTCCTAGAGAGTGCTACCAACTGAGCCACAGCTGACACAGGCCAATAATGCAAGTGTCCTCTTTAATTTCTTTTCACTCCCCCTTCACTCACTGTCACACAAACACATTGGCCCATCAGTAGCATGCCATTCAATGGCTTTGGGACGATGTACTAACCCACTTCATACAGATAAGATGGTAACACATGTTCCTTTTCTCTTCCTGTAGAGCTCTCTGAAGATGATGTGACAGCCACCTCAGAGGAGCAGGAAGCTGAGCCATCTCAGGAGCTCTATCATACACCAGCTCAGATATATCCTGTTCAAGGGAATCAAATAGAGTCAGGACCACCTGGTGAAGTACACAGTACAAATAAGGAAGAGCAAGTGGAGATGGCTACTCACAACAACCTAGACAGAGGCCAGGCCCAGCTATTTCTCCCTGCAGGCCCCACAGATTCTCACATGTGGGGTCACTGGATAGGGATAAAGAGTGGGCATGCTGGCTGATTTCCATTTTCGTAGCCCTTGGGTGTTAAGGCCAAATATAAAGCTGAATTGCACTTCAACTACATTTCCAAAAGCAAAATATATATTAGTTGATCTCTCATGGCATTGTCACAGACAAAATTAAAGAAATAATTTTACTACATTATGAAAGACCAAGATAAACAGTAGCAGACACTATCACGTAACAGTCACATAATGTGTAATGAGTCCTCTATTTTACCAGGTACTAGAATTCTATGTCACCTCTTCTCATGCTCTACTCCCTATATCCATCTTTCCTTTCTTAAAAAAATGAGGATTGAAGAATATATTTCCTGCTTCTAGGAGAATGGTCCAACAGTGATTATGTTCAATTGGGAAATGGCAGATGAAAAGATGAAATTTTGACCCACTAGAAACTCCTAAGATACAAAGTTAAAATATAAGCCCCGATTTTAACCCAGGGTGGGAATTGGGCGTGCAGTGGGTGCGGCAGGCAGCAAACCCCCCATGACATTTCGGCGCGAGGCCCAGGAGATTGACGGGCTTCTTTCCTGATCGCATTGCAAATCGAGCAGCCGGTTCACATGACACACGTAATTTCCTGTGCAACTCACAAGGCCTACTTAAAGCGGGGATGCATCCCCTGCAATAATCATTGTACAGTACAAATGTGGAAGACTTTTTGAGGACACAGATGAGTCAAAGGGCTGCCCCCTTCCCAGCTTTTCAAATGCCTCCCTTGAGGTGCTAACGGACAAAGTGAGGGCAAGCAGTTTCTTGTTCCCCAAAGCCCGCAAGGGTTTCCCAAAGCTAGAATGATGGAGGCCCGGACAGAGATGTCGGAAGAGATCATTGTCACCTGCATCACCCCCAGGACCTGGGTTCTATGCAGGAAGACAAGAGCTGCTAGGCTAAGTACAGCTCTTTATCTCTCCACCTCTCTCAACAGCACCTCACAATGCTTTTGTCACCCACTCCCCCAACACTCTGAACAATTCCCTCTCCTCCATCAAATCCCTCAGCATACAATCATAAGGGCACACTGCCACACCTCTCTGACTCATTCCAGGCACATTCATATCTTCCTTTGCTCACTTCACATCACACACTAACACCATTCTCTTCTCACATGCTATCACTTTCACAGCCACCTACACTTCTTCCTCACTTCACATTACATACACTTCTCTTTACATTCATCATCTCCCCATCCTCATTCGATCTTGCTGCTTCTCTATCTCTCAACACATCCACTATATGCACAAGCCCCACACATCTCCAATGACCTTCTCAACACACACTCACTAACTGCTGCCCTCTTTTTTCTGCAGGACAAGACCGCACATAATGCCAGGAAGAGGACCAAAATGGATGGAGGAGTCCCCAACATCATTCGACTCATCCAGGTAGAGCAGGAAGTCCTGAAAGTCACCGGCCCAGGCAGAGTCATGAGAATTGGGAAAGGAGAGGCTGGTGTTGTACCTAAGCAGAGTCTCTGCACATTACTTGCATTCCTCCATTTAACTCGCAAATATGCAGCACACTTCATTACTTCAAGTTGCATTCTCAAGACTGTAATATGCAAATGTCTAGCTTCTATCTGCCATCCTAACTCTTAGCCCTTTTCTCTTTTACCATTGGCCAGGAGTTGAGAAGGTGGGATCAGAGTCAAACTGGGTATGTGTACAAACATAGCTCCTTTCTTTGTTTTCTGCATTTTGTTGTGGTTTTTGCATGAGTGCTCTGGTCTGGACACATGACTGATAATACCACATGGTTTCAAAGGACCAATTATCTATCTTAAAAGCAACACTCAGCCACTCATGTATATTTAAATTGAATTGAAATTGTTTCAGGAGTAAACCCTTGATTGTCCCCAGGAACTTAAGGACAGCCAGGATCAGGCATTGTAGTGTCAAATACCACGGTGATCTTGTTCAACAGTAATGCATTATTGTGGATATGAGGTCAGGTTGCAGTTGCAGGGTGATTGAGAATGCCCGGTAGGGATAAGCACCAGATAGAATTGAAATTCTATTTGATTAATGTACATGTGAAAACTTTTGACATTTTGACCCAGTTTTGATAAGGTGGATTCACATGGCCTATCACTCTCAGGCAAATGGTAACACTCATACATTGCAAGATATCTGTAAAAGGCACGAAAACTGCTATTAATGTTGATGTCATTTTGGCAGTAGCATTAAAAATGAGGGTGCTCCCAGCTCTCTGTGTGGGCCCCTTGAGGTGGCAGCTGTGTGTCATTTAGTGAAATATGTATTATTTTTTATTGCTTTGTGTATTTAATTTCCACAGTTGGCTAGCTGCTCTGAGGCTTAATTTGATCCCCAGAGAGTAGGCTGAGCACCTGACAGCCCATTAATATTGGAGAAGCACTTCTTCTGAAATGGTTCTCCAGTGCTACCTCCCAGTCTCAATGCTGCAAAAATGGTCTTGTTAATATTGCAGGATGGTTTCTACTGCAGCTGCTCAGGTGCTATAAGATTGTTTTTGTGACTGTATCCTTCAATGCTACTAGCATCCCTAACGGCTGCAGAAGATCTGTATAGACCTTTTAGTTTTGTACCGATTTTGGCCAGGAAAGTCTAAATTTGCTGCAAGGTCCAGGAATTCTTCTATGTCTCTTGGTGTGGAGGCCTTGGTTATTACGTTTACGATGAAGAACAAACCTCAAAACTCGAGCCATGATCGAACCTCCTGTCTTGCTCCTGTCCAGTTGTGAAGTTGGCAAAAGTGGAAACCCAAAGACCGAGGTTTAAACCACTCAGCCTGCTTATGGCCAAGTTTTTTGGCCACCTCCGCCTCTGATCGCACAACTCCCTGGTATTTACATCGGAGGCTGAGCTAATGCTGCCTCCGGTGGTGAGAGAGAAAACCACCTACTTTGGTGGCACTTGCAGCCTCCAAAGGCAAGTGCACCACTGTGTTTACATTGCACATATGCTGCCGATGTTGGGCTTGCTGTGTATTGTAAACATATTGGCCCGGATTTTGCGGTCAGTGGCAAACGAATGCTGCTCACCGTTCATTACACTTACACTTTCCCACAGACTCTCTGTGGGCTTTTGCACTGCGACTTGTGGTAATTAAAGCATCAAAACAGCACGGCGCCCTCTACAGGGGATCTGGAACCTGTGCAAACAGGGCAAGCAATGGTGTGTCTCCCTAACCAATCAGATTGAAGAATCCTTACTGAGGCACAGGGGGCTAAAAATTGGATTGTGTAGTGCCCGTTGTTTGGGCGCAGCAGGTGCCGATTTGGCCCGAAAATGGCATCCAAGCAACGCGCGCACACTTCTGGTGCAGGCCGTGCCGGATGCCATTTTGGTGAGGGCGTTAGCGTCGGTGCAGGGAGCGTGTGCCAGAAATATGCAGAGTGTGCAGGTGGTGACGTCACGCTGATTTGATGCCAGCACTGCTATTTTAGACCGCAGCACTGGAGCTAACGCCCTCTCTTAATCTCGTACAGCTGAACATGCATTCAGCAGCAGGAAGGACCGCCCACCAGCGGTATTTAAAGTGATCATGACCTACCTTCAGGTTAGTTGCTGATTGATTTCTACTAGCTATTGCTGAGTTTGTAGAAATGTTTGGTGCTTTCTAGACTTCTTTAAAGTTGCCTAAAGTCTACAAGGAGTGGTGTGGCACATGCTCAAGGGCTTGGTACTGACTTGCCAGGGGTCTGCTCAGACTAGTTGCTCCCAGACATGGGTGCAGTAGTTTGTATCCCCCTTGGCCTGCAGCATAACCAGGATAATAAGCAGAGGCAACACAGAGCAGGACAAGCTGCTAGAAGAGGTAGGAGAAGGAGGGGAGAAGAGCTCTCAGCAGGAGGTCATATCCACCCAGCATCTTCAGGGAGCAATTCTCCTACCTCAACCTCAGTGAGGAACAGTGCATGCAATGTCTCCATTTTACTAAGGAGGCGCTCAGTGATCACTGCTGCAGGCAGACCTGCAGCCTCATTCCAGGGTGAGAATGGCATT
This sequence comes from Somniosus microcephalus, assembly GCF_052327205.1. Taxonomy (NCBI): domain Eukaryota; kingdom Metazoa; phylum Chordata; class Chondrichthyes; order Squaliformes; family Somniosidae; genus Somniosus; species Somniosus microcephalus. The sequence continues at coordinate 237,549,627 of NC_140993.1, forward strand.
GCCAGTGGCTGTAGAGGTGACCGTGGCCTTGAGCTTCTTTGTGTCGGGCTCCTTCCAGGCTGGAGCACGTGACATCTGTAACATCTCCCAGTTCACCGTCCACTGCTGTATAAGGGAGGTGAGTGAGGCTCTGTATGCAAAGAGAGCTGAATACATTTCATTCTCATATAATAGCAAAATACTGCGGATGCTGGAAATCTGAAATTTTCAGCATTTTCTGTTGTTATTTTACATTTCATTCTCTCTTGCCAATTTAAAAATTAGTTAAACTGTCTGTACAGTAATGCATACAGTGTCCGTAATAAAACAGTGGAACTGGAGGCAATTGAGAGGAACCAGATATAGCAGGGATTACTGAGACATGGCTATAGAAAAATCAGGACTGGGAATTAAACATTGCAGGATAAAACATATTTAGAAAAGATAGGAAGGGAAAATGGGGAGGTGGAGTAGCTGTACTTATTAGGGATAACATAATGGCAGTAGAAAAAAGTGACGCAGTTATCAGTAAGACAGAAATAGAATCCATGTGGTTAGAGATAAATTATACTAAAGGATCAATCACACTAATAGGGGTACACTACAGACCACCTAATAGTGGAAGGGAGGTGGAGGAAGAAATGTGCAAACAAATTAGGGAAATGAGTAAAAAACATAGAATAATAATCATGGGGGATTTCAACTATCCTGATATTAATTGGCCAGAAGAGGTAGGTAAAGAGGATAAGGGAATGGAGTTCCTATAATGTGTACAGGACTCCTTTCTAACCCAATATGTAAGAAGCCTGACAAGGGAGGATTCACTACTGGATCTAGTAATGGAGAATGAACCAGAGCAGATAAGAGAAGTAAAAGTAGGGGAACATCTAGGCAATAGTGACCATAAGCTTTAAGATAATAATTGAGAAGGACATAAGTATGACAAAGATCAGGGTAATAGATTGGACAAAAGCTGATTTTGAGGGGCTGAGAATAGAACTTGGGAAAATAAAATGGACAACAATATTGGCAAACAATGATGTAGAACAGCAATGGGAAACATTTAAATGGTGTTCAACAGAGTCCAGGAAAAACAGATTCCGCTAAAAAAAAAGGAACAGGATAAACACTAATGAGACACCATGCATGAATAAAGACATAAGGGAAAAATTGAGGGTAAGGAAAGAGGCATACACTAAGTACATGGACAGCAGGGGGAAACATGACAAGGGAGAATATGAAGAGATTAGGAGAGATGTCAAAAAAAACAATTAGGAAAGAAAAGAGGAAGTATGAAACTAAATTATCAAGGAACATAAAACAAAATAGTAAAATATTCTACAGGCACATATATAAAAAAAGGAATGCCGGGATGGGAATAGGGCCACTAAGGGGTGGACAGGATAAAATCATAGGCAATAATAGAGAAATGGCAGAAATATTAAATAATTACTGTGCTTCATTATTTACCAGGGAGACAGATCAGGTGGACATGATATCGGATGAAGAGATTAGAAATGAGATAATCGCATTTAAAATAAAAAGAGCAGAAATATTAAATAAACTAATCAAACTCAAAGAGGATAAAACCCCTGGTCCGGATGGATTACATCCACGCATTTTAAAAGTATCTAGGCAAGAGATAGCAGAGGCATTACTACACATATTTAATAATTCATTAGAAAAAGGTGTGGTGCCAGAGGACTGGCAGATAGCTAATGTAATACCTATATTTAAGAAGGGAGATAGAACATGTCCAGGGAACTATAGACCAGGCAGCTTAACATCAGTCATAGGAAAAATAATAGAATCCCGACTAAAGGAGAAAATAGAAGAACATCTAAAAACCCAAAATATAATAATGTATAGTCAGCATGGATTTCAAAAGAGATATTCTTGCTTGATCAACCTCATTGAATTTTTTGAAGAGGTAGCAGAGAGAGTAGACAAGGGTAATGTAGTAGATGTAATTTATCTAGATTTTCAAAAGGCCTTCGATAAGGTGCCATATAATAGACTAATGATTAAAGTCAGAGAATGCAGAGAAAGTTGAAAAGTAGCAGAATGGATAGCTAGCTGGCTTCAAGACAGAAAGCAGAGAGTAGGGATAAAGTGTAGCTATTCAGAGTGGGAGAAAGTGGGAAGTGGTGTTCCACAAGCATTAGTGCTGGGACCAGTGTTGTTCACAATTGATATTAACAATTTAGATTTTGAAATCAAAAACACAAATTTCTAAATTTGCAGATGATAACAAATTGGGAGGGATAGTCAATACTGAAGAGGACTGCAACAAATTACAAGAAGACATTAATAGACTTGCAGAATGGGCAAATAATTGGCAAATGAATTTCAACACAGATAAATGTGAAGTATTACATTTTGGTAAGAAAAATAAGGAGGTCACATATTACTTGGAAAATAGAATCTAAATGGGGTAGAAGAGCAAAGGGATCTCAGAGTACAAATACACAAGGTTCTGGACCGATGGACTATTTTATGTGCAAATAGCACCCTCTGGTGGTGGTTATCGTGTTAGCAGTGTGTTTGTATGAAACAGAGGTCATTTGACCTTTGTTCCTTTCTTCCTGTGTGAGGTCATTTGACCTTTGTTCCTTTCTTCCTGTGAGAGGTCATTTGACCTTCGTACCTTTCTTCCTGTGTAACCCAGGAAGTAGAATCCCAGGAAGTAGAATCCCAGGAAGTAGAATTCCAGGAAGAACCTGGCAGTAATGGAGGATTCCATGAGGGTTTCACAATCCAATGTAATCTGATTTCATATGTTAGGCCAAGCGCAATATCTGTGAGTATCTTTGTTCATTAGCATAATAGCAATGTTGTCAGAGTAGTATTTTGATAACACTGTTTATAAAAGGTTAATATTTGATAGTTACAGAAGTGAGTCCAAATGTTAGTTAGTTATACAATTAATCTATTCTACTGTTGTAAATATGTTATATCTTATGTAATATCGAATGTATAGTACTCAGTTTATGTACAAAACATACTTTGTCTTTGTTTACAGTTTCACAAAATTGTTCAAGTAAAGGCTTCAAACAGCAAAACAGCTTCATGAGGAATTATTTTGAGTAAGTGTTTAACTTGCTGGATAACTAGATAGGAGCACGTCTAGCGCGGCCAGTACAGTGAAAAGATATCAGTGAAAAGGTAGCAATACGGCTAGCTGTGAAGAGCGGAGCAGGAGGAACCCAATGTAAGCCTTAACCTCGTAGAGCACACCTACCTCACATCAACATGTCAGAAGATAATAACGAAAATGCTTTGCAGCGAGGAGAAGACCTTAAACAGGCAGACAAAACTGTAGAAGGTGACAATCGGTCTATAAGCTCCGGTTACATCAGATCGCAAGCTGGCTCACGGTCATCAGGTGGTTCTAGAGTAAGCGTGACCATCGCCAGAGCACGAGCTAAGCTAGTGGCAGCTCAAGCCAGAGCTGCACATGCGAACAGTGAAATAGAAATAAAAGTAAGACAGGCCCGTCTTCAAGCTGAATCACAAGCCGAACAGGCCCGACTCCAAGCCGAACAGGCCCGACTCCAAGCTGAATTCCAAGCCGAACAGGCCCGTCACCAAGTTGAACGCCAGGCTGAACAGGCCCGCCTCCAAGCCACATTAGACGCTCTGCAGCAACAAAAAGAGATAGATGCTGCATTAGCCGAGACACAAGTATTCGAGGCAATTTTGGAGGGAGCTGATCCCAAGACAGCTTACAAACCTTTAATTCCCGTTTCGTGGCAGAGTCCACGACAGCGCACCATAGATTACGTGAGCGACCATGCCGACATACAGTTTACAGGAGAAAGGGATGAAGGCCCGCACATCTCTACAGACGCAAGCACTTCGTATAACATGCCACAAGTTGCCAATCAAGGTCAAAGCAGACGGCGTGCCTCAAGCCGCAGAGTCTCCCCCAGCAGAACGGAAGACACGGTGCAGAGGAACAGGACGCCGAATAGAGAAAGTCAGAGGCAAATCCCCTCTCGGTTCCTTGAGACCCCCAACAGAGCCCCTAGCCAAGGCAACCCTGGCACAGGTCCCAGCACCTACGACCTCGCCAAATACTTTGCACGCACCCAGCTGGTGACTTCGGGGTTAATTAAGTTTGATGACAGGCCGGAGAATTATCGGGCTTGGAAGTCCTGCTTCCACAATGCCATATCGGGCTTAGACCTGTCGGCAGGAGAAGAGCTCGGCCTCCTTATCAAATGGCTCAGCCCAGAGTCCGCCGGACAGGCCTGCAGGATAAAAGCGGCCAATGTGGGACAGCTGCCAGAGGGGTTGAAGAAGGCTTGAGCGAGGCTGGAAGAAAGCTACGGCTCGCCCGAAGCCATTGAAAGGGCTCTCTTTGACAGGTTGGAGAACTTTCCGAGGTTGACGAGTAAGGAAGCCCAGAAGCTCCGCGAGCTTGGAGATCTGCTGTCGGAACTCGAAGCCGCAAAGCAGGACGGCTACCTACCCGGTCTATCGTACTTAGACACTTCCAGAGGGGTAGGTCCCATCATTGAGAAGCTTCCATTTAACCTGCAGGAGAAGTGGATAACGTTTGGATCAAAGTTCAAGCTAAAGCACAACGTAGCGTTCCCACCATTCTCTGCGTTCATTAAATTCATCCGTAAAGAAGCCAAAGCCAGGAACGACCCCAGCTTTAACTTCTTCTCCTCCCAGCCAGCACTTGCCAGAAGAGACAAGTTCGACAGACGTGGAAGGACACCAATATCTGTCCACAAAATGCAAGTGTCCTCAACTGAGCACACAAAGATTCAGAAGAAACCTGAGGATATGAGCAAACAATGCCCTATCCACAACAAGCCCCATCCTTTAAAGAAGTGCAGAGGCTTCAGGGAGATGTCCCTGGAAGATCGGAAACAATATCTTAAAGAGAACTCTATCCCCTAGAAATTGGGTATAGCCCCGCTTGAGGCGTTAGAACTGGCGATGCGCTAAGTTTATAGCCAGACGAGAGCTATCCGCGCCTGGCGCGATATTGGGTTGCATCGCCCCCAAAGGGGATTGAGGCGCTAAATCAGCCATTGCACGGCGCTCTTAAGGCGCAAAAGGTCAGGCGCTACTCAATTTCGACACGGACGGGCGCAGCACAGGTGAACTCAATTACGGCAAAGCACGAGACCTGCAGGCGCCGGCCGGCTCTTAAAGGGGTGGGTCAGTCAGACTGAGCTTCAACACCCAACGCCCTGTAGGCCTCAGATTCGGCGCTCGCCCTTGTCTGGCGGTACAAAGTTGATCATTATGGAGAAGGTTAGGCAGAGTGCAGAGCGCTTCAGCACTGAGGCTCTGGAACAATTGGTGGCTGCAGTTGAACACCATCGACAGGTGCTGTACCCGGATAATGGCAAGAGGCCAAATCAGAAGGCTTACCGACGATCTTGGAGGGAGGTTGCTGTGAGGGTCAACTCCAGCAGCATGGCGACCAGGACCCCTGTTCAGTGCAGGAAGAAATTCAACGACCTCACACGGATCGTTAGGGTGAGTGATGGTTTATCAAACTTGTGCTTCCCTCCATCTGCAGCTGACTTCAGGCACCCTGCTGCAATGATGCGCCACTGGCCATCTGTCAGTATGCACCCATGGCCCTTTCTGGGCAGACACATGGACAGATGTCTCAAGGCCTCATGTAAGGGCTCTTGCACCATGGGGGGCATGCGATGATGTCTCAAGGCCTCATGTAAGGGCTCTTGCACCATGGGGGGCATGCGATGATGTCTCAAGGCCTCATGTAAGGGCTCTTGCACCATGAGGGGCATGCGATGATGTCTCAAGGCCTCATGTAACAGAACCTCCCCTTCTTTCCCCTGCAGTCGAAGATGGCGCAGATTAGAAAAGAACAGCGTCGAACCGGTGGCGGACCTGCACAAGTGGTCACTCTCACGGATCTGGAGGAGAGAGTGCACCAGATACTTGGAGGACGTCTGTCTGGTCCAGTGACCACTGCATCTGCCGACCCCATTACCGACAGCGAGGGTAAGACTCTCACCTTTTCCACCTGTTGCCTTCCACTTGGTCCCCCCGCCAGCATGCATCCTCAGTGTGCAGCCATGTCAGAGCCATGCCGCTATCTGGCATGCCTTTCAGCAAACCTGACCTTTTGCTAAAGCCACTCTTCCACCTCCCACTTTCAGATGAAGCAGCACCAACTCGGGCTCAACGCGCTGAAGCTGCCAATGCCAGTGCCACCGGAGGCGAGGACCAGGAGGAATCCGGACCAGCCATTGCAGAATCCGGGGAGCTGAGACATCTGCAGACTGGGGATAGTAGTCCCCTGGAGGGGAGGGGGGGTGGCTCTGAGGATGAACCAGTTGCCGGACCAAGCGGCATGGAGCAACGCAGGGGGGATAGGCAAGTTCGACCACCGTCTCCCCGCAGGGCAAGGCAGGTCGTCATGACTGCTGCACAGAGTGCAGATGAGGTCCGGCGCCTGGCAGAGATGAGCAAACAGGCCCGGGTCAGACACACGGAGCTGATGGCTGCAGTGGAGAAGATGCCTGAGTCAATAGATTCATTGGCTAGGAGTATGTTGGACTTCGGTGCAACAATGGAGAGGACTCTGCAGGGCTTTGGCGCAACAATGGAGAGGTCTCTCCAGGTGTTCGGGGAAACAATGGACAGGTCTATCCAGGGCTTCGGGGCCACAATGGACAGGACTATCCAGGGCTTCGGCCCAACAATGGAGAGGACTGTCCATGGCTTTGAGTCGGCAATGGAAAGGACTGTTCAGGGCTTCGGACAATCCCTGGAAAGGTCTGTGCAGGGCTTGTCCAAGGCAGTGGAGCGGTCGGCTCCTGCCTTGTCCGAAGCCATGGGAAGAACTGTCCAGGCCTTCTCCGAAGCACTGGCACCTGGCACACAGGTCCTCACTGTTGCCACGCATTCACTTGCTGGGCTCCTCCACAGCCAGATTGACGCAACACGATGTCTCACTGCAGCAACCCTCTCTGCATCAGATAGGATCACCCCGCGCCCTTCCACTCCCGTACAAGGCCAGGAATCCGTGGAGCCTGCGATTGTGGCGGATGAGCCGAGCCGCTCCCCTCAGATAGCCAGTGTGTCATCCGACCATGGTGCAGGTGTCCTCTCTCGGCAGGAGACCATTGCACATGCCAGCGCTGGGACGCCTGCATTGCAGCTGCCACCACCTGCAGGCCACACTGCTTCCAGCCATGCTCAAAGCAAGCATCCCGCGTCCGCACCCTCCAAGCCCAGAGGTCGGCCAGGCCGTACCTCAGGGGCTTCTGCGCTTCCAGACAGTCGGCAAGCATCCCCCAGCCTTGAGGCCGCCACTGGGGTGCAATTACGTAGGAGCAGCAGGGAGGGAAGGGGCCGGGCGCGAACGAGAAGTCATTCTCCCTCAAGGGGCCAGTTGTAGAGGGAAGTGCTGAGACGTTTGTTTGTCCAAATTCACGGACACCCTCACCTGCTGTTATAGGTGCAGATTTTTGTTGAGTTTTGCTGCTTTGCCGAACAGGTCACTTTTATTTTGGCAGTTATGGTTTCTGCTCACTTTACGTTGTTTAGCTGTAATGAAAGACTTTTGTGTCAATAAACAGAAGATTAAATGTTGCTTGGTGCATGTGACTACTTTCAGTGATGCTGGCATGCAGAGGCCCTCAAACATCCAAAGTGCGCATGAGGTAAGACTCTCATCATTCCGCCACAGGGGTGTCGAGACGAGTCCAGAGGAGCCTCTGACGAACGGACCTTCCACTTTCAGCAGCCCTTCCATCTTCCTCCTCCTCCTCCTCCTCCTCCGCCTGCTCTTCCTCCTCCTCCTCCTCCTCCTCCTCCTCATACTCCTCCTCCTCCGCCTGCTTGTGCAGGGTCCGAGGGAAGGTAATGAATGGACGCGTTCGCCTATAAAGGGCATCTGTCACTTGCCGGATGCAACAGCAGACTGCAGCCTGAGCGACAGTCGCATTGTCCCCAATGGCTGACTGAAAGGATCCGTTGGCATAAAAATGGAGGCCTTCAGTCAGTGTAGCCATCACGGACAGAGAGGTTCTGCACCGTTCACGCGGCTGCAGATCCTGACCAAGCAGGTGGCACAGATCAGTAACAATGTCCCTCCAGATTAGGAGCCTTCGCAAACACTGCTCCTCCGACATGTCAAGGCTTGTCACCTGCTGCCTAAAGACCCTCGCAGCCTCCCGTCGGATTGGCCGACCTCCATTGCCCCTCCTCCTTCTGGCCAATCCCGGCCCTCTCTCCCACCGTCTCTCTGCCCCTTCACAGTGTTGGGCGATGAGGCCGTCGCCCTCCAAACAAGCTCCCATTCCGATGCCAGTTGGTCAAAAGGCTTTTAGGTGTAGTGCTGCAAGTGCTTCAGACAGGGTTGAAGGTCCCAAGTACTGTAAAGCTCAAATCCCAGAACTCCGCTCCACATTAGCTCGCCAACTCTCTCCAGCAGCGATCGCAATGAGCAGGCCAAGTGGCAGAAGATTCTGCACTAGAGCTGTCCCCTTTAAATAGCGCCGCCCTACGCCGAGAAGGGCCTGTTAGCCCTCCTTCAAACTGTCACTAATAGCGCTGGGCGCTAAGGCTCCGGGTGCCACCCAATATGCGCTCAGGCGCTCCTAAAAGGCGTTGCACACTGAAATGACGTCATGAGCTGTTTGCGCTCGCGGGCGCGCGCAAACACTTAGCGCAGGCGCTAAATGTATAGTCAATTTCTGAGTCGGCGCTATCCTCATAGCATTCGCCCCAACATAGGGCTTCGCCCCAATTCTAGGTCTCTTCAGGCGCTCAGCGCCGGCGCTACCAACCCAATTTCTAGGCCTAATGTTTCAAGTGCTGCTCTTCCATGAGCCATCTCGCCAAGAACTGCAAGGTAGATGCAAAATGCACAGAATGTGAAAGGGATTGGCACGTTTCAGCACTACACCCAGGCCCAGCTCCTTGGGAGGCAGAGTCGCCTCCTCCCACTTCAGAGCACGGCGGGGAGAGAGAGGGAGCTGCCGGTCCGGAGATTACATCCAGGTGCACCGAGGTGTGTGGAGAAGGAGTGAGTGCAAGAGCATGCTCCAAGATATGCCTCGTTAATGTGTACCCTGTAGGATGTCGCCAGGAATCTGAAAAGATGTATGCCTATAATCGTCTTAACTCACTCCGTCGCACACTAGAGAAGAAGCCAGAGATGAAAGCACACTTCCTAGAACTTGTCAAGAAAATGCTTGTCAACGATCATGCAGAGATAGCTCCTCCACTCCAGGAAGGCCAAGAGTGTTGGTACCTCCCTTCCTTCGGAGTCTATCACCCCAAAAAGCCGGAACAGATCCGCGTGGTGTTTGACTCCAGTGCACCATATCAGGGAGTCTCTCTCAACGACGTACTCCTCACAGGACCCGATCTTAACAACAGCCTCTTGGGAGTGCTCATGAGATTCAGGAAAGAGCCCGTCGCCATCACTGCTGATATCCAGCACATGTTTCATTGCTTCGTGGTGAGAGAAGACCACAGAGACTTCCTCCGCTTCCTGTGGTATCGGGACAATGACCCCAATAGAGACATTGTGGACTACAGAATGCATGTCCATGTCTTTGGGAATAGCCCATCCCCTGCTGTCGCCATATACGGACTAAGGAGGGCTGCCCAGGAAGTAGAATTCCAGGAAGAACCTGGCAGTGATGTGAGAGGGTTCATCGAACGAGAGTTCTATGTCGACGACGCACTGAAGTCATTCCCGACTGAAGCAGAGGCCATCAGTACCCTCGGACGAGCCCAGGAACTACTTGCACTATCCAACCTCAGGCTGCACAAGATAGCCTCTAACAGACCAGCAGTGATGGAAGCATTCCCCCCTGAAGATCGTGCTAAGGACGTCAAAGACCTAGACCTCTTCACTGATGACCTCCCCTTACAGCGTAGCCTAGGGGTGTCGTGGAACATAGCAACAGACATGTTCATGTTCCAAGTCTTAGACGTCAAGAAATCCTTCACACGTAGAGGAGAGCTCTCTACAGTCAACAGCCTATACGACCCTCTCGGCTTCTTAGCCCCTGTCACCATACAAGGCAGGCTGCTCCTCAGGGAACTCTCCACATGCGCTGAAGAGTGGGATTCACCTCTCCCTGAAGAGATGGAAGCAGAGTGGGACAGATGGAGAGACTCACTCCAAGACTTACAGGAGATCCGAATACCTCGCTGCTATTCGTCTTTCTCTCCCTTAAATGCCCAATTCAAAGAGCTTTGCGTCTTTCCAGACGCATCCGCTAAGGCCATTGCAAGTGTGGCTTATCTGAAGGTCACCACTCAAGAAGGACAAAGCAAAATCGGCTTCGTCTTTGATAGAGGCAAGTTGGCGCCCCAGCCAGACCTCACCCTACCCAGATTGGAACTGTGCATAGCAGAACGCAACCTACCCCCTCACAGCAGTCTACGGAAGCTGCATCCTATCATCGACACCGACGGACCGTCTCCAAGGTGGTTCTTCTTTTGTCGCCAGAGGACTCCAGTGACAAGTAGAGTTCGGACTATGTGGAGTCGTTAACGACCCCAGATGGGGAGTGTTCTGGACCGATGGACTATTTTAGGTGCAAATAGCACCCTCTGGTGGTGGTTATCATGTTAGCAGTGTGTTTGTATGAAACAGAGGTCATTTGACCTTTGTTCCTTTCTTCCTGTGTGAGGTCATTTGACCTTTGTTCCTTTCTTCCTGTGTATCCCAGGAAGTAGAATCCCAGGAAGTAGAATCCCAGGAAGTAGAATTCCAGGAAGAACCTGGCAGTAATGGAGGATTCCATGAGGGTTTCACAATCCAATGTAATCTGATTTCATATTTTAGGCCAAGCACAATATCTGTGAGTATCTTTGTTCATTAGCATAATAGCAAGGTTGTCAGAGTAGTATTTTGATAACACTATGTTTATAAAAGGTTAATATTTGATAGTTACAGAAGTGAGTCCAAATGTTAGTTAGTTATACAATTAATCTATTCTACTGTTGTAAATATGTTATATCTTATGTAATATCGAATGTATAGTACTCAGTTTATGTACAAAACATACTTTGTCTTTGTTTAGTTTCACAAAATTGTTCAAGTGAAGGCTTCAAACAGCAAAACGGCTTCACGAGGAATTATTTTGAATAAGTGTTTAACTTGCTGGATAACTAGATAGGAGCACGTCTAGCGCGGCCAGTACACACAAATCATTAAAAATAGTGATACAGGTTAACAAGGCCATAACAAAAAGCAAACCAAGCACTAGGGTTTATTTCTAGAGGGATAGAATTGAAAAGTAGAGAAGTTATGCTAAACTTTTATCGAACGTTGGTTAGACCACACTTGGAGTACTGTGTAGAATTCTGGTTGCCATATTATATAAAGGATATAGAGACACTGGAGAGGGTGCAAAAAAGATTTACATGGATGATACCAGAAATGCGAGGGTATACCCATCAGGAAAGGATGAACAGGCTGGGTCTCTTTTCTCTTGAAAAGAGAAGGCTGAGGGGTGACCTAATAGAGGTCTTTAAAATTATCAAAGGTTTTGATAGAGTAGACACAGAGGCCATGATTTTGCCAGCGCTCAGAGGGCGGGTTTGGAGGCAGGTCAGTGTTGGAAATCCGCTGCGAACCCACCTCCGTGTGAGTTACAAGAGTGTCAGGTCTGCGATTTCACCACAGACCCGACACCAAGCGGCGGGTAAGGGATTTCAGGCACTTAACTCCTTGTTAAGTGCTTGTTAACTGCTATTTTGACAGCCTTTTGCAATTTTCCAACATTTTATTCGGGTTTCATGACATTCGGAGATCATGTCAGGTAAGTGTGTCGGGAACACCAATGAGCTGGAAACTTCATAGCTGCAGCCTAAAAGCTACACTCTCAAATCTGCTCAATTTCAAATGTCAGGGGTTGCTGATTTCATGATTTGGGAGACTGTCTTGAAGCAGTAAGTGTCTGTTGTTAACTTTATATCCACTGTCACCTGCATTGCTGGACTTAAAAGGTGCCCTCACCCTTCACTGTGCCACCTCAACTTGTGAGCACACAAATGGCAACGATGTCAAACGTTGATACAAGATTAATTTATTCCAACATAATAAAGAACAGAAACTTAACATTGAATTCTATCCGAACACCCAAGTGAGTACCCTTGTGATCATTTATGTGTCAGCTTTCTCTTACGCATGCTTCTATGTTGTGCTACCTCTGTGGCTTCAGCAGATGTAGAGACAACCTGCTCACTTCCCTGCTGCACCTGCTTGGATGCCTTTGGCGGTCGTCCTCTGGGTTATGGAGCCTTTGAAGGCCCCGCCAAAGTCTGCTCCTCCTGCGGCTGCACAGGGGCAGACTCGACCTTCACTGCTCCGGCAGTCATCTGGGGCTCTGACCGAGGGGTTGGCAAGGGGATGGATGTTGAAGCGCTTGGAGAGGAGCCCCACTTGCATGTCACCTCCCACCATCATCCCTCTCATGGGCCACCCACACTTCACTGCTAGCAAGTAGCTGGAGAGCACCTTGCTGCACATCAGTGGAGCCATGAGGATTCGTCTCTGTACTGACAGTCCTCATAACGGGGACGTCCATGTACCTCTGGTTCCTGTAGTGTATGTAACCTGAAGAAGGAACTATATTCTGCAGCCCCTGTATACTGCAGTACCAGTAGTGACCACCCCTGTATATAAGCCTGTGAAGTAATCTTGCATAGTAGTTCCAGTTTTGTCTCCATTCAGTAAACACCTGTTATAACCAACTCCTGCAGTCCGTGTCTCAATTACACACGGACGTTACACTGGCAACGAACAGATCCGAACTTACCTACAGTTCTGCATCACCTCACGGGGATCCATCCCTGAAGCGAAGTTGTTAGAGGTCGAGGCCAGAAGGAAGAAATCCAAAAAGAAAAAAAAAACAAACAGAAGAAACGAGCGTTGACCGTGGGCAACCGCCCTCTGATTCATCGAATTTGAAGATTTGCAGGAGAGGCTGTCGAGAGCTGGGCTTGGTTATCCAGTCTATGGTGTTCCAGCTAATTGGGCTGGTGGCAGGTAGTACACTGATCCTTCCTGGGCTGCAGCGGGCTAGAGCTCGATCGGGTGGCTTTTCAACGGGGCCGAGCAGCGTTGTCGGGAAGAGGAGAGAGAGAGAGAGGGTGGAGCACACAGGGCGCGGCCAGTGCTACGAAGCCGGGCAGCGTACAGACCCAAGAAGAGGGAGGAAGTGTCCCATAGGGTCTGCTCTGACGACGGGAACAGTAATTAAAATAAAAGAAATTAGAAGCGCAGAAAGCCGCGAGGAGCTGCAGTTTGCCACGGGGACCGCGGAGAGCGGCGTTGGCAGCAGCGTGGGGGGGAACTGCTTGAAGACCATAGGGCATCGCCATCAAGGCATAAAAACGCCAGCAACAGCGCTAGCAGCAGCGGAAAAGACAGAAAGCACGGGAGGCGCCATCTTAATCCAGCGGGGAAGAAGGCAAAGCGCGGGAGGCACCATTTTGTTCAATCGGGGAAGAAGGCAAAGCGTGGGAGGCGCCATCTTAGATCTCCAAGATGCCGAAGACTGGCAATATCACTGCCTTCGATAATGCAATAGAAGACTGGACCACGTATGTGGAAAGAGTCGAAGTATATTGCAAGGCAAATGAAGTAGCCGATGAGAAAAAGGCATCGGTACTACTAAACTTAATGGGCGCAAGAACGTACAGCCTATTGCGAAACCTGATCACTCCAGTCAAACCGATGGCGAAGAGTTTTAACGAAATTGTTGATATCCTACAGGAACACCTAAATCCTACACCGCTGCTGATAGCAGAAAGATTTAAATTCCACAAGAGAAATCAGCATAAAGATGAGAGCAATGCTGATTACCTTACGGAACTACGCGGGCTATCGAAGCACTGCCAGTTCAGAGCAGGGCTGGCAGATACCCTACGGGACAAATTTTTCTGTGGACTCCTGAGTGAAGGAACCCAGAAGAGGTTACTCTCAGAGAAAGAGCTGACGCTAGATAAGGCTTTCAGCGTGGCAGTATCATATGAAGCAGCAGCAAGGGGAGCTGCGGAAATACAGCAAAAGCCACACGAATACGGCACCCATGAAATGATACGGGGATTTGAAAAATGTTATCGCTGCGGCAGAACAACCCATGACCAGAAGGACTGCTGGTCCAAGGACAAAACATGCAGGCAATGCGGAAAGATGGGACACATTGCACGAGTTTGCAGGTCCGGGAAGAAGACTAACGACAACAAAAAGCTACTAAGGAACAGTACAGGAAAGTACAAAAGATGACGGACAGTAGTTCCGAAGACCAGAAGAGCGATACTGAATCCGGGAACAAGAGACTAAGCTGTCTCAAACTACACAATGTAATCGCAAAAGAGGATCACCGAACCATTTGGGTCACCCTCACGATAGCAGGGTCCCAAGTCAAAATGGAATTGGATACAGGATCAGCCCTGACCGTTATGAATCGACGAGACTACGAGTGGCTATTCTCACACATACCCTTGAAACACACATCCATTGTCTTGAAGACATATACGGGGCAGAAAGTATACCCCAGAGGGAAAATAAGGGTGCCTGTCGAATACAACGGCAAGGAAATACAGAAATTGTATCTGTACATACTGCAAGATGGTGGACCACCGTTATTGGGATGTGAATGGATCAGAAAGATAAGTTTAGACTGGCACTCCATTCAGGCACTGACTGTGGCTGGTAAAAAGGATGACGACGTCACACCTGGACAATTGTCAAAAATCTTAGCTAACGCTAAAGAGGTATTTCAACAAGGACTGGGAACTCTTAAAGGCGTAACCGCCTCGATAAAAATAGAAGAGAATGCAATTCCCAAGTTTTTCAAAGCAAGACCGGTACCGTATGCAATTCGCCCAACCGTCGAGGCAGAGCTGGAGAATCTGGAGAATGCAGGCGTGTTATCTAAGGTAGACTGGAGCGAGTGGACGACACCCATCGTTCCTGTCATGAAGAAAACGTTAAACAATAAGTCTGAGGAGCCAAGGAAGGTTCGCATCTGTGGGGACTTCAAGGAGACGGTGAACCCAGTCCTTCACAGTACAGTATCCTCTTCCGAGGATAGAAAATATTTTCGCCTCACTATCTGGAGGGAAGCGTTTTACAAAAATTGACCTAGCACAAGCATATTTGCAGATGGAGGTTGCAGAATCCACTAGGAAATATCTCACGATAAACACTCACAAAGGTCTTTACCAGTATAATCGACTGGTAATCGGAGTAGCATCAGCTCCGACGATATGGCAAAGAGCGATGGAACAAGTCCTGCAAGGGATTCCGGGGACTCAGTGTTACTTGGATGACATCCTAGTGACAGGTGAAAATGACAGTGAACACCTTGCCAACCTAGAACAGGTGCTCACTAGACTAAGAGAACATGGGCTACGAGCCAATCGCCCCAAGTGCGAGTTTTTTAAGAAACAGACATCGTATTGTGGCCACGTGATTGATGAAGAGGGGTTACATAAGTCCCCTGACAAAATTGAAGCGGTAGTTAAGGCTGCAGCGCCTGAAAATGTGTCGCAACTGAGGTCATTCCTCGGATTGGTGAATTACTACCATAAGTTTTTGCCGAATTTGTCCACAATTCTGCACCCACTGAACGCCCTACTACAAACTGGAGTAGCATGGAAATGGAGCGATGAATGTAAGCGGGCCTTTCAGAAGTGTAAAGACCTGATCACTTCAAGAGAAGTATTGGCTCACTACAGCCCATCACTACCGATAAGACTGGCGTGTGATGCGTCTCCCTACGGCATTGCAGCGGTACTGTCACGTAAATTCCTTGATGGTTCAGAGAGGCCGATAGCTTTTGCGTCACGCTCGTTAACTTCAGCAGAGTGTATCTACGCCCAGATTGACAGCGAGGTCCTCAGCCTGGTGTGGGGGGTGAAGAAGTTCAATCACTACCTGCACGGACAGAAATTTACTCTACTAACTGATCATCAACCTCTTGTCTCCATTTTCAACCCTCAGAAGGGCATCCCGATAATGACAGCACAACGGCTACAGAGGTGGTCCCTTTTCCTGGGGGCACACCAATATGACATCGAGTACAAAGGAACTAAACAGCATGGGAATGCTGATGGATTGTCACGCCTACCGTTGCTGACGGTGGAAGATGCACCTGCAGTGGATCCTGTGGAGATATTCCACTCGACCATAGTCGAATGTCTACCTGAGACGAATGCAAACATAGAAAAGGAAACACGAAATGACCCGACACTCTCCAGGGTCTATGATTTAACGGTGAAGGGATGGCCAGCACATGGCGAACCACTGTTGCCAGCATTCTCGCCGAGAAGAGAACAGCTGTCAGTGTGCCGAGGAACCTTGATGTGTGGATCCAGAGTAGTAATTCCACCCAAATTGAAGGATAGAGTGCTCAATGAGCTTCATGAGGGTCATCTGGGAGGGGTAAAAATGAAGAACTTAGCCAGAGCGTTTGTGTGGTGGCCGGGAATCGATAGAGAAATCGAAGAGATGACCAAGAGCTGTACAGGATGCCAGAAGGTCCAAAACGCCCCACCACAAGCCCCTCTACATCCATGGGAGTGGCCCTCATCTCCATGGCAAAGGGTGCACATTGATTTTGCTGGTCCATTTATGGACTCGATGTTTTTAATTGCGGTGGATGCACATTCAAAGTGGCCAGAGGCAATAAAAATGTCCTCAACCACCACAGAAAAAACTATCACAGTCTTACGAACCATATTCACCAGAAATGGGCTGCCTGAACAGATTTGCTCCGACAATGGACCACAGTTTGTGTCTGAAGAGTTCCGGAGGTTCTTAAAGAACAATGGTGTTAAGCATTACACATCCGCCCCATATCATCCAGCCACCAATAGATTGGCTGAGAGGTTCGTTCAAACATTCAAGAAGGCTATCAAGGCAATGTGTAATGAAGACATACCCCTACAACACAAGGTGGATAACTCCTTGTTTGCCTACCGGAATGCGACACATGCGGTTACCAACCAAACTCCAGCCATGATGTTCTTCAATCGAAGACTAAGATGCCGCTTGGATTTGGTTAAGCCAAACATCAGAAGAGATGTGGAGAACAGGCAGTTTCAGAATATGAATGAAAGGCCAACCAGGAGTTTTAAGATAGGTCAACCAGTTTTGGCCCGGGACTACCGCACAGAGAAATGGCAGCCAGGAACGATCTGCACACGGCAAGGACCTCTAATGTATACCGTGGACGTTGGAGAGAGCATTGTAAGACGCCATGCTGACCAGATTCTAGAGTCACTGGAAAACGTCAAATCCACACCACGATCCGATACACCTGGTGATGAAACCGAAGTACCAATTGCATCTACCTCAAAATCGGTGATATTGGAAGCAGACGAACCAAACAACGACGTTGATTCCGAATCAACTTTGCCATAAGAACCTGATACCCCAAAGAGGTGTTATCCGGACAGAATCAGGAAGCCTCCTCAAAGACTGAATTTATAATTGCTTAACTTCAGCTAATGTATATAGCAACTGTAATTGTAAATATGTTATTTAATTATTAATCGAATGTTATGTACTGTTTAGCTAAAAGGGGAGGAATTGTAGTGTATGTAACCTGAAGAAGGAACTATATTCTGCAGCCCCTGTATACTGCAGTACCAGTAGTGACCACCCCTGTATATAAGCCTGTGTAGTAACCTTGCATAGTAGTTCCAGTTTTGTCTCCATTCAGTAAACACCTGTTATAACCAACTCCTGCAGTCCGTGTCTCAATTACACATGGACGTTACAGTTCCTCTCCACGATCTATCCTCCATAGCTGACCATCTATTTAGAAGAGTCACCATATTCATTTGAGTCTGGCGATTTATGTCCTCCATGGAGGTTGTCATCCTTTCCATGGCGGCACCTACATTCGCCATTGTGTGCACCACGGCATTGCTCATGTTTGAGATGGACTCCTCCATTCTCTGCACACTCACAGCCACCGTGGTTGCAAACCCTGTCAGAGCCTCCTGCACTTGTTCCTGAAGCTCCAGGACTGCTCTCTTTCTGGATGGCTCCCGAGGCTCAGTGTCTACATGCAGCTGAGCAGAGCAAGGAGCGTCCTGCGGCCTCCAACGAGGACTCTCCACTGCTGTCCCTGTCTCCACCATCTGCTCCTGCTCACTTGTGAGCTGTGATACACCAGGTGACAACACTACTCTATGTCACAAGGGACCCACTGAGTTGTGTGTCTCTGCGCTGGTGCTGGGTGCGCTCATTGCCGCTGACGCTGCTCCCTCAGAGGGTGCAACATCCTCTGAGGAGTCCTCCTGCTCTTCCTCCTGGACAGTAGGGGAGCTCTTGCTGGTCCTGTGAGAGAGAAAAGACATGAGTTAGATATGTGATATGTAGATTGCAGACACATCCCATTGTGCACATGATGAGCATTCAATTTCTATTGACATCAGATGCCATATGTGTCACTCATGAAAGCCAAATAAGATGGATGGAAAAGCATTCTGTCACCAGGTTGTTCAACTGAGCCTGTCTCTCCATCCCCCACTTCGAGCTGTTCCACTGATCCCACAATGTCCACAGCAGCCTCCTCAGTGTTAGGCAGCTGTGATAAGGATGGTGGTCCTCCTCCTGTTCTCTCCCTCTCCCTCTTATTGTGGCCTCTCTTTTCCTGGCCACTGGTCCCACTCTCGCTGTGCTCTCGGGCCTCAGGTCGCTGGTCCCGCTCTCGCTGTGCTCTCAGGCCTTGATCGCTGGTCTCGCTCTCGCTGTGCTCTTGGGCCTTGGGTCACTGGTCCCGCTCTCACTGTGCTCTCGGGCCTCGGGTCACTGGTTCCGCTCTCGCTGTGCTCTCGGGCCTCGGGTCACTGGTCCCGCTCTCGCTGTGCTCTCGGGCCTCGGGTCACTGGTCCCGCTCTCGCTGTGCTCTCGGGCCTCGGGTCACTGGTCCCGCTCTCGCTGTGCTCTTGGGCCTTGGGTCACTGGTCCCGCTCTCACTGTGCTCTCGGACCTCGGGTCACTGGTCCCGCTCTCGCTGTGCTCTCGGGCCTCGGGTCACTGGTCCCACTCTCGCTGTGCTCTCGGGCCTCTCTTTTCCTGCAATGAAAGAAAGAAGTGGAATTTCAGTGAGAGTGATGGAATGAGTGTAAAGAATGGATAGGATGATGTTTAGAGGGAGATCGTGAAGGAGTGGGTTCCCATTATGGAGTTCCCTCCTTTTGAGTTGTTAAATGTTGTCAGTGCATAACCTTGAGGGTGGGTGTGAGGGGTGCATAGTAAGATGGGGAAGTGATTCTGTCCTCCTCAGCTGTTTGCAGCCAGGCTGCCTTTGTCTGCTGAGGAAGTTTCCTTCTTCCATCAGCTGGGTATAGGACCTCCTGTCGTCCTCTGACTCCCTCCACAAGAACATGAAGGGAGTCTTCATTGAAGCAGGGAGCTGCCTTTTGTTTCTCTGCAGACATCGTGGTGAGAAGCAGCACTCAGATGCACCAGAAACCACCTGAGATCTAATGGGGAAATGGTTCCCTTAAATGCACCGGCAGCAAACGCGTCAGCATATCAGCTGAACAGACCCGCACCTTGTGATCAGGGTGGGTAACCCACACGGCGGGCTTAATGAGCCCAATTAAGGAAAAATTGTGTCAGCAGGTCGGCTGGGGCCTGCAGCAGGACCGGAACCCGCCGACTACCGTTCTCAACGCCAATCCCCGCCTCCAAGAAGAAAATCACGGCCAGAGAGACTGTTTCCACTTGTGGGGAAGAGCAAAACTAGAGGCCATCAATATAAGATATCGGCAAGAAATTTAATAGGAAATTCAGAAGAAACTTCTTTACCCAAAGAGTGGTGAGAATGTGGAACTCGCTACCACAGGGAGTGGTTGAAGCGAATAGTATAGATGCATTCAAGGGGAGGCTAGATAAGCATATGAGGGAGAAGGGAATAGACGTTAGAGTTAGATGAGGAAAGATGGGAGGAGGCTCGAGTAGAGCATAAACGCTGGCATGGACTGGTTGGGCCGAATGGCCTGTTTCTGTGCCATATCTTCTATGTAATCCTATGTAAAGGCAGGCAGAGTGAACACGCGGCTTCGCCAGGATAGCAGGCTTCCCCATGGTACAGGGGTCCATTGACTGCACACATGTTGCTTTGTGGGCTTGGCATTTCAATTCGGAGATTTAGCGCAACCGGAAGGTTTCCACTCCCTCAATGTCCAGCTGGTGTGCGACCATACTGAGCGCAACATGCAAGTCAACGCTCGGTATCCTGGCAGCAGCCACGATGCCTTCATTCTATGGCAGTCCGCTGGAGCATCACACATGGGGAACATGCGTATAGCGAAAGCCATGTTGCCACATGGAATCTGAGAGTAGACCATTGGTGTCCTTAAACAATGCTTCTGCCGCCTGGACTGCTCTGGAGGAGCCTTGCAGTACTCACCAGAGTGCATGATCCACAACCTCGCCATCATGAGGGGACTGCCCTTGCCATCAGGCATACGGCGACCAGCTGAGGAGGAGGAAGAGGAGGAGGGAGGAGGAGGAAGCGGAAGGGAGGAGGCAACCCAGACAGCCCCTTTCTGCCCGGGCCATCCATGATCGACTCATCCGACTGCGGTATCAGTGAACACAACACCAATTCCATATTCAATAATAGTCTGACACTTTACCTTCCCTCTATTACGGACCATCACAGCATCCTTTTGGCCACAATGCTACAATAAAAGCCACTACAAAACATACATTCCAAACCAATTTTATGAATCAAACCATTACAATATTTAATCAAAAGTCAACTAATTACCCTTGTGCCTTTCCTTAGTGCCTGCCTTCTATGTGCCTTTGCCTGCCCTGGTGCTCCTACGCAGTGCTACCCCAATGGTTGAAGCATGGCTGGTGGAAGGCTGTTGACTTTCAGTGGGGGACAATGTTTCCTTTAAGCTGTGCGCTGCAGCTCCCACACAGCCGGCTCACTGGCTTTTAAATAGGAAAAAACGCGCATGCGGGGTATTTTGAATGGGCCAAGCAACCCCTTAAAGGGGCCTCCCACCCAAAAAAAAGTTAAAGCGAACATTGGTGGGGGAGACTGCAGATGGCCTTGCAGGATGACTCGAGCAGCTCTGGGCCTAGTTGGCCTGAATTTGGACTGCACCACCTCGGTATGGGCAGCAGCAGTCTGGGCTGGACGGCAGGCAGGCAACAGCAAGGGCACTGGCAGAGTGGCAGTAGTGGGAGGACGAATGCTATCATCCTGAGAGAGGACAGCATGTTCGTGCTCCACGGAGCTATTGTGCTGCAATGGAAGCTGAGACATTGGCCATCGGACGCTGCATGATGGTTGGGTCCACAAGTGCGCTAATGGATCTGCCCAGCCCTTCCATGCTGGAAAGGATGGGCTCCAAGCTCTGCGCAAAGCCCTGTGCAAGGTTGGTGCTGGACTCCTCCCTGCTCCTTGATATTGCATTCAGGCTTTCTGGCAGGCCTGCCAATGCAGTAAGCATTACCCATCAGCTTTGTTCTGTAGGCCGCCCCTTCGTAGTCCTCATCTGAGCCCTGTGCAGCAGAAGTCGTGTGCGACCTCGGCCTCTGGGGAGCTGGCACCTGCGCTACCCTTCTCCCCTGTCCTGGCTGCAGCCCATTCATGCCCAGTGACTCACCATGTGCAAAACCCATCTCTAAACTACCTCCTGAAGTCTGCACAGTGCCAGTATCTGAGCTGGTGGCTGCAACTGTCAGATCAAGTGATGGTGTTTCTTCTTCATCAGCATTTTCCTCTTCCTCTTGCACCATTGCCAGGCCAGGTTAGATTTCTTGGGTCTCTGAAATGATAAAGGCACAAAGGTAGGGTTGTGGGAGGGGAGGGGCGGGGGAAAGCAAGAGGTGCACGCTTACACCATCTGCAACATGTAAGTCACAAGAGATTGCGGGATATGGGGAAGTGGGATGTGAGCAGGGGGATTAGGTATAAGCATACTGTCACATTCAATGATTTCAACACCACCGTTGACCACGGCCTCAGTCACTCAAATCATGCCATACACCATCTCCTCAAGCGGGGTCAGGATATGAAGGCACACCTGTCCCCCTCTGGTCAGCTGCCACTGCCTAGTTTTGTGCCACCTTGACCTGCAAGAGAGAGGGATGTATGTCAGTGAGTGTGGTGAAATGTGTTTGGCTGGTGTGGTTGTCATGGTTGAATAGCTGGCAGTGTGTGTGAGATGTGGGTGTGAGGCTTGCAGCAGTGGTAAGTCTGTGAGGGTGAGATGGAGCATATGAACGTAGATATGAGTTGTGATTGATAGAGATTTTTGGTAGGTGAGTAATTGGGGTGTGGTGCATTGAGCAGTGTGTGAGGCTGGTGGTGCAGTTTGTGGGATATGGCATTTGAAGGTGCACTCACTGACCTTGACTATTCATGTGAGGTCATTGAACTTCTTCTGGCACTGCATCCAGGTCCTTGGGACAACACTGTTGGCATTGACCTCCATGGCTATCTGCTCTCACTGCCTTCACAGTGCCTGGCCTCCTGCCTCCTGAGGAAACAAGACCTCTCTCCTCCTCGCGACCTCCTGTACTAAGGCCTCGAGTGCTGTGTCTGAGAACCTTGCAGCCCTTTCTCTGGCCTGCTGTGCCATTTCTGTATGTTTCCCAGATGAAACTCCCAGCTGCAATTACTTCATGCATCTGGTGTCAGCAAACTGCACCTCCCCTTTAAGAGGTGCAGGTTGGCTTTAAGAACTGCAGGCTAGCTTTAATTGGTGCTAGCCTCGCACAAATGTGAGCCCCCTGCTGAGCATGCAGCCACTCAGCAGTGCATTTAGCGCTGGGATGCACACCACTTTCATTTAAATTAACAGGCAGCACAAAGTTTGCATGCTGCCTGCATTAATTTGAATGGGCATGGATTAATCGCACATTGCAATCCCCATGCCTGTTTTTGGAGGCTATCAAGTTTTTAGCCCACAGAGTCTAAACCAAGAAGTGTATATTAGAATAATGAATTCAATGCCTAATCATGTACAGAAAGCAAAATAAAGAGAGGGAAAGAAAGATGGGATTAAGAGAGAGAAAAAAAAGACAGAAAGAAAAAAATAAAAATAAATGATTGAAATCTTTTAACATCTCCAACAATAATTAAAATCTGAAGGAATGAGACTCCACGCTTTTAAAAGTAAATTTTCAGAGCCAGAGAGGTTGTTTGGCAGTAATTAAGACTTATCACGGCATTAAAAATTCACTTACACTTGAATGGACAAGCCCTAACTTTTTCTGGCGTGTTTAGTGGGTACCTAATGGGTAAGTACCGCAACTTCACGCCCTTCATGTGTTTGAATGCCGAGTCTCTCAGCGAGATGCTGGAGCAGCGAATCTTCTGGAGGAGCAGAGCAACTTGGATGCCAGAAGTTTCTATCCCATTTACTCCTTAATAACAGTAAGCACCAATAGCCTCACTGTTATTCTTAGCACAAAATCTAGGCCAATGTAAATTAATCATGAGACATCTGCTTTCCTTTTAGGTTCTTTCTCCCTGATTGCTCTGACACATGTAGTTATCCATATTTTGGAAGGTTTTTCTGGAGTTCAGATTCACATTTGAACTGTTCAAACCTTTAATGGGGTGGTGGGCGGGTGGGGAGGAGGAGTAAAAAGTGATCTAAACCCAAAGTTCATCTTTGATCCTCAGTTGCATTACTTGCACTTGTCATTAAGCTTGAATATGTTTAGGGATGGGAATGTTTCTTTTTAAATTTTCAAAGATTAAAAGATAACTTTAAAAAAATCATCATTTGTGCTTGGTATTGTTAATTGTAGAGATTATATTAATGATATCACTACCTAACAATATACATTGGAAGGATTATCTCTTTAATAACTGTTAAAGCAATTAGAACATTGTAACAAATTTTAATAATACCACAGCCATATAAAGAGACACAGAGGAAGAGAATTTAGTGTGAATTTTCCCGCTGGCGCCACCTGGGAGTGGTGCGACCAGGGGTAACCTGAGCTCAGCTCTACCTGCAGGAGTTAATAGCAATACCTGCAGGTGTTCAGTTTAATACCTGTTTCCAGGCTAGCAGCTGCTGCTGAGGCCCAAACAGGAGCAGGCTGGTCTTTAATAGGTGGCTCACCTCAATTTCACCATTTGTGGTCAGGGCTAATTGGGGAAATAAAGGTGGTAACCATGGCAACTAATGTCACTTCTTTGTGTCAGCTGTGGTTCAGTGGGTAACATTCTCCTCTGAATCATGAAGGTTGTGGGTTCAAGTCCCAGTCCAGAGACTTGAGCACAAAAAATCTAGGCTGACACTCCAGTGCAGTGCTGTGGGAGTGCTGCACTGTCGGAGGTACAGGCTTTCGGATGAGACGTTAAACCGAGGTCCTATCTGCTCTCTCAGGTGAATGTAAAAGATCTCATGGCACTATTTCAAAGAAGAGCAGGGGAGTTATCCCCGGTGTCCTGGGTAATATTTATCCCTCGATCAACATAACAAAAGCAGATTATCTGGTCATTATCACATTGATGTTTGTGGGAGCTTGCTGTGCGCAAATTGGCTGCTGCGTTTCCTACATTACAACAGTGACTCCACTCCAAAAGTACTTCGTTGACTGTAAAGTGCTTTGGGACGTCCGGTGGTCATGAAAGGCGCTATATAATTGCAAGTTTTTCTTTCTTTGTGTACCACTTAGCAATAAATATGGGTTGCAACCCTGTCCTCTACTTCACTTGTACAATTGCTACACCTAGAGTTGCAAATAATTTATTGCAAATAAAGTAAACTGAAAACTTAAGAAATGGTAGCATTTTCCCCCACTGTCCACCTGTCGCAGACAAATGAAATTGTCACAGTTATAATGTGTGTATGGCACAAATTTAGGTTTTGCTCCATCTACAGGAATTTGAGGTGTGGCATCTCAGTACTATCTTTCTCGGTACTATTTTGCACCATATCAGACTTGGCTCGGTGATAGCACTCTCATCTCTGTGTCAGAAGGTCATGGGTTTAAGTCCTAAACCAAGTACTTGAGCACCTGATCTAGGCTGAGACTTTAGTGCAATACTGAGAGAGTGCTGCATTGTTGGAGTTGCTGTCTTTCAGATCAGATGTTAATCCAAAGGCCCCGTCCACCATCTCAGGTGGATGCCAAAGACCCCATGGAAAGTTTTGAAAAAGAGCAGGGGAGTTTTCTGGTGTCCTGGCCAACATTTATCCCTCTACTAACATCACTAAAACAGATTATCTGGCCGTTTATCTCATTGATGTATGTGAGACCTTGCTGTGCACAAATTGGCTGCCATGTTTCCTATGATTTTAACAGTGGCTACACTTCAATAGTACCTCATTGGCTGTGAAGCACTTTGAGATGTTTTGCAGATATGAAAGGTGCTCTACAATGCAAGTTCTTCCTGTCTACAGTATAACTGCTGTTACCTGCCTGGGGACTGACACCTGTGAACTTATCAGGGGATCAACAAGAAAAGGAATATAAATTATTGAGACAAATACACAATTAGATTTTTAGATTGTGGTTCCTTTTTTTGTAATAAGAATCTTTAAATTGCATAGATGGGGAATTTTGTATCTAAAGGCATGGAAATTGTAGTGTCCGGGTATCAATAATACTCGGACTGCAGGAGAACAATAAAACAGGTATTTACTGAACAGAGGGTAACTCAAGACTGAAGTACAGAAGCCTGCTAGGGCTTTTTATACAGGTGTGGTCACTGCCGGTACTGCAGTATAAAATCAGTTCTTCTCTTAAAGGTACATACACAACAATTCCTCCCCTTTTAGATAAACAGTACATAACATTCATTTAACAACTAAATAATAACTAAGTACAATTACAATTTTCTCAGTAATATATACATCAACTGAAATAGTCATTTATAAGTTCAGTCTTTGAGGAGGCTTCCTGATCCGGACTGGATAGCGCCTTTCTCGAGTATCCTGTTCTGGCGGTGGAGTCAATTCTGGCTCATTGTCATTGGTTGGTTCGTCAGCTTCCAATACCCCTGCTTCTGAGGTAGACGCAATCTGTATTTCGGGCTCATTACCAGGTGCACATGCTTGTGGTGCAGGTTTGGCTTGTTCCTGTGACTCTAGAATCTGGTTAGCATGGCATCTCACGATGCTCTCTCCAACGTCCACTGTGTACATTAGTGGTCCCTGCTGTGTGCATATCGTGCCTGGCTGCCATTTTTCTGTTCGGTAGTCGCGGGCCAAGACTGGTTGCCCTATCTTGAAGCTCCTGGTTGGCTTCTCATTTATGTGCTGGAACTGCTTATCCTCAACATCTCGTCTTATGTTTGGTTTGAGCAAATCCAAGCGACATCTTAGTCTCCGGTTGAAAAACAGTACAGCTGGAGTTTGGTTGGTTACTGCAGGTGTCGCATTCCAGTAAGCAAACAGGAAGTTATCCACCTTGTGTTGCAGTGGTATGTCGTCATTATACATTGCCTTTATGGCCTTTTTAAAGGTCTGAACAAACCTCTCAGCCAATCCATTTGTGGCTGGATGATATGGGGCAGATGTGTAATGTTTCACCCCTTTATTCTTCAGGAACCTCCGGAAATCCTCAGACACAAACTGTGGGCCATTGTCGGAACAGATCTGTTCTGGCAACCCATTCCTGGCGAAGATGGTCCTTAGGACTGCAATAGTTTTCTCCGTGGTGGTGGAGGACATTTTAATGACCTCTGGCCATTTCGAATGGGCGTCCACAGCGACTAGAAACATTGGCTTAGAAATTCGGTTGGCTTTGCGCCAAGTTTTCGCCCAAAGAGGGCTTTTGCGCCAATAGAGGAGTTCGCGCTGATATTCAGCGCTGCGGTAATGGCAGCGGTAGCCGGTAGCGCTGCGCCGGCACCGATGACGTCATCGGTGTGCGCAGTGCCCCGGTTCTGCCCCGATGCCGGCCCGAATCCCATATTCAGTTGCCGCCGCCTCCTCCGTGGCGGCCGCTACTTACATCCGGAGAGCAGGACCTTACTGCAGCCTTAGTGGGGCGCCTGCCCGCACCTCCTTCCCCGGCCTCCTCCACCACCCCCCCCCCGCGGCATTGCCGGCTGCTTTCCGCGAGCCCGGCACTTCTCCGTGGTGCCGGGCTCATTTGCCGGCACAATCCAGCGGCGATCTCCCCGTTGCAGGCACCTCCACCTTAAGAGAAGGAGGAGGCCTGCAGTACCGCAGCCTGCTGCATCGCATCGGGTGGCGCAGCGGCGCCTACAGCGCTGAAATTCAGTTTCAGCGCCCCAAGCGGGGGCGGCCACACCCTGGAATAGCGCCCGGTTCCGACGGGGCGCAGAAGCCGAATATCTGACGGTCGCTAATGGCTCCCCGCCCAGCACTAACTTTTGGGCGCAAACCAGCTGGCGGGCCCAAACCGAATTTCTAGGCCATTGAGTCCATAAATGGACCAGCGAAATCAATGTGTACCCGTTGCCATGGAGATGAGGGCCACTCCCATGGATGTAGCGGGGCCTGTGGTGGAGCGTTTTGGACCTTCTGGAATCCTGTGCATCTCTTGGTCATATCCTCGATTTCTTTATCGATTCCCGACCACCACACAAACGCCCTGGCTAGGCTCTTCATTTTTACCCCTCCTAGATGACCCTCGTGAAGCTCATTGAGTACTCTATCTCTCAACTTGGGTGGAATTACTACTCGGGATCCACACATCAAGGTTCCCCGGCACACTGACAGCTGTTCCCTCCTTGGCGAGAATGCTGGCAACAGTGAGTCGCCATATGCTGGCCATCCATTCACCGTCAAATCATAGACCCGAGAGAGTGTCGGGTCATTTCGGGTTTCCTTCTCAATACTTGCGTTTCTAACAGGCAAACATTTGACTATGGTCGCATGGAATATCTCCACCGGGTCCACTGCAGGTGCTTCTTCCGCCGTAGGCAATGGTAGACGCGACAGCCCATCAGCGTTTCCATGTTGTTTCGTACCTTTGTACTCTATGTCAAACTGATGTGCTCCTAGAAAAAGTGACCATCTTTGCAGCCATTGCGCCGTCATCACCGGAACGCCCTTCTTTGGGTTAAAAATTGAGACCAGGGGTTGATGATCAGTCAGTAGGGTGAATTTCTGCCCGTGCAGATAGTGATTGAACTTCTTCACCCCCCACACCAGGCTGAGGGCCTCCCTGTCAATCTGAGCGTAGTTACACTCAGCTGAGGTTAGCGAGCGCGATGCAAAGGCTATTGGCCTCTCTGAACCGTCACGGAATTTGTGTGACAGCACCGCTCCAATGCCGTAAGGTGACGCATCACATGCCAACCGAATCGGTAGTGTTGGGTTGTAGTGGGCCAATACTTCTTTTGAAGTGATTTGGCATTTACATTCCTGAAAGGCACGCTTACACTCATCACTCCATTTCCATGTTACACCAGTTTGAAGGAAGGCGTTCAGTGGGTGCAGAATTGTAGATAAATTCGGCAAGAACTTATGGTAGTAGTTCACCAACCCAAGGAACGACCTCAGTTGCGACACATTTTCTGGTGCTGGAGTCTTGACTACAGCCTCAATCTTGTCCGGCGACTTATGCAACCTTGCCTCATCAATCATGTGGCCACAATACGAGATTTGTCTCCTGAAGAACTCGCATTTGGGACGGTTGGCTCGTAGCCCATATTCCTGCAATCTCATGAGCACCTGTTCCAGGTTGGCAAGGTGTTCATTGTCATTTTCGCCCATAACCAGGATGTCGTCCAAATAACACTGGGTCCCCGGGATCCCTTGCAGGACTTGTTCCATCGCCCTCTGCCACATAGCCGGGGCCGATGCTACCCCAAATACCAGTCGATTGTACTGGCAAAGGCCTTTGTGAGTGTTTATCGTGAGGTATTTCCTAGATGCTTCTTCCACCTCCATTTGTAGATACGATTGAGCCAGGTCAATCATTGTAAAACATTTCCCCCCAGATAGTGAGGTGAAAATATCTTCTATCCGCGGAAGCGGATACTGTACTATGTGCAGGACTGGGTTCACAGTCACCTTGAAGTCCCCACAGATGCGAACCTTCCTTGGCTCCCCAGGCGTGCTGCTCAATGCTTTCTTCATTACAGGAATGATGGGTGTGGCCCACTCGCTCCAGTCCACCTTAGACAGCACCCCCGAACGCTCCAGACTCTCCAGTTCAGCTTCCACAGCTGGGCGTATGGCGTATGGCACCGGTCTGGCCTTGAAAAATTTGGGGGTTGCGTTATCCTCAATCTTTATGGTTGCCTTTACTCCTTTTAGAGTCCCAAGTCCTTGTTGGAACACCTCTTCCGCGTCAGATAGAATTTGTGACAGACGTCCAGGTGCGACGTCATCATCTTTTTTGTCAGTCACAGTTAGTGCCAGAATGGAATGCCAATCCAATTGTAGTCTTCGGATCCATTCACGTCCCAATAATGGTGGTCCTCCATCTCGTAGTATATACATGTATAGTTTCTGTGTTTCCTTTCCGTTATATTCAACTGGCACCCTTATTTTTCCTCTGGGGTAGACCTTTTCCCCCGTGTATGTCTTCAATACAATGGACGTGTCCTTTAAGGGTATGTGTGAGAATAGCCGCTCATAGTCTCGTCGATTCATGACAGTTAGGGCTGATCCTGTGTCCCATTCCATCTTCACTGGGGACCCTGCTATCATGAGAGTGACCCAAATGGTTCAGTGATCTTCGTTTGCGATCACGTTGTGTAACTTTAAACAACTTAGTCGCCTGCTCCCGGAGTCCTTATCACTCTCCTGATCTTCTGAACTACTATCTGTCAGTTTCTTTACTTTCCTGTACTGTTCCTTAGTAGTTCTTGTCGTGTTGGTCTTCTTTCCCGACCTGCAGACTCTTGCTATATGTCCCATTTTCCCGCATTGCCTGCATATTTTGTCTTTAAACCAGCAGTCCTTCTGCTCATGGGTTGTTCTGCCGCAGCGATAGCACTTTTCGGCTCCATACGCCATTTCGTTAGCGCTGTATTCTTGTGGTTTCTGTTGTATTTCCGCAGCTCCCCGTGCTGCTTCTTCGTAGGATACTGCCACGCTGAAAGCCTGTTCTAGCGTCAGGTCCTTTTTTGAAAGTAGTCGTTTCTGGGTTCCTTCACTCTGGAGCCCGCAGACAAACTTATCCCGTAAGGTGTCTGCCAGTCCTGCTCCGAACTGGCAGTGCTTCGATAACTTGCGTAGTTCCGTAAGATAGTCAGCATTGCTCTCATCTTTGTGCTGGTTTCTTTTATGGAACTTGAATCTTTCTGCTATCAGCAGTGGTGTAGGGCTTAGATGTTCCTGTAAGATATGAACAATCTCCTCAAAACTTTTCTCCATTGGTTTAGCTGGGGTAATTAAATTCCGCAATAGGCCGTACATACTCGCCCCCATCAGATTTAATAATACCGACGCCCTCTTTCCATCAGCCACCTCATTTGCCTTGCAGTACACTTCAATTCTTTCCACATACGTGGTCCAGTCTTCTACCTCGTTGTCGAAAGCAATGATACTGCCACTTTTCGGCATCTTGGCCGATTTTAAATGGCGCCTCCCGCGCTTTTGCTTCTTCCCCAATGGAATAAAATGGCGCCTCCCGCGGTTTTGCTTCTTCCCCAACGGGATAAAATGGCGCCTCCCGTGCTTTTGCTTCTTCCCCTTACTGCCACGCTGCTCCTAGCGTTCTACGAGGTAATGGCAGCGACCCGCAGCTTCGGCGCGTCTCGCTTTCCTTCCCCCCCGTTTAGTTTCTCTCCGCTGTCCTGTTCTCAAGCACCGACCGTGCCCTGTGCGCTCCACCCTCTCTCTCTTGCTTTCTCTTCCCAGCGACGCTGCGCGGCCCGATTTGTAGAGCCGCTCGATCGAGCTTGAGCCCGCCGCAGTCCGGAAGGGTCAGCGCACTACCTGCTACCAGCACGATTCGCTGGAACCACAGTCTCTCCCGCAATTCTCCAAACACCGATGGATTCTTTGGGCGGTTGCCCTCGGTCGACGCCCGTTGCTCAGACTACGACCTTCCAGGACCTTCCTTTCAGGCGAGATCCCCGTGAGATGATGCCACACTGCAGGTGAGTTCGAACTTACTCGTCGCCACTGTAAAGTCCGCACCTCAATAATACACGGATTTCGGGAGAACAGTTTAACAGGTACTTTACTGAACAAGAGGCAGCTTGAAACTGAAACAACAGAAGCCTGCTAGGGCCTTTTATACAGGGGTGGTCACTGCCGGTACTGCAGTCTAAGACCAGTTATTCCCTTAAAGGTACATACACAACACTCAACATCTCGTCTTATGTTTGGTTTGAGCAAATCCAGGCGACATCTTAGCCTTCGGTTGAAGAACATTATGGCTGGAGCTTGGTTGGTGACTGCGGTAAGCAAACAAGAAATTATCTACCTTGCGTTGTAGTGGTATGTCGTCGTTATACATTGCCTTTATTGCCTTTTTAAAGGTCTGAACAAACCTCTCAGCCAATCCATTTGTGGCTGGATGGTATGGGGCGGATGTGTAATGTTTCACCCCATTATTCCTCAGAAACCTCCGGAAATCCTTGGACACAAACTGTGGCCC
The DNA here is from genome assembly GCF_052327205.1 of Somniosus microcephalus. Taxonomy (NCBI): domain Eukaryota; kingdom Metazoa; phylum Chordata; class Chondrichthyes; order Squaliformes; family Somniosidae; genus Somniosus; species Somniosus microcephalus. Next base: position 237,581,125 of record NC_140993.1, read on the forward strand.
ATTGTCGGAGCAAATCTGTTCTGGCAAGCCATTCCTGGCGAAGATGGTCCGTAGGACTGCAATAGTTTTCTCCGTGGTGGTGGAGGACATTTTGATGACCTCTGGCCATTTCGAATGGGCATCCACGGCGATTAGAAACATTGAGTCCATAAATGGACCAGCGAAATCAATGTGTACCCGTTGCCATGGAGCTGAGGGCCACTCCCATGTGTGTAATGGGGCCTGTGGTGGTGCATTTTGGACTTTCTGGCATCCTGAGCAGCTCTTGGTCAGGTCCTCGATTTGTTTATCGATTCCCGGCCACCACACATAAGCCCTGGCTAGGCTTTTCATTTTTACCCCTCCCAGATGACCCTCATGAAGCTCATTGAGCACTCTGTCTCTCAACTTGGGTGGAATTACCACTCGGGATCCACACATTAAGGTCCCCTGGCACACTGACAGCTGTTCTCTCCTTGGCGAGAATGCTGGCAACAGTGAGTCGCCATGTGCTGGCCATCCCTTCACCGTCAAATCATAGACCCGAGAGAGTGTCGGGTCATTTCGGGTTTCCTTCTCTATACTTGAGTTTGTAACAGGCAGACATTCGACTATGGTCGCATGGAATATCTCAACAGGGTCCACTGCAGGTGCTTCCTCTACCGTAGGAAACGGTAGGCGCGACAGCCCATCAGCATTTCCATGCTGTTTCGTACCCTTGTACTCTATGCCGTACTGATGTGCCCCTAGAAAAAGTGACCATCTTTGCAGTCGTTACGCCATCATCACCGGAACGCCCTCCTTTGGGTTAAAAATGGAGACCAGGGGCTGATGATCAGTCAGTAGGGTGAATTTCTGCCCGTGCAGATAGTGATTGAACTTCTTCACCCCCCACACCAGGCTGAGGGCCTCCCTGTCAATCTGGGCATAGTTACGCTCGGCTGAGGTTAACGAGCGCAACGCGAAGGCTATTGGCCTCTCTGAACCGTCAAGGAATTTGTGTGACAGCACCGCTCCAATGCCGTAGGGAGACGCATCACATGCCAACCGAATCGGTAGTGTTGGGTTATAGTGGGCCAATACTTCTTTTGAAGTGGTTAGGCATTTACATTTCTGAAAGGCACGCTTACACTCATCACTCCATTTCCATGTTACTCCAGTTTGCAGCAGGGCGTTCAGTGGGTGCAGAATTGTAGATAAATTCGGCAAGAACTTATGGTAGTTGTTCACCAACCCGAGAAACGACCTCAGTTGCGACACATTTTCCGGTGCTGGAGCCTTGACTACAGCCTCAATCTTGTCTGGCGACTTATGCAACCCTTCCTCATCAATCATGTGGCCACAATACGAGATTTGTCTCCTGAAGAACTCGCATTTGGGGCGGTTGGCTCGTAGCCCATATTCCTGCAATCTAGTGAGCACCTGCTCCAGGTTGGCAAGGTGATCACTGTCATTTTCGCCCGTAACCAGGATGTCGTCCAAATAACACGAGGTCCCCGGGATCCCTTGCAGGACTTGTTCCATCGCCCTCTGCCAAATAGCCGGGGCTGATGCTACCCCGAATACCAGTTGATTGTACTAGTAAAGGCCTTTGTGAGTGTTTATCGTGAGGTATTTCCCAGATGCTTCTTCCACCTCCATTTGTAGATACGCTTGGGGCAGATCAATCTTCGTAAAGCGTTTCCCTCCAGATAGTGAGGTGAAAATATCTTCTATCCGTGGAAGAGGATATTGTACTGTGTGCAGGACTGGGTTCACAGTTACCTTGAAGTCCCCACAGATGCAAACCTTCTTCGGCTCCCCAGGTGTGCTGCTCAATGATTTCTTCATTACAGGAATGATGGGTGTGGCGCACTCGCTCCATTCCACCTTGGACAGCACACCCGAACGCTCCAGACTCTCCAGTTCTGCTTCAACGGCTGGGCGGATCGCGTATGGTACCGGTCTGGCCGTAAAAAATGTTGGGTTTGCGTTATCTTCAATTTTTATCGTTGCCTTTACTCCTTTTAGAGTCCCAAGTCCTTGTTGGAACACCTCTTTCGCGTCAGTTAGAATTTTTGATAGTCGTCCAGGTGTGACGTCATCATCCTTTTTGTCAGTCACAGTTAGCGCCTGAATGGAATGCCAATCCAATTGTATTTTTCGGATCCATTCACGTCCCAATAATGGTGGTCCTCCATCTTGTAGCATATATAGATACAGTTTCTGTGTTTCCTTGCCGTTGTATTTAACTGGCACCCTTATTTTTCCTCTGGGGTAGACTTTTTGCCCCGTGTATGTCTTCAATACAATGGACGTGTCCTTTAAGGGTATGTGTGAGAATAGCCGCTCATAGTCTCGTCGATTCATGACAGTTAGGGCTGATCCTGTATCCAATTCCATCTTTACTTGGGACCTTGCTATCATGAGGGTGACCCAAATGGTTCGGTGATCCTCCTTTGCGATCACGTTGTGTAACTTTAGACAACTTAGTCTCCTGCTCCCGGAGTCATTATCACTCTCCTGATCTTCCGAACTACTGTCTGTCATTTTTTTTTACTTTCTTGTACTTTTCCTTAGTAGTTCTTGTAGTGTTGGTTTTCTTTCCCGACCTGCAGACTCTTGCTATATGTCCCATTTTCCCGCATTGCCTGCATACTTTGTCCTTAAACCAGCAGTCCTTCTGATCATGGGTTGTTCTGCCGCAGCGATAGCACTTTTCTGCTCCATACGCCATTTCGTTAGCGCTGTATTCTTGTGGTTGCTGTTGTATTTCCGCAGCTCCCCGTGCTGCTGCTTCGTAGGATACTGCCACGCTGAAAGCCTGTTCTAGCGTCAGGTCCTTTTCCGAAAGTAGTCGTTTCTGGGTTCCTTCACTCTGGAGCCCGCAGACAAACTTATCCCGTAAGGTGTCTGCCAGTCCTGCTCCGAACTGGCAGTGCTTCGATAACTTGCGTAGTTCCGTAAGATAGTCAGCATTGTTCTCATCTTTGTGCTGGTTTCTTTTATGGAACTTGAATCTTTCTGCTATCAGCAGCGGTGTAGGGTTTAGGTGTTCCTGTAAGATATTAAGAATCTCTTCAAAACTTTTCTCCATTGGTTTAGCTGGGGTAATTAAATTCCGCAATAGGCCGTACGTTCTCACGCCCATCAAATTTAATAATACCGACGCCTTCTTTCCATTGGCCACCTCATTGGCATTGCAGTACACTTCAATTCTTTCCACATACGTGGTCCAGTCTTCTACCTCGTTGTTGAAAGCAGTGATACTGCCACTCTTCGGCATCTTGGGTGATTTAAAATGGCGCCTCCTGCGCTTTTTCTTCTTCCCCAATGGAATAAAATGGCGCCTCCCGCGCTTTTCCTTCTTCCCCAATGGAATAAAATGGCGCTTCCTGCGCTTTTCCTTCTTCCCCTTGCTGCCACGCTGCTCCTAGCGTTCTACAGGGTAATGGCGGCGACCCGCGGCTTCGGCGCGTATCACTTTTCCTTCCCCTCGTTCTATCCTCTCCACGCTGCCCGGTTCTTGAGCACCGACCGCGCCCTGTGCACTCCACCCTCTCTCTCTCTCTTCCTCCCGATGACGCTGCACGGCCCCTTTGCAGAGCCGCTCAATCGAGCCCGAGCCTGCCGCAGTCCGGAAGGGTCAGCGCACTACCTGCTACCAGCACGACTTGCTGGAACACCTCGACTAGGGAGCCAGGCCCAGCTCTCCACAGCCTCCCCTGCAACTCTCCGATGGATCCCTGGGCGGTTGCCCGCGGTCGACGCCCGCCATTCTGACTTCGACCTCCAAGAAGCTTCTCTTCAGGGAAAAGATCCCCATGAGGTGATGCAGTACTGCAGATGAGTTTGAATCTGCCCGTCGCCAGTGTAGTGTCCGGGTATCAATAATACTCGGACTGCAGGAGAACAATAAAACAGGTATTTACTGAACAGAGGGTAACTCAAGACTGAAGTACAGAAGCCTGCTAAGGCTTTTTATACAGGTGTCACTGCCGGTACTGCAGTATAAAATCAGTTCTTCTCTTAAAGGTACATACACAACAGAAATATCAATGGTCTTCTCTGCAAATCAAGCAAATTTTCAGAATAGCAGCACAATTTTCAAAACCAGAAAACCTTGACGTATGCTTACATTGTGTAATAGGGTTTAAACTGATCGTGGGAAAAGGAAGTTCACAAATTAATGAGTTCATATTTAGGTAGGTAAGAGTGAGTCATGCAGACCTACCTGTGCCAGAATAAAACCAGTTTGACAGAATTAAGCTAAACTGTCTTCAAATTACTCCACTGAGGATTTACCAATTCGCACTTAACCTTTCAAGGACTGAATTTCCTTCAGACTTTTTTGTGCTTCTTAATCATCGGCTACTTTAAGAATGGTAGAGAAAAAGAAGAATGACTGGGATTTGTCAGGGGGAGATCATGTCTAACCAACTTGATTGAATTTTTCGAGGTGGTCACTAGGTGTGTGGATGAGGGCAGTGCAGTTGATGTAGTCTACATGGACTTCAGTAAGGCTTTTGACAAAGTGCCACATGGGAAACTGGTCAAGAAGGTAAGAGCCCATGGGATTCAGGGCAATTTGGCACATTGGATCCAAAATTGGCTTAGTGACAGGAGGCAGAGGGTGATGGTTGAAGGTTGTTTTTGTGACTGGAAGCCTGTGTCCAGTGGTGTACCGCAGGGATCGGTGCTGGGTCCTTTGCTGTTTGTAGTGTACATTAATGATTTAGATATGAATGTAGGAGGTATGATCAGTAAGTTCGCAGGTGACACAAAAATTGGTGGAGTGGTAAATAGCGAGGAGGGAAGCCTCGGGCTACAGGACAATATAGATGGGTTGGTTAGATGGGCAGAACAGTGGCAAATGGAATTTAACCCTGAAAAGTGTGAGGTGATGCATTTTGGGAGGACTAACAAGGCAAGGGAATACACAATGAATGATAGGACCCTAGGAAGGACAGAGGATCAGAGGGACATAGATCCCTGAAGGCAGCAGGACAGGTAGATAAGGTGGTTAAAAAGGCATATGGGATACTTGCCTTCATTAGCTGAGGCATAGAATATAAGAGCAGGGAGGTTATGATGGAGCTGTACAAAATGTTAGTTAGGCCACAGCTGGAATACTGTGTGCAGTTCTGGTCACCATACTACAGGAAGGATGTGATTGCATTGGAGAGGGTGCAGAGGAGATTCACCAGGATGTTACCTGGGCTGGAGCACTTCAGCTATGAAGAGACTGGACAGGCTGGGGTTGTTTTCCTTAGAGCAGAGAAGGCTGAGGGGGGACCTGATTGAGGTGTACAAAATTAGAGGGGCATAGATAGGGTAGATAGAAAGGAACTTTTCCCCTTAGTAGAGGGGGCAATAACCAGGGGGCATAGTTTCAAGATAAGGGGCAGGAGGTTTAGAGGGGATTTGAGGAAAAACTTTTTCACCCAGAGGGTGGTTGGAATCTGGAACTCACTGCCTAAAAGGGTGGTACAGGCAGGAAACCTCACAACATTCAAGAAGCATTTAGATGAGCACTTGAAACACCATAGCATACAAGGCTACGGACCAAGTGCTGGAAAATGGGTTTAGATTAGACAGGGCTTGATGGCCGACGCGGACACGATGGGCCGAAGGGCCTCTTTCTGTGCTGTATAACTCTATGACTCTATGATTCTATATGGTGTCTTTCACGACCTCAGGACGTCCCAAAGCGCTTTACAGCCAATTAAGTATTTTTGAAGTCACTGTTGTAATGTAGGAAACGCGGCAGCCAATTTGCGTACAGCAAGCTCACACAAACAGCAATGTGATAATAACCAGATAATCTGTTTTTTAGTGATGTTGATTGAGGGATAAATATTGGTCAGGAAACCAGGGATAACTCCCCTGCTCTTCTTTGAAATAGTGCCATGGGATCTTTTACGTCCACTGTTTGTGTCAGTATGTGGGGGGAGTGATGTGCCATCAATAACTCAAAGACAAGAAGTTAAAGGATTCAACTGAAGGCTTTTAATCGCTAAGAACATTGCACGTCATTCCACATCGGATTCGTCTGGCAGAATGACTCATACAGCTCTTGAGACCTTTATATGACAAAAGACAGGGGCGGAGCCAATACACACAATAGGGGAAAAGGGGGCGGTACACACAATACAATGCAGGTAAAGCACAGGGGCTGATGAAGACATATATTTCATCACATTCACCCCTTCTACAGATTTAGACTGTCCGGGGGTGTGATAGTCCTTCCTGAACGTCGCAACAGTACCTCGGGTTCCGACCGGGAGTCCGTGGTGCCCTCCTGGGCATACCCGTGTGCTGGGGGTGTTGCAGGTACTTCTGGGGGTGGTGAGGATACCTCTGGGGATGGTGGAGGTTCTTCTAGGGGTGGTGAGGATGGGTCGTCGTCGCTTCCTGCTGAGGCGAGGTCCTTTATGGACACGGTGTCCTCACGCCCGTCGGCGTGCCTGACGTACGCGTACTGTGGGTTTGCGTGGAGTAGGTGTACTGCCTCCACGAGGGGATCCGTTTTGTGGCCCCTCACATGCTTCCGTAATAGGACTGTCCCTGGGGTGGAGAGCCACGAAGGTAGGGACACTCCCGAGGTTGATTTGCGGGGAAAAACAAACATCTTCTCGTGAGGAGTGGCGTTAGTAGCAGTACACAGTAGCGACCTTATCGAGTGGAGTACGTCTGGGAGGACCTCTTGCCAGCGGGAGGCAGGGAGGCCTTTAGACCTTAGTGCTAAGGTGACCGCCTTCCACACCGTCGCGTTCTCCCTCTCCACTTGCCCATTACCCCGGGGGTTATAACTAGTGGTCTGACTCGTGGCTATCCCCTTCGACAGCAGGTATTGGCGCAGTTCGTCGCTCATGAACGACGCCCCCCTGTCAGTGTGGATGTAGTTCGGCATGCCGAACGTGCAAAACAGGCTGCCGGGGCACTTGATGACCATGGCACTGGTCATGTCTGGGCAGGGGTAGGCGAATGGGAAGCGGGAGTACTCGTCCACAATGTTGAGAAAGTACACATTGCGGTCGGTGGAGGGGAGTGGTCCCTTGAAATCTAAGCTCAGGCGCTCGAATGGCCGTGTAGCTTTAATCAGGTGGGCTCGGTCGGGCCTGTAAAAACGGGGCTTGCATTCCGCACAGGTGCGGCAGTCCCTGGTCATAGACCGGACCTCCTCGATGGAATAGGGCAGGTTACGGGATTTTATAAAGTGAAATAGCCGGGTGACCCCCGGGTGGCAGAGGCCATTGTGGAGGCCCTGTAGCCTGTCCCCCTGGATGCTGGCACACATCCCTCGTGGTAGGGCGTCGGGGGATTCGTTGAGGGCCCCCGGCCTATATATTATGTCGTACTCAAACGTGGAGAGTTCGATCCGCCACCTGAGAATTTTGTCGTTCTTGATCTTCCCCCTCTGTTTGTTGTTAAACATGAAGGTTACCGACCGCTGGTCGGTAAGCAGGGTGAAGCGTTTGCCGGCTAGGTAGTGCCTCCAGTGCCGCACTGCCTCCACTATGGCCTGGGCCTCCTTCTCTACCGAGGAGTGCCTGATCTCGGGCCCTTGGAGAAAAACCCCAGGCACCTTTTCAGGGCCTTGGGAGTGTTTGGTAGGGGTAGCTCCCGTAGGGGGCGCAATCGGTCGGGGTCCGGACCGATTTCCCCGTTTTCCACCACGCAGCCCAGGATACAGAGGCGCGTGGTGCTAAAGACACACATTTCCTCGTTGTAGGTGAGATTGAGCCTGAGGGCGGTTTTCAGAAATCTCGCGAGGTTCGAGTCGTGGTCTTGCTGGTCGTGGCTGCAGATGGTGACGTTGTCTAGGTATGGATAGGTGGCTGTTAACTGGTTCTCATCGACCATGCGGTCCATCTCCCGCTGGAAGACCGAGACCCCATTCGTTACCCCAAAGGGGACTCTGAGGAAGTGGTAGAGGCGTCCGTTCGCCTCGAAGGCGGTGTATGGACGGTCCTCCGGCCTAATGGGGAGCTGGTGGTATGACGATTTTAGGTCGATGGTGGAAAACACCCGGTATTGCGTAATTTGGTTAACCAGATCCGCTATGCGGGGCAGAGGGTAGGCGTCTAGCTGGGTGTATAGATTAACCGTCTGGCTATAATCTATCACCATCTGCTTCTTTTCGCTACCCTTAACCACTACTACCTGGGCGCGCCACGGGCTGGTACTGCATTCGATGATACCCTCCCACTTGAGTCTTTCTATTTCAGACGCAATGAACCGTCTGTCCTCCCAGCTGTACCGCCTACTCTTGGTCGCTATGGGTCGACAGTTGGGTGCGAGGTTGGCGAACAGAGAGGGCGGCTTGACCTTCAGGGTAGCCAGACCGCACACTGTGAGGGGCGGCTGGGACCCACCGTAGGTAAGCGTGATACTTTGGTGGTGGCACTGGAAGTCCAGACCCAAGATCACACTCACACAGAGATCTGGCATTATCAACAGTTTAAAATCTCTGTAATCAGTGCCTTTTACCGACAACATAACTGCGCAGAAACCTGTAATTTTTGAGGTATGAGTCTTATCAGCCATGGCGATTTTGCCCTGTGTAGGGACTATCGTTAGTGAAAGTCGTTTTACCAGGCTAGGATGAATAAAGTTTTCGGTGCTCCCGCAGTCAATCAAGCACTTAACCTTGTTCCCGTTTACCTCTATGTCCATCATCGATCTAGACAACGGATGCGGCCTGGATTGATCCACTGTGATTGAGGCCACCAGTGGGTCCTGGGGGTCCGTGTAGTCGAGACAAGATGGTGGACTCCATGAGGGTGGACAAGATGGCGTCCAAGATGGCCGCCCCCACGGCGCGCACGCGGCGGTGGCGGAGTTGGAGGCGGGGTTCCCTCTGCAGACTTTACTGAAATGTCCTTTCTTCCCGCATTTAAAACAGGTGGTGCCCTTCGCTGGGCACAGATGCCTGGAGTGTTTGTCCTGGCCGCAGAAGTAGCATTTCGGGCCCCGATGCATCGCGGCTGTAGTGGGGCTCCTGGGTGGAGGCTGGGGCTCCGACGGTGCTGGGCTGGCCTGAGACCTGGGAGGTGAAGATGGCTTCCAAGGTGGCGGCCCCCACGACGCACACGAGGCGGAGTGGGCCGCGTGGCCTGAGGAACAGGATTCAGAGTTCCTCTGGGCCATATCCAGCGATCGCGCTATGCCCATAGCCTGTTTTAAGTCCAGTCCCTCCTTTTCAAACAGTTTCTGCCGAATGTAATTTGAACTGAGGCCCGCAATAAAGGAGCCTCGGATCAGCTCCTCCGTGTACACGGTGGCAGACACGGCCTTACAGTTACAGTCTCTGCCCAGTACTTTTAGGCTTAGCATGAAGTCCTCTAGTGACTCACCATGCCGCTGCGTGCGAGTAGTCATAAAATGCCTGGCGTACACCTCGTTTATTGGCCGCACGTAGTGGGCCTTCAGAATGCTGCAGGCATCCTCGTAGCTGGTGGCATCTCGGATGAGAGGGGAGACCCGATGACTCACCCAGTTTCGCAGGATTCCCAGTTTCACGTCTCCGGTGGCGGTCGCGGCTGCTATGGCGGTGGCTGAGGTTTCGATGAAAAATCCGAAGCATTGGAACCAGTGTCCAAACTGTGTGGCTGCGTCTGTGGCATGGGGGTCCAGATCCAAGCGCTCTGGTTTCAGGAGTCGATCCATCTTGGTGTTTTAGCGATTAAAATTGATGTGCCATCAATAACTCAAAGACAAGAAGTTAAAGGATTCAACTGAAGGCTTTTAATCGCTAAGAACATTGCACGTCATTCCACATCGGATTCGTCTGGCAGAATGACTCATACAGCTCTTGAGACCTTTATCTGACAAAAGACAGGGGCGGAGCCAATACACACAATAGGGGAAAAGGGGGCGATACACACAATATAATGCAGGTAAAACGCAGGGGCTGATGAAGACATATATTTCATCACAGGGAGAACAGAGACGGAGACAGAGCACAGATAGCGGGGGCAAAATTGGACCTTGTTGCGCCCATTTTCAGGCGCAAAATGGGAGCAAAAAGGTCCAATTTCACAGGGCTAGTTCCTGCACCACTAGGATGCCTGAAAAATGTCCAACGCCATTTTTAGTCAGATGATATTCAGGCATCCCTGGAGGCCACCTAAAACAGGCATTTAAGGACCTCTCCTGGAAATTCTTCAGTGATCAGGTTTGCTTCACTCAGGTGTTTCTGGTCTAGATGTGGCTTAACTAGTATCCCTTAATGGGCCTTAATATGGAGCTAAGAGGAACCTAGAGTGCTCATTCTGGCTCCACAACACTTTTGCAGGCTACTGCCAACTTGCATTCACCCCCTACCATTCTCCTCACCACCCCCACCCCACCCCAGCACCTACCTGAGGGCCGATTCCTGCGAGGTAGCCAGCCCAAATTGATCCTGATGCAACTGACACACTACCTCTGGAGGCCCAACAGATGCCCTCAGGTCGCCAATAAGATTAAGATGAGGCGCCAGGCCCAAAATGGGACGAGCCTCAGGCCTCTTGCTTTGGGCATCAACTTCACACCTGAAACTGCGCTTAATCCAATTACTCCCCCATAGAGACAAATCAGTGACACCAATAAGTTAGGCTGCGATTTTGCCAACCGAGGCGGGTTCGGTGTCGCGGTCACAGCCCACTGCCTACTGCAACCCGCATTCTCCAAGCAATTTTTCGTTAATAGGGTTGTTAAGCCCGCCCTGCGAGGTTCCTGGCCAATTAATAGGAAGCGGGTCTGATGATGTCATTTGACGGTTTCTTTAAAGGGGCCATGCCCAAATTGATCTTGACAGTTCTGCTGTCAGTGTTCTACAGCATTGAGGTGCTGCAAACACTGACAAGCACTGCACAAAGGTGTATGGCTACACCCAGGCTCTCCCATGATGACTCCCTCCATATGTTTATGGAGGGAGTCATAGCACGCAGGGAGGTTCTCTTCCCTTCCCATGGGGGGAAGAGGCCTCCCCAGGATATCAACGCAGCCTGGTTGCACATTGCACAGGAGGGCAGAAGCAGGGATGTCGTCAGGAGGACCAGACTGCAGTGGCGCAAACCTTTCAATGATCTGAGAAGATCATGAAACGTTACTGCCAAGCCACACTCAACCTCATCCTGCTGTGCCGCTCATCACATCCCCATCACTCTGCCTTCCCTACCCTACTCTTGAACATCTTCACTCACACCAACTTACCTTGCAGCTCCACCCAACCCTCTCTATCTACATTATCACTTCTCCATCTCACTAGCCACCCCTCACACTCACCATCAACCTACTGCAAGCATACCAACGAACAACACACAAGGGTAGGCACCTGGGTGGTTTAGCCAATGTTCACGTGAAGTTTCTGTTAATGTGGTGTCAAACATTGAAATCTATATTTTCAACATTTTACCTTATTGGACAGATCTGTGCTCACCTTTGGAAGTATCTTAGTGAGTTCCAGTAAATATTAACTTCCCCTCCCCCTAATTGTGATGAGTGTGAACGGAATGGCTTGGAAATTGTAGGGATGTATTATGGTGCTTGTGTGGGGTGGTGTCAACCTGGCGCATCATGTGGCAGCCAGGCTGTACAGCGTCAAGTGAAGTAAATCTGGCCATGGTGATGCCATCACTGGCTTCCAGGGCAGCAATGTGCTCGGGTGCTGATGCCCTGTGTCCTGTGCAGCATCCGATGATTGTGGAGAAGGTTGGTATTGTTATTGGTGATGTTGGTGTGCCTGGTGATGTTGGTGTTGGGGCTAATCGTGGAGGGATTCAGAGGACCAAGGTGAGATTTTTTCAAAGGCACCAATGTTGCTGGAATAGATGGCAGCTGAAGTTAAGATGACAGAAGCGATCTGTCAATGGTGAGAGAGCTTGCTCCAAGGAGGTGACAGTGGATAGAGAGTTCACTCCAAGCACTTCCAAACTGCATACAGCTCAAAAGTGTCTTCCAAGTCCTGAAGGTTCAAGCTTCTGACATTGGAAAGTGAACAGCTATGAAATGGTAGCTTTCATACCACTTTTGCAGCAATGGGGAGACATAGAGAACCCGACCTACTTACCAGACATAGGCCCAGATTTTCGGCTTGTGTGGGGAATGGTCGGATTTCCCCAAATGTGGGGTTTCTGACACACATAAAAAAGTGTCAGCCAGCTCCTCGCAATTTTCCCTCAAGTGGCCAATTAATTCCCAGCATATGGGAAGCCTTGCTAATTGTCCAATTCGAGTCAGAAATCCCCACAGTATGATGTCATCATTCATGGTGCTTTCAAGGTCCATAGCAAGCACTGCATCCTCTGAAGGCTTCCAAACGAACCATACAGGATGGCAGAAGAGCCTGCAGCAGCTGTGGCCAGTGCCAGACCCCGAGCTGCCTCGAAATTCGACGAGGCTTCACTGCAGGCATTATTGGATGGGGTAAGGGCCCACAGGGAGGTCCTCTTCCCTAGGTCAGGGAGGAAGAGGCCTCCCACTGAGACCAATGCTGCATGGATGCAGGTGTCAGAAGATGCCAACTCGCTGGGAGTCACCAGAAGAACCTTGGCATTACATCTCCAACTCCTTCCTTTACTCACCCACAGTACCATCCAGAGCCCCTGTCCTCACTGTGGAGGAGGAAGAGGCTGTGCAGCCAGACTCCTCAGAGGAAGCTCCAACCTCTGAGGGCGCAGCGTCAGCAGAAGTAAGCACACCCAGCACCAGTGCAGACACTCATAGAAACATAGAAACATAGAAACTAGGAGCAGGAGTAGGCCATTCGGCCCTTCGAGCCTGCTCCGCCATTCAACGCTGATCATCCAAACCCTAGCACCCGGTCCCTACACCGACAGCCATCCCACCCAAGCCCTATCCCCGTAACCGCGTAACCCCACGTATTTAATCCCCCCCTAACACTAAGGGCAAATTTTTTATTTTTTTTCCATGGCCAATCAACCTAACCCGCACATCTTTGGACTGTGGGAGGAAACCGGAGATCCCGGAGGAAACCCACGCAAACATACCTCGGGGGGACCTTCGGGACAAAGAGTAGTGTTGTCACCTGGTGTTTCACAGCTCACAAGTGAGCCTCAGCAGATTCTGGAGACAGGGACAGCAGTGGAGAGTCCTCGTCGGAGGGTGCAGGACTCTGCCAGCTCAGCTCAGCTGCGCTGCATGTCGACCCTCTGCCTTTGGGTCCATCCGCAAGAGAAGAGGTGATGGATCTCCATGCACAGATGCAGGAGTCTCTGGCAGGTTTTGCCTCCAGGGTCGCTGCAAGTGTGGAGCGAATGGAGGAGTCCATAGCAACCATGAGCAGAGCCTTTGTGGAGTCATTGGCGCATGAACGCATCACCGTGGAAAGGTTGGCAACCTCCATGCAGGAGATAATTCGCCAGGGTATGGAAAACATGGTGAGTGCTCATAAGAGAATGACATCTCTTGAGGAGCGTTTGCCATCTGTTGAACAGAGAAACCAGATCTTCATGGAAGTCCTTCTGAGTAGGACTGCCAGTGCAGAAACGGGTCCCACTGGCCCCCTAAAGCGCAGCAAGGTGCTCTCAAGCCACTTCCAAGCGCTGGCCCCTTCTGGCCTGTGCAGCTTCAGGTGAGTGAGCAGCAGCCTGGTGCTCCTGGTGCTCATCCTGCTGTTCCTGGTTCTGCTGCTGCCGCCTCTGCTGTTGGAGATCCTCTAATGCCAGGAAGGGAAGGTACCAAAGGCCTCCCATGCTTCTGGCAGATGCCTCCGTTGAGGGGGCGCTGAGTTAGGGTGGTGAGAGGGGCTTCCCAGGAGCTCACACTGGAGAAGTGTGTGAGGCTCCAACTTTCTACAGCTGCTCCTAAGGCTTCAAAAAGTTCCCCCAAGCCTTGATCAACAAGATCCTGCAGCCTGCAAATGCTGCCTATTTAAATCTCTTCAGCCCTCAGCGACCTGCTGCTGCAAGCAAGCAAGCCAGCTGTTTTCACACCAGCTCTCATTGGCGGGGTTCCCCGCAGGCGTGTTTCATGTGGGGAAAGCCCCAAAGTCGCAACGGCCCTGGAAAATCTTCCTTAACAAGGTGATCATTGGTGATTAGTGCTCCGATGAGCAGTCCCGCCAGCGGCGGCCGGGACTGAAGCGGGGCACGTGGAAACGGCGGTCCGAAAGTCGGACAGGGCAGGGAATCAGGCGGGGGGGGTCCCGACCTGCTTTTTCGCCAATCTTCGGCCCCCGGCCGCATGAAAAGCCGCCCAACGGCGGCCAGAAAATTGGGGCCATAATCTCCGAACGACGTGAAGCCCGTTAAAAAAGTGGTAAAATAGAAATACGCTGACAAAATAGTAGTTAACAAGTGTTTAACAAGCATTTAACTATGTTAAGGCAAAAAGAAAATACTGCAGATGCTGGAAATCTGAAATAAAAACAGAAAATGCTGGAGATACTCAGCAGGTCAGGCAGCATCTGTGAAGAGAGAAACAGAGTTAATGTTTCAGGTCGATGAACTTTCGTCAGAACTGGAGTATATATTAATGATCTAGACGAGAGAACTAGATGTAATATCTCCAAGTTTGCAGATGACACAAAGTTGGTGGGCGTGTGTGCTGTGAGGAGGATGCCGAGAAACTCCAGTATGATTTGGACAGGTTGGGTGATTGGGCAGATGCATGGCAGATGCAGTATAATGTGGATAAATGCGAGGTTACCACTTTGGTGTCAAAAACAGGAAGGCAGATTATTATCTGAATGGCAATAGATTGGGAGAAGGGCAAGTGCAATGACACCTGGGTCTCCTTGTGCATCAGTCACTGAAGGTAAGCATGCAGGTGCAACAGGCAGTTAAGAAGGCAAATGGTATGTTGGCCTTCATAGCGAGAGGATTCGAGTACAGGAGCAAGGATGGCTTGCTGCAGTTGTACAGGGCCTTGGTGAGACCACACCTTGAGTATTGTGTACAGTTTTCGTCGCCTTATCTGAGGAAGGGTGTTCTTGCCATGGAGGGAGTGCAGCAAAGATTCACCAGACTGATACCTGGGATGGCAGGAATGACGTATGAGGAGAGATTGGGTCGATTGGGCTTATATTCGCTGGAGTTTAGAAGAATGAGAGGGGATCTCATTGAAACTTATAAAATTCTAACAGGACTAGGCAGACTAGATGCAGGAAGGATGTTCCCGATGGCGGGGGAGTCCAGAACCAGGGGTCACAGTCTAAAGATAAGGGGTAAGCCTTTTAGGACAGAGGTGAGGAGGAATTTCTTCACCCAGAGCGTGGTGAACCTGTGGAATTCTCTACCACAAAAGGCAGTTGAGGCCAATTCATTAAATATATTCAAGAAGGAGTTAGATATATTTCTTAAGGCTAACGGGATCAAGGGATATGGGGAGAAAGCAGGGACAGGGTACTGAATTTGGATGATCAGCCATGATCTCATTGAATGGCGGAGCAGGCTCGAGGGGCCGAATGGCCTACTCCTGCTCCTATCTTCTATGTTTCTATGTTTCTGAGCGCTGGCATAATCGCAGGCAAAGAGAGAGCAAGAAAGGGAAAGAGGCCAATGGCTGTCGTAATTAGTGGAGCCATACAGTCCAGAAAGGCTCCAGGTTTGATCCTGATCTGTGCTGAGTTAGCTGATCTCAGCTGGAGTGGCAGTAATGAGTGATTGGAGTGGGGATCCTCGGTCAGATAACTGTGCTGGTGGGTGGTCTGCATCCTTGGTGTTGACCTGCTTCTTTCTTCTCTCAGGCTTCAGAGCCGCTGGAGCCTGCTCTACTTGGCAATTTTTTTGTGTTTCCTTTTCTATCTGTATCACCCCTCACCCTAAGCTATTCACACATTCTCTATATCTCATCAATGACTTTAATTTCTCTTACAGTGCAATCGATAATATTGCTTCAGCCATTTAATTATCTCCTGTTTCCCATGTAGACATTTAACAGATATTTCTATTTCTCCTACACGTGTGTGTGTGTGTGTTTGCCTTCCCTTCCCTTTATTCTGTTCTTTTTTAAATGCTGTTCACCTGTACTATCTTCCAAGTTGAGTGTTTCCAACATTTTCTATTGTTGGCAGCAACGAGTGACTGATCTTTGCTCATATCTGCCTCTTCTTAGGAAATTGTATTTTTTAGCAGGTGCAATTTCTTCTGCTTGACCCAACCCTAGATTTGACCCCTGTGTTGCGTTTGCAAAGATAATCCAGAGACTGTAAGCAGAGTTCAGTTCATGTTGCTTTTTTAATGGCTGCCACACACACACACTTCCAGGCCAAAGCAATCGAATACCTATACACAATACAATGATAACAGCACTATCAAACTCCATGTGCTCAGGTCAAGGCAATCGAGTACCTATCACCAATGTCAGACATAACACCCTGATGCAGTTTTTGTTTGAATTGCTGCAAATTTAATACCAAGAAGGAAAGATCAAGAACTGGCATTTATATAGCACTTATCATGACCTCAGGATACCCCAAAGCGCTTCACAGCCAATGACGTGTAGTCACTGTTGTAATGCAGGGAAACGCAACAGCCAATTTGTGCACAGCAACATCCCACAATCTGCATTGAGATATATGAGTAGATAATCAATTTTTGATGAAGGATAAATGTTGGCCAGGACACCAGGAGACCTCCCCTGCACTTCTTCAAATAGTGCAATGGAACCTTTTATGTTCACCACCAAGGGCAGACAGAGCCTCTGATTAACATCTCATCTGAAAGATGGCACCTCTGACAGTGCAGCGCTTTCTCAGTACAACACTGAAGTATCAGCCTAAATTTTGTGCTCAAGTCTGTGGAGTGGGACTTGAACCTACAACGTTCTGACTCAGAGACAAGAGAGCTACCGCTGGGCCAAGGCTGACACCCAGTTTAATTATTTTGTCAACCCTCTCCTCAAAAAACCTATCCTCAACCATTCCATCCTCACTAATTATCATCCCATCTCCGATCTCCCTTTCCTCTCCAAGATCTTTGAACATGCTGTCACCTCCAGTTCCATGCCCATCTTTCCCACAACTGCTACTTGAATCCCTCTGTAGAATCATAGAATGATACAGCACAGAAGGAGGCCATTCGGCCCATCGTACCTGTGCCAGCTCTTTGGTAGAGCTATCCAATTAATCCCAGTCCCCTACACTCAGGTTTTCACCCATCCCACAGCACGCCTTCATTATCCAGCTCTGTACGACTGCCCTCTCAGTTCCATTCTTCCCTAGCTGATCATAACCAGAGCATCTCTAGCAATGGCTTCTCTTTCTACCCCTGCAGTGTCACCTCGGGAGTTCCCTGAGGATCCTGGCCTCTCCTCTTGCTCATCTATATGCTGCCCTTTAGCAACATCATCCACAAACATGGAGTTAGCTTCCATATGTATGCTAATGACACCCAGCGCTATCTCCACAACATATCTTGACCCCTCCACAGCCTCTGTGCTTTCATACTGCTTGTCTGAGTATTGGATGAACCACAATTTCCTCCAGCTAAGCACGGTGAAGACTGAAGCCATTGTTTTCGGTCCCTGCCACAAACTACATTCTTTTGCCCACAACTCCATCCCTGCCCTCGGCGGTGTTTCACACTGAACCAAACTGTTGGTTACCTCAGCGTCCTGTTTGATTCCATCACAAAGACCAGCTACTGTCACCTGTGCAACGCCACCTGCCGCTGTCCATATCTCAGCCCATTTCTCACTGAAACGCTTTGTCACCTCCAGACTCAGTTACTCCAATGCACTCCAGGCTGGCCTCCCTTTTTCTCCCATTCGTAAACTTCAGCTCATCCAAAACTCTGCTGTCCATATCCCATCCTGCATCAAGTCCAGCTCACCCATCACCCCTATCCTCACTGACCTACATTGGCTCCCATTCCCGCAATCAATGTTCCCTCTTATTTTTTTTTGGGTGCGTGGCCCCTTTAAGGGACTACGTGGCCCATTCAAAATATCACTCGTGCGCAGTTTCTCGTATTGGAATGCTGGCAAGCCAGCTGCATTAGGGTCCCGAGAGCTGCACGGCTGCGCAGTTTAAAGGAAACATTTCCCTTAATGCCTCAAATTTTAAATTTTCACCCTTGTGTTTAAATCCTACCATGGCCTCGCCCCTCCCTATCTCTGTTAACTGCTCCAGCTCTACAACCACCCCCCACCACCCCCCTTCGAACTCTCCATTCTTCTGGCTCTTGTGCAATCTTCCTCCCTTACCCCACCATTGGCGGCTATGCTTTCAACTACCTAGGAACCATGCCCTAGAGTTCCCCTCTGAAACCCCTCTGCTGCCCAACCTCCCTTTTAGGCCCTCCTTAAAACCCACCTCTTTGAATAGGTTTCTGGCCTACCCTCCTAATCTACCGTTCTTTGGCTCAGCATCTGTTTTTTTTTCCTTTGACCCCTGTGAAGCACCTTGGGACATTTTTCTGTGTTAAAGGTGCTATATAAATGCAAGTTGTTTTTCTTCTTCAGTTATGGTGCATTATCATACATTGGTTTCATGGTAGACGGCATACATGGTACATTGTAACAGGTAGGCTTGCAAAGAACCGTGCAACTTGCTCTGGCAAGTTTCACAAGCGTTATAACTGGAATATGTCATGGCTGGCATTATGATATAAACATCTTCACAAGTGACAATAAATCATTCCTCAGAATGTTACCAGACCTCCAAGGGTTAGATTATGAGGAGAGATTACATAAACTAGACTCTCATTCCTTGGAATATAGAAGGTTAAGGGGTGATTTGATTGAGGTTTCTAGGATTTTGAAAGGAATTGATAAAGTAGATAGAGGGAACGGCTGGGGCGCGAGCGGGGCATTGCGCATGGCGATGACATCATCGCCGGCAGCACAGCGCAGCGGGGTGCTAACGGTTACCACCGCCACTAACCTTCCGCTGAATTTCACTGGAGACTTTGGCGGCGCTGCACCCGGGCGCTAGTTGTTTTGCACCCCTTTAGCGCCCTCTTAAGGCGCTAACGGGAGGCGCAAAGCAACCGAATTCTTCCCCCTAAATGGTCTTCATTTGTAGAATCAAATGAGCACTAATCAAAATGATGGTGATGTACAAATTTCCTGGTCTGTGAATTCATGAAACCTAAATTCAATAACAGGAATGAAAGAAAAGTGGCCAACTGCAGTGCAACTGCTAGAATGTTCCTTTCGCCTGTCTCTAAACAGCCATTTAACTGGGATAACAACAAAAAAACAACCGGGATAACTGCTGGAAGGTCCGACTTTCTAACCGGAGAGAATATAAGAAGAACTATCATTTTGTAAATTAAGAAAAACACTATCACCGTGTAAATAAAGAAGCACTATTATTTTGTAAGTACAGCTATTATGCCCTGTGCCGTTGGCAAGATTTTCATGAAATGTGGTGCTGACACCTGATTCTTTTTCAATACGGTATCATCATACCCACGCTAATCTTCATTGTAACATAACATTGCAAATATCAGAATGAAATCTAATTGGTTCCAAGTACATCAATATACAACAAGCAAAAAGCTCCAGTTAGATAACATGGATCTAAAATTATGAGGATGATGCAATGTCTAAAATCCCTTTATTCCTGGAAAACTTGTCAAATTGTACGTTTCTACCAAGAATCTGTCTGAAATGACTGACCCTTACAATGCCTGTGAAACGTCTGTCTGAAACAGAGACTGATAATAGCCATAATGTAATTCACCTCCATTAAAGAAACTAGTTAAAGTCTTTCGTCACAAAAGAAACACCTTATTGAATTACAAGATGTATTGACATTGGAAACACAAAGAAGAACTGGATTACAAATGGAAGCATTGAATTAGTTTGTTGTGAACAATGTGCATATCGTGTACATGCTTGAACACCACCCAAATTGTGGGAAGCCACAGTACCGTCATACAAGTCTCATAACCGTCCGGGACCAGTCCAGTATCTTTAGATCACAAATCTTGAAAAGTTGTGCCCATTATTTTCAAGAGTGCTTCTGGGCAAACTGCTGTTGCAATGTGGAAATTTCATTTGCACATTTAAAAATAATAGCCCGCATTTTCCGATGCCTACGGGAGTGTACGAGCTGTCTACACACCGTAGGGACATTGGAAATGCCAGTTTCAGGCATGCAAAGCAGATGCGCTGAAAAAAAGCATTTCCAATCTGTCAAGAATGCTCTTGACAGATCGGACGCCTGCCCTGGAGAAGGGCCTCTGTGGGGGGAGAGTTCCGCTTTCTGCAAAAACTTCGCCCGCAGAAAACCCTTAGGGGGAAAAATTCAGTTGTTTGCACCTCCCGTTAGCACCTTAAGAGGGCGCTAATTGAGGCGCAAAGCAACTAGCGCCTGGGCGCAGCGATGTTTGCTCCGCTCGCGAAATTAACCAGACATTTTGCGGCGGCGCTAAACACTACCGCCACGATCTCCTGCGCCGGCAGATTGTGACGTCAGTCGTGTGCGCAACGCCCCGTTAGCGCCCCGGACCGGATATTGAGTGGCGCCCCCTGCCTTACCGCCTGCCGCTAGCAACGACAGGTTGAGGGGAGTGTTTTGCTGTCAGAAAGGGACTAGGGGTGCGCTATTTAAAGGCGACCGCTTCCTGCCTTTTTTTGTCGGTGACATTTTTGCACCACGCATTCTGAGAGAGAGAGAGAGAGACTTCTAGAGAGATTCAACGCTGTGTGAAGGAGTTTTGAGTACTGAGCAGCACTTTGCAGGTTCATTTTGATTTGCCCTTCCTTGCTTCCCCAGCGCTCTGAGATAGCGCCTCGCTCCTCGGCCTTTGCGCCTTAAGACAGGTGTGAAGCGCCTGATTTAGTGCTCCAATCACCTCCAGGGGCTATAAAAGCCAAGTTTGCCGTCGGAGGCGATATTTAGCGCCAGGCGCTAAACTTTGCGCACGGCCGATAATGGCGCCCCAAGCGGGGCGATACTGAATTTTTCCCCTAGAAATCTTACGCCTGGTAAAAGTAGGCGTAAGGCCTGCTTTTACCAGCATAAGAGTTGAAAAAAGTTTTTAAAAATGTTTTCGCATTTATAATTTTAAAATACTTTTAAAAAAGATAAGCTTATTTTTAGCCCCGTAAAAGCATTAAATATTTTTTCCAAAAATTAAATTTTTGTTTAAAATATTTAATTTAATATAATTTTACCTCATTTTGAAAATGATGATTTTTTAAAAATGTATTTAATGTTTTAGTGTCTTTTTGGGGTGATCTCCATTCATATATTTGACGGTTCTATCTGTCAAAAGTATGAAGGGAGATTCCCTTCTCCTGTTGGCTGGCCTGGCCCACATGATCCCAGGGATGCTTGCAAACTGTATGCGCCCCTGGGATACGTGGGCCCTGCGCATTTCGACTGTGGAGAGGCCCAGCATCGGAAGTGTCTGGACCTCGGGAGCCCTCAGGTAAGTTAGTAGATTTTTTTCCGATAGGAGGCTTCCGCACGCAGGAAGTCTCCTATCGGAAATTATGGGCCATTACGATTGCAGTCAACTTGTTATGTTGATTATGTAAATCACATAACGGTGTTTTGGTATGGTCACTACTCATTTGCATTCATTTTATTTCTTTTAACTTTGAAGTTTTATGGAGACCAGAACTGTGCACAGTATTCTAAGTGTGTTCTAACCAAGGTTCTGTACAAGTTTAACTTAACTTCTCTTCTTTTACATAGAAACATAGAAACATAGAGATAGGA
Organism: Somniosus microcephalus; assembly: GCF_052327205.1. Taxonomy (NCBI): domain Eukaryota; kingdom Metazoa; phylum Chordata; class Chondrichthyes; order Squaliformes; family Somniosidae; genus Somniosus; species Somniosus microcephalus. The sequence continues at coordinate 237,602,711 of NC_140993.1, forward strand.
ACAGGAGTAGGCCATTCGGCCCTTCGAGCCTGCTCCGCCATTCAATGAGATCATGGCTGATCTTCGTCTGAGATCTTAGCTGATCTTACCAGTTCAGTACCCCGTCCCCGCCTTTTCTCCGTAACCCTTAATCCCCTTAGCCTTCAGAAATATATCCAATTCTCTCTTGAAAATATTTATTGAATTAGCCTTCACAGCCCTCTGTGGCAGGGAATTCCACAGGCTCACCACTCTTTGAGTGAAGAAATTCTTCCTCATCTCTGTTTTAAATGATTTGCCCGCTATTTTTAGACTGTGGCCCCTGGTTCTGTGCTCCCCTGCCATTGGAAACATTCTCTCTGAATTCAGCCTGTCCAGGCCTGCCATAATTTTATATGTTTCGATGAGATCCCCTCTCAATCTTCTAAACTCCAGTGAGTACAAGCCCAAACTATTCAATCTCTCCTCGTAGGTCATTCCCGCCATTCCAGGTATCAGCCTGGTGAATCGCCGCTGCACTCTTTCCATGGCAAGAACATCCTTCCGCAGATGGGGCGACCAAAACTGTACACAATACTCCAGATGCGGTCTCACCAGCACCTTGTACAGCTGTAGTAAGGTATCCCTATTCCTATACTCGAACCCCCTTGATATGAAGGCCAACATACCATTTGCCTTCTTAATCGCCTGTTGCACCTGCATGCTCTCCTTCAGTGACTGGTGCACAAGAACACCCAGGTCCCTCTGCACTTCCCCATCTCCCAATCTATTGCCATTTAGATAATAATCTACCCTCCTGTTTTTACCCCCAAAGTGGATAACCTCGCATTTATCCACATTATAGTGCATCTGCCACGTATCCGCCCATTCCCCCAACCTGTCCAAATCGCACTGTAGCCTCCTGACATCCTCATCAGAGCCCACCCCTCCTCCTAGTTTAGTGTCGTCAGCGAATTTGGAAATATTGCATCCAATTCCCTGATCCAGATCATTTATATATATTGTGAACAGCTGGGGTCCCAGGACAGATCCTTGCGGCACCCCGCTGGTCACTGCCTGCCACTCCGAAAACGAGCCGTTTATTCCAACTCTCTGTTTTCTATCCGCCAGCCAGTTCTCTATCCATGTTATTCTATTCTATTCCTCCAGAAGTGAACCCCAGTGCTTGCTTTCCATTTTTTAATGGCCTTGTTAACCTGTGTTGCTATCGTTAATGATTTTTGAATCTGTGCCCTTAGATCCCTTTGCTCCTCTGCCCCATTTAGACTCTCGTGGGGTCATTTTACCCCCCAAAAATGGATGGATTTGGGTCAGGTGGGATATAAAAATCTCTAACCTGAACCCAACCCGCCTCGAAACCGCCCACTTCCGGTTTAACGGAGGCAGGATGGTGGGCGGGCGACCAGCCTGCTCCCAGGAGGCGGGTCTCTCATTTAAATATTATAATGAGGCTGCGTGCCTCAGATTTTATCTCTCTTCCAGCTTTAACACTGGTCGGCTGGGTTTCCCGGGCCTCGGGAAATCCAGCAGCTAAAGGGAGGCGAACACTGCTGAATGGAAGAGTCAAATGCTTTTCCAGCAATGCTTGTGGGCCAGGAGGAGCAGGAGTGCTTCCCCCCAGATCCCCAAACTAACCTGCTTCCTGTAATGTATATACCTTTAAGGGGGGAACTACTTTTTACAGCTCATGTATACTGTAGTACCGGCAGTGACCACGCCTGTATATAGCACTGAGTAGTAATCTGTACAGTTCAGTTCCAGAGTGAGCCACGTTGAGTAAACACCTGTTGTACCATTCTCCTGCAGTCTGTGTCTTACTACTGACGGACACAACATTGGCGATGAGGCAAATTCGATCCTACCTGCAACTCTGCATCACCTCCCAGGGATTCGTTCCTGGAGACCAGTAGATTGAAGGTCAAGGCCAGAGACACGGGCGTCGATCACGGGCAACCGCCCAGTCACCCAGCAGAGACTCAAGAATTGCGGGGGAGGCTGTTGAGAGCCATGCTTGGCTTTCCAGTCGTAGTGGTCCAGTGAAATGGGCTGGCAACAGGTAGTGCGCAGACCCTTCCCGGACAGTGGCGGGCTAGAGCCCGACCGAGCGGCACAGCAAAGGGCCGAGCAGCGTCGACGGGAGAGAGAGAGAGAGGGCAGAGCGCACAGGGCGCAGCCGATGTTATGGGGTCGAGCAGCATCAAGGAGAGGGAGAGAGACGCGCAGAAACCCGCGAGGCACCGCCATTGCCACGAGGACCACCGAGAGCAGCGTTGGCAGCAGCGCAGGAGAAGCGCGTGAAACCTACAGGGCACCACCATTGCCACGAGGACCGCCGAGAGCGGCGTTGGCAGCAGTGGGGGAGAAAGGAAAGCGCGGGAGACGCCATTTTAAGCCATTTTAAACCTCACCCAAAATGCCAAAGAGTGGCAGTATGACCGCATTTGACAATGAAGTCGAAGATTGGATTACATATGTCGAACGAATAGAGGTATACTGCAAGGCAAATGAGGTGTCAGATGACAAGAAAGCGCCAGTATTGTTAAATTTAATGGGTGCAAAGACGTATGGCTTATTACGAAATCTAGTAACCCCAGCGAAGCCAGTGGAAAAGAGTTTTGGAGACATAGTGACGATACTACAGGAACATTTAAACCCCACACTGCTGCTGATAGCAGAAAGATTCAAGTTTCACAAACGGAACCAGCATAAGGATGAAAGCAATGCTGAATATTTAACAGAACTGCGCAAACTATCGAAACACTGCCAGTTTGGAACGGGACTGGCAGATACCTTAAGGGACAAGTTTGTGTGTGGGCTTCAAAGTGAAGGAACCCAGAAACGGCTTTTATCTGAAAAGGACCTTACGCTGGACAGGGCTTTCAGCATTGCAGTATCATATGAAGCAACAACACGGGGCGCTGCAGAGATACAACAGAGACCGCAAGAATATTGTAAAGTCCGCGCCTCAATAATACATGGACTTCGGGAGAACAGCTTAACAGGTACTTTACTGAACAAGAGGCAGCTTGAAACTGAAACTACAGAAGCCTGCTAGGGCCTTTTATACAGGGGTGGTCACTGCTGGTACTGCAGTCTAAGACCAGTTATTCCCTTAAAGGTACATACACAACAATTCTTCCCCTTTTAGATAAACAGTACATAACATTCATTTAACAACTAAATAATAACTAATTACAATTACAATTTTCTCAGTAATATATACATCAACTGAAATAGTCATTGAAAAGTTCAGTCTTTGAGGAGGCTTCCTGATCCGGACTGAATAGCGCCTTTCTCGAGTATCCTGTTCTGGCGGTGGAGTCAATTCTGGCTCATTGTCATTGGTTGGTTCGTCAGCTTCAAAACCCCTGCTTCTGAGGTAGACGCAATCTGTACTTCGGGCTCATTACCAGGTGCACATGCTTGTGGTACAGGTTTGGCTTGTTCCTGTGACTCTAGAATCTGGTCAGCATGGCGTCTCACGATGCTCTCTCCAACGTCCACTGTGTACATTAGTGGTCCCTGCTGTATGCATATCGTGCCTGGCTGCCATTTTTCTGTTCGGTAATCGCGGGCCAAGACTGGTTGCCCTATCTTGAAGCTCCTGGTTGGCTTCTCATTTATGTGCTGGAACTGCTTATCCTCAACATCTCGTCTTATGTTTGGTTTGAGCAAATCCAAGCGACATCTTAGTCTCCGGTTGAAAAACAGTACGGCTGGAGTTTGGTTGGTTACTGCATGTGTCGCATTCCGGTAAGCAAACAGGAAGTTATCCACCTTGTGTTGCAGTGGTATGTCGTCATTATACATTGCCTTTATGGCCTTTTTAAAGGTCTGAACAAACCTCTCAGCCAATCCATTTGTGGCTGGATGATATGGGGCAGATGTGTAATGTTTCACCCCATTATTCTTCAGGAACCTCCGGAAATCCTCAGACACAAACTGTGGGCCATTGTCGGAACAGATCTGTTCTGGCAACCCATTCCTGGCGAAGATGGTCCTTAGGACTGCAATAGTTTTCTCCATGGTGGTGGAGGACATTTTAATGACCTCTGGCCATTTCGAATGGGCGTCCACAGTGATTAGAAACATTGAGTCCATAAATGGACCAGCGAAATCAATGTGTACCCGTTGCCATGGAGATGAGGGCCACTCCCATGGATGTAGCGGGGCCTGTGGTGGAGCGTTTTGGACCTTCTGGCATCCTGTGCATCTCTTGGTCATATCCTCGATTTCTTTATCGATTCCCGGCCACCACACAAACGCCCTGGCTAGGCTCTTCATTTTTACCCCTCCCAGATGAAACTCGTGAAGCTCATTGAGTACTCTGTCTCTCAACTTGGGTGGAATTACCACTCGGGATCCACACATCAAGGTTCCGCGGCACACTGACAGCTGTTCCCTCCTTGGCGAGAATGCTGGCAACAGTGAGTCGCCATATGCTGGCCATCCCTTCACCGTCAAATCATAGACCCGAGAGAGTGTCGGGTCATTTTGGGTTTCCTTCTCAATACTTTCGTTTGTAACAGGCAAACATTTGACTATGGTCGCATGGAATATCTCCACCGGGTCCACTGCAGGTGCTTCTTCCGCCGTAGGCAACGGTAGGCGCGACAGCCCATCAGCATTTCCATGCTGTTTCGTACCTTTGTACTCTATGTCATACTGATGTGCCCCTAGAAACAGTGACCATCTATGCAGCCGTTGCGCTGTCATCACCGGAACGCCCTTCTTTGGGTTAAAAATGGAGACCAGGGGTTGATGATCAGTCAGTAGGGTGAATTTCTGCCCGTGCAGATAGTGATTGAACTTCTTCACCCCCCACACCAGGCTGAGGGCCTCCCTGTCAATCTGGGCGTAGTTACGCTCGGCTGAGGTTAGCGAGCGCGATGCAAAGGCTATTGGCCTCTCTGAACCGTCACGGAATTTGTGTGACAGCACCGCTCCAATGCCGTAAGGTGACGCATCACATGCCAACCGAATCGGTAGTGTTGGGTTGTAGTGGGCCAAAACTTCTTTTGAAGTGATTTGGCATTTACATTCCTGAAAGGCACGCTTACACTCATCACTCCATTTCCATGTTACACCAGTTTGAAGGAGGGCGTTCAGTGGGTGCAGAATTGTAGATAAATTCGGCAAGAACTTATGGTAGTAGTTCACCAACCCGAGGAACGACCTCAGTTGCGACACATTTTCTGGTGCTGGAGCCTTGACGACAGCCTCAATCTTGTCCGGCGAATTATGCAACCCTTCCTCATCAATCATGTGGCCACAATACGAGATTTGTCTCCTGAAGAACTCGCATTTGGGACGGTTGGCTCGTAGCCCATATTCCTGCAATCTCGTGAGCACCTGTTCCAGGTTGGCAACGTGTTCATTGTCATTTTCGCCCATAACCAGGATGTCGTCCAAATAACACTGGGTCCCCGGGATCCCTTGCAGGACTTGTTCCATTGCCCTCTGCCACATAGCCGGGGCTGATGCTACCCCAAATACCAGTCGATTGTACTGGTAAAGGCCTTTGTGAGTGTGTATCGTGAGGTATTTCCTAGATGCTTCTTCCACCTCCATTTGTAGATACGCTTGAGCCAGGTCAATCTTTGTAAAATGTTTCCCTCCAGATAGTGAGGCGAAAATATCTTCTATCCGCAGAAGCGGATACTGTAAGAACATAAGAACATAAGAAATAGGAGCAGGAGTAGGCCAATCGGCCCCTCAAGCCTGCTCCGCCATTCAATAAGATCATGGCTGATCTGATCCTAACCGCCAATCCACTATCACAGAACTGTCTCCTGAATCTAACAGAATTAGACACACAAAATAGGAGCAGGATCAGGCTACACGACCCCTGGGCCCGCTCCGCTACCCACAGGGCCATGACCGATCCGAACCTAGACTCATGTCCAAATTCCTGCCCGCTTCCCGTAACCCTTAATTCCCTTTACTTCTAGGAAACTGTCTATTTCTGTTTTAAATTTATGTAATGATGTAGCTTCTACAGCTTTTTGGGGCAGCATATTCCATGGACCTACCACCCTCTGAGTGAAGTAGTTCCTCCTCATCTCAGTTTTGAAAGAGCAGCCCCTTATTCTAAGACTACGCCCCCTAGTTCTAGTTTCACCCATCATCGGGAACATCTTCCCCGCATCCACCCGATCCAACCCCTTCACAATCTTATATGTTTCAATAAGATCGCCTCTCATTCTTCTGAACTCCAATGAGTAGAGTCCCAATCTACTCAACCTCTCCTCATATATCCATCCCCTCATCCCCGGGATTAACCGAGTGAACCTTCTTTGTACTGACTCGAGAGCAAGTATGTCCTTTCTTAAGTATGGACACCAAAGCTGTACGCAGTATTCCAGGTGCGGTCTCACCAATACCTTGTACAACAGAAGCAATACCTCCCTATTTTTATATCCTATCCCCCTAGCAATGAAAGCCAACATTCCATTGGCCTTCTTAATCACTTGCTGCACCTGCATACTAACCTTTTGAGTTTCATGCACCAGGACCCCCAGATCCCTTTGTACTTCAGTACTTTCCAGTTACTTGCCATTAAGATAATAACTTGCTCTACGATTTTTCCTGCCAAAGTGCATAACCTCACACTTTCCAGTATTGTATTCCATCTGCCAAATCTCTGCCCACTTACTTAGCCTGTCGATGTCCCCTTGCAGGTTTTTTATGTCCTCCTCACTCACTACTTTCCCTCCCATCTTAGTAACATCTGCAAACTTTGATATGTTACACTCGGTCCCCTCCTCCAAATCGTTAATATAGATTGTAAAGAGTTGGAGACCCAGCACTGACCCCTGCGGAACACCACTAGTTACTGATTGCCAGTCTGAGAATGAACCATTTATCCCAACTCTCTGCCTTCTGTTAGATAGCCAATCCTCTATCCATGCCAGAATATTACCCCCAATCCCGTGATTTTTTATCTTAAGCAATAATCTTTTGTGTGGCACCTTGTCAAATGCCTTTTGGATGTCTAAATACACTACGTCCACTGGTTCCCCTTTATCCACCCTATACGTTACTTCCTCAAAGAACTCCAGCAAATTTGTCAAACATGACTTCCCCTTCATAAAACCATGCTGACTTTGTCCTATTAAATTATGATTATCCAAATGTCCTGTTACTGTCTCCTTAATAATGGACTCCAAAATTTTACCTACCACAGATGTTAGGCTAACCGGTCTATAGTTTCCAGCCTTCTGTCTACTGCCCTTTTTAAATAAGGGTGTTACATTAACAGTTTTCCAGTCTGCCGGGACCTTTGCCGAGTCCAGGGAGTTTTGGAAAATTATTACCAATGCATCCACAATCCCTACCGCCACTTCCCTCAAGACCCTAGGATGTAAGCCATCAGGTCCAGGTGATTTATCCGCCTTGAGTCCCATTATTTTACCGAGTACCACTTCCTTAGTGATTTTGATCCTGTTTAGCTCCTCCCCCCCTTTAGCCCCCTGCTTGTCCAGTGTTGGGATATTCTTAGTGTCTTCTACTGTAAAGACTGATGTAAAATATTCATTCAGTGTTTTTGCCATCTCCATATTTCCCACCATTAATTTCCCAGTCTCATCCTCTAAGGGACCAACATTTACTTTAGCCACCCTTTTTCTTTTTATATAACTATAAAAACTCTTACTATCTGTTTTTATATTTTTTGCTAATTTACTTTCATAATCTATCTTCCCTTTCTTAATCAATCTTTTTGTTATTTTTTGCTGCCTTTTAAAGTTTTCCCAATCCTCTATCCTCCCACTAGATTTGGCTACCTTATATGCCCTTGTTTTTAGTCGAATACTATCCTTAATTTCTTTACTTAGCCATGGATGGCTGTCTTTACTTTTACACCCTTTTCTTCTCAGTGGAATATATTTTTTTTGGAAGTTGTAAAATAACTCCTTAAATGTACACCTCTGGTCATGTATCGTCTTACCCTTTAATCTATTTTCCCAATCCACTCCACTCAATTCCGCTCTCATACCTTCATAGTCTCCTTTATTCAAGCTTAGCATGCTTGTTTGAGATCCAACCTTCTCACCCTCTAATTGAATATGGAATTCAACCATGTTATGGTCACTCATTCCAAGGGGATCCTTTACTAGGACATTTTTAATTAATCCCATCTCGTTACACAGGACCAGATCTAAGGTTGCTTGCCCCCTGGTCGGTTCAGTTACATACTGCTCAAGAAACCCATCCCTAATACACTCAATGAACTCATCCTCAAGGCTGCCCTGCCCAATTTGATTTGTCCAATTAATATGATAGTTAAAATCCCCCATAATTATAGATGTTCCCTTATTACAAGCCTCAACTATTTCCTGATTGATACTCCGTCCAACAGAGTTGCCACTGTTCGGAGGCCTATAGACTACGCCCACTAGTGTTTTTTTCCCCTTATTATTCCTTACCTCCACCCAAACTGTTTCATTATCCTGATCTTTTGACCCAATATCATTTCTCTGTATTACAGTGATTCCTTCCTTTATTAACATAGCCACCCACCTCCCCTTCCTTCCTGCCTGTCCTTCCTGATCGTTAAATAACCTGGTATGTTTAATTCCCAGGCATTGTCACCCTGCAGCCATATTTCTGTAATGGCCACAAGATCATACCCATATGTAGTTATTTGTGCCATTAACTCGTCTATTTTGTTACGAATGCTACGTGCATTCAGATAGAGAACTTTCAAAGATGTTTTGTGACACTTAGTTCCTGTTTTTGCCCTTTTTATTACTTTACCTTTTACTCCATACCTTCTGCCCCTTCCTGACACGCTCTGGTTTTTAATTTCCCCACTGCTACCTAAGTCTATGACCTTCTCTGTTGTCATTTTTATTATTTGCTCTCTAGGAACCTCCCCCCCACTAGTTAGTTTAAAGCCCTCTCTACAGCCCTAGTTATATGATCCACCAGGACTCTAGTCCCAGCACTGGCCAAGTGAAGCCCGTCCCAACGGAACAGCTCCCTCCTGCCCCAGTACTGGTGCCAGTGTCCCAGGAAGCAAACCCCATTTCTCCCACACCAGTCTTTGAGCCACGCATTTAACTCTCTAATTTTATTTGTCCTAGCCAAATTCGCTCGTGGCTCAGGTAATAATCCAGAGATTATTACCCTTGTGGTTCTGCTTTTTAATTTGGCCCCTAGCTGCTCAAACTCCCTCAGCAGAACCTCCTTCCTTGTCCTATCTATGTCGTTGGTACCAACATGGACCACGACAACTGGATCCTCCCCCTCCCACTCCAAGTTTCTCTCCAGTCCAGAGGAGATGTCCTTACCCTGGCACCGGGCAGGCAACACAGCCTTCGGGACTCTCGCTCTCGGCTGCAAAGAACTCTATCTATCCCCCTAACGATACTATCCCCTACCACTACAACATTTCTTTTAACTCCCCCCACTTGAATGGCCCCCTGCTCCACGGTGCTGTGGCGAGGTTGCTCATCCTCCCTGCAGTCCCTGCTCCTGTCCCCACAGGGAGTAAGAGCCTCGAACCTGTTGGACAAGTGCAAGGGCTGCGGCTCCTCCAACACTACCTCCTGGATCCCCGTACCTGCCTCACTTCTAGTCACACCATCCTGACCCTGGCCACGGACTACATCTGAATTAATTAATCTAATTGGTGTGACTACCTCGTGATACATAGAGTCCAGGTAACTCTCCCCCTCCCTGATGTGTCTCAGTGTTTGAAGCTCGGACTCCAGCTCTTCAACACGGAGCCGGAGTTCCTCGAGCAGCCAACACTTACTGCAAATGTGATCACCGTGAGCATCAATGGTGTTCACCAGCTCCCACATATTGCAGCAGCAACACATCACCTGATCTCCCATTCTATGTAATTAATTAAATTTATTAATATTATTCTTAAATATCCTCTGCCCCGATTCTAGATGGTGAATATCACACCTTAGGAACTATAAACCAAAGAGATTTAAGCTCAAAAGGGAGAAATACTTACCAACCAATCACTTACCCGCTTTCTGGTGACGTCACACTTGGATTACTTTTTACCTCTCTCCTTCCAGACTGGAGATTGGTACACTTTACCTGGTCTCTGGGGACTTTTACAGCCCCGCTCTGCCGCTCGAGATTCCCGCCGACGCTGTGAGGCCTTACCTGGTCTCTGGGGACTTTTATACCCCGCTCTGCCGCTCAGGTTTCCCGCCGACGCTGTGAGGCCTTACCTGGTCTCTGGGGACTTTTATACCCCGCTCTGTCGCTCAGGTTTCCCGCCGACGCTGTGAGGCCTTACCTGGTCTCTGGGGACTTTTATGCCCCGCTCTGCCGCTCAGGTTTCCCGCCGACGCTGTGAGGCCTTACCTGGTCTCTGGGGACTTTTATACCCCGCTCTGCCGCTCAGGTTTCCCGCCGTCGCTGTGACGCCTTACCTGGTCTCTGGGGACTTTTATACCCCGCTCTGCCACTCAGGTTTCCCGCCGACGCTGTGAGGCCTTACCTGGTCTCTGGGGACTTTTATACCCCGCTCTGCCGCTCAGGTTTCCCGCCGACGCTGTGAGGCCTTACCTGGTCTCTGGGGACTTTGATGCCCCGCTCTGCCGCTCAGGTTTCCCGCCGACGCTGTGAGGCCTTACCTGGTCTCTGGGGACTTTTATACCCCGCTCTGCCGCTCAGGTTTCCCGCCGACGCTGTGAGGCCTTACCTGGTCTCTGGGGACTTTTATACCCCGCTCTGCGGCTCAGGTTTCCCGCCGACGCTGTGAGGCCTTACCTGGTCTCTGGGGACTTTTATGCCCCGCTCTGCCGCTCAGGTTTCCCGCCGACGCTGTGAGGCCTTACCTGGTCTCTGGGGACTTTTATGCCCCGCTCTGCCGCTCAGGTTTCCCGCCGACGCTGTGAGGCCTTACCTGGTCTCTGGGGACTTTTATGCCCCGCTCTGCCGCTCAGGTTTCCCGCCGACGCTGTGAGGCCTTACCTGGTCTCTGGGGGCTTTTATAACCCGCTCTGCCGCTCAGGTTTCCCGCCGACGCTGTGAGGCCTTACCTGGTCTCTGGGGACTTTTATGCCCCGCTCTGCCGCTCAGGTTTCCCGCCGACGCTGTGAGGCCTTACCTGGTCTCTGGGGACTTTTATGCCCCGCTCTGCCGCTCAGGTTTCCCGCCGACGCTGTGAGGCCTTACCTGGTCTCTGGGGACTTTTATACCCCGCTCTGCCGCTCAGGTTTCCCGCCGGCGCTGTGAGGCCTTACCTGGTCTCTGGGGACTTTTATGCCCCGCTCTGCCGCTCAGGTTTCCCGCCGACACTGTGAGGCCTTACCTGATCTCTGGGGACTTTTATGCCCCGCTCTGCCGCTCAGGTTTCCCGCCGACGCTGTGACGCCTTACCTGGTCTCTGGGGACTTTTATACCCCGCTCTGCCGCTCAGGTTTCCTGCCGACGCTGTGAGGCCTTACCTGGTCTCTGGGGACTTTTATACCCCGCTCTGCCGCTCAGGTTTCCCGCCGACGCTGTGAGGCCTTACCTGGTCTCTGGGGACTTTTATTCCCCGCTCTGCCGCTCAGGTTTCCCGCCGACGCTGTGAGGCCTTACCTGGTCTCTGGGGACTTTTATACCCCGCTCTGCCGCTCAGGTTTCCCGCCGACGCTGTGAGGCCTTACCTGGTCTCTGGGGACGTTTATGCCCCGCTCTGCCGCTCAGGTTTCCCGCCGACGCTGTGAGGCCTTACCTGGTCTCTGGGGACTTTTATGCCCCGCTCTGCCGCTCAGGTTTCCCGCCGACGCTGTGAGGCCTTACCTGGTCTCTGGGGACTTTTATACCCCGCTCTGCCGCTCAGGTTTCCAGCCGACGCTGTGAGGCCTTACCTGGTCTCTGGGGACTTTTATACCCCGCTCTGCCGCTCAGGTTTCCCGCCGACGCTGTGAGGCCTTACCTGGTCTCTGGGGACTTTTATACCCCGCTCTGCCGCTCAGGTTTCCCGCCGACGCTGTGAGGCCTTACCTGGTCTCTGGGTACTTTTATACCCCGCTCTGCCGCTCAGGTTTCCCGCCGACGCTGTGAGGCCTTACCTGGCCTCTGGGGACTTTTATACCCCGCTCTGCCGCTCAGGTTTCCCGCCGACGCTGTGAGGCCTTACCTTATCTCTGGGGACTTTTATACCCCGCTCTGCCGCTCAGGTTTCCCGCCGACGCTGTGTGCAGGACTGGGTTCACAGTCACCTTGAAGTCCCCACAGATGTGAACCTTCCTTGGCTCCCCAGGTGTGCTGCTCAATGCTTTCTTCATCACAGGAACGATGGGTGTGGCCCACTCGCTCCAGTCCACCTTAGACAGCACCCCCGAATGCTCCAGACTCTCCAGTTCAGCTTCCACAGCTGGGCGTATGGCGTATGGCACCGGCCTGGCCTTGAAAAATGTGGGGGTTGCGTTATCCTCAATCTTTATGGTTGCCTTTACTCCTTTTAGAGTCCCAAGTCCTTGTTGGAACACCTCTTCCACGTCAGATAGAATTTGTGACAGACGTCCAGGTGCGACGTCATCATCTTTTTTGTCAGTCACAGTTAGTGCCAGAATGGAATGCCAATCCAATTGTAGTCTTCAGATCCATTCACGTCCCAATAATGGTGGTCCTCCATCTCGTAGTATATACATGTATAGTTTCTGTGTTTCCTTTCCGTTATATTCAACTGGCACCCTTATTTTTCCTCTGGGGTAGACCTTTTGCCCCGTGTATGTCTTCAATACAATGGACGTGTCCTTTAAGGGTATGTGTGAGAATAGCCGCTCATAGTCTCGTCGATTCATGACAGTTAGGGCTGATCCTGTGTCCAATTCCATCTTCACTGGGGACCCTGCTATCATGAGGGTGACCCAAATGGTTCGGTGATCTTCTTTTGCGATCACGTTGTGTAACTTTAAACAACTTAGTCGCCTGCTCCCGGAGTCCTTATCACTCTCCTGATCTTCTGAACTACTATCTGTCAGTTTCTTTACTTTCCTGTACTGTTCCTTAGTAGTTCTTGTCGTGTTGGTCTTCTTTCCCGACCTGCAGACTCTTGCTATATGTCCCATTTTCCCGCATTGCCTGCATATTTTGTCTTCAAACCAGCAGTCCTTCTGCTCATGGGTTGTTCTGCCGCAGCGATAGCACTTTTCGGCTCCATACGCCATTTCGTTAGCGCTGTATTCTTGTGGTTTCTGTTGTATTTCCGCAGCTCCCCGTGCTGCTGCTTCGTAGGATACTGCCACGCTGAAAGCCTGTTCTAGCGTCAGGTCCTTTTTTTGAAAGTAGTCGTTTCTGGGTTCCTTCACTCTGGAGCCTGCAGACAAACTTATCCCGTAAGGTGTCTGCCAGTCCTGCTCCGAACTGGCAGTGCTTCGATAACTTGCGTAGTTCCGTAAGATAGTCAGCATTGCTCTCATCTTTGTGCTGGTTCCTTTTATGGAACTTGAATCTTTCTGCTATCAGCAGTGGTGTAGGGCTTAGATGTTCCTGTAAGATATGAACAATCTCCTCAAAACTTTTCTCCATTGGTTTAGCTGGGGTAATTAAATTCCGCAATAGGCCGTACGTACTCGCACCCATCAGATTTAATAATACCGACGCCCTCTTTCCATCAGCCACCTCATTTGCCTTGCAGTACACTTCAATTCTTTCCACATACGTGGTCCAGTCTTCTACCTCGTTGTCGAAAGCAGTGATACTGCCACTTTTCGGCATCTTGGGTGATTTAAAATGGCGCCTCCCGCGCTTTTGCTTCTTCCCCAATGGAATAAAATGGCACCTCCCGCGCTTTTGCTTCTTCCCCAACAGGATAAAATGGCGCCTCCCGCGCTTTTGCTTCTTCCCCTTACTGCCACGCTGCTCCTAGCGTTCTACGGGGTAATGGCGGTGACCCGCAGCTTCGGCGCGTCTCGCTTTCCTTCCCCCCTGTTTAGTTTCTCTCCGCTGTCCTGTTCTCAAGCACTGACCGCGCCCTGTGCGCTCCACCCTCTCTCTCTTGTTTTCTTTTCCCGACGACGCTGCATGGCCCGATTTGTAGAGCCGCTCGATCGAGCTTGAGCCCGCTGCAGTCCGGAAGGGTCAGCGCGCTACCTGCTACCAGGATGATTCGCTGGAACCACAGTCTCTCCCGCAATTCTCCAAACACCGATGGATTCTTTGGGCGGTTGCCCTCGGTCGACGCCCGCTGCTCAGACTACGACCTTCCAGGACCTTCCTTTCAGGCGAGATCCCCGTGAGATGATGCCACACTGCAGGTGAGTTCGAACTTACTCGTTGCCACTGTAAAGTCCTCAATAATACACGGACTTCGGGAGAACAGTTTAACAGGTACTTTACTGAACAAGAGGCAGCTTGAAACTGAAACTACAGAAGCCTGCTAGGGCCTTTTATACAGGGGTGGTCACTGCTGGTACTGCAGTCTAAGACCAGTTATTCCCTTAAAGGTACATACACAACAAATATGGCACAAACAAAATGTCATACAGAACAGAGAAGTGCTATCGCTGCAGCAGAACAACACACGACCACAATGATTGCTGGTTCAAAGACAAAGTGTGCAGACAGTGTGGAAAAGTAGGACACATAGCACGAGTCTGCAGGTCGGGAAAGAAAACCAGCAATAAGGACTCTCCAAAAGAAAAGTACAAGAAGGTACATAAGGTGACGGAGAATAGTTCAGACAAACAAAAGAGTGATACCGACTCCGAAAACAGGGAGCTGAGTTGTCTGAAACTACATAATGTGATCAAAACGGAGGATCACCGAACCATTTGGGTCACTCTCAAGATAGCAGGAGAGCAGGTAAAAATGGAATTGGACACAGGATCAGCCCTAACAGTCATAAACCGACGGGATTACGAGCGGCTATTCTCACACATACCCTTGAGAGACACAAAAATTATTTTGAAGATGTACACGGGGCAAAAAGTCTACCCCAAAGGAAAAATAAGGGTGACCGTTATATATAACGGTAAGGAAACACCAAAACTAGACCTGTATGTATTGCAAGATGGAGGACCACCATTACTGGGACGTGAATGGATCCGGAAAATACAGCTGGATTGGCATTCCATACAAGCACTGACTGTGGCTGCCAAAAAGGATGACAACGTCACACCTGGGCGACTGTCAAAGATCCTAACCGACGCGCAAGAAGTGTTCCAGCAAGGACTCGGAACACTAAAAGGCATGACAGCAACACTTAAAATCGAAGAAAACGCAAGCCCAAAATTTTTTAAGGCCAGACCGGTCTCCTTATGTGATCCGCCCGGCTGTCGAAGCAGAGCTGGAGAGTTTGGAACGTTCAGGAGTACTGTCCAAGGTAGACTGGAGCGAGTGGGCTACACCCATCGCCCCTGTGATGAAAAAGTTGTTGAGCAGCACGCCTGGGGAACCAAGGAAGGTTCGCATCTGTGGGGAATTTAAGGTAACAGTGAACCCAGTCCTTCACACCATGCAATATCCACTTCCGCGGATTGAAGATATTTTCGCCTCGCTATCTGGAGGGAAACGCTTCACTAAGATTGATCTGGCCCAGGCGTATCTGCAAATGGAGGTAGAAGAAGCATCAAAAAAATACCTCACAATCAACACCCATAAAGGTCTCTACCAATACAACCGGCTGGTATTCGGGGTAGCATCAGCTCCGGCTATTTGGCAAAGGGCAATGGAACAAGTCCTGCAAGGGATCCCAGGGACCCAGTGTTATTTGAACGACATCCTGGTCACGGGCGAAAATGACAGTGGTCACCTC
Source organism: Somniosus microcephalus (assembly GCF_052327205.1). Taxonomy (NCBI): domain Eukaryota; kingdom Metazoa; phylum Chordata; class Chondrichthyes; order Squaliformes; family Somniosidae; genus Somniosus; species Somniosus microcephalus. The sequence goes on from NC_140993.1 coordinate 237,618,411, forward strand.
GCCAACCTGGAGCAGGTGCTCACTAGATTGAAGGAATATGGGCTCCGAGCTAACCGCCCCAAATGCAAGTTTTTTAAAAAACAGATCTCGTATTGTGGCCACGTTATCGATAAAGAGGGGTTACATAAGTCCCCAGAAAAGATTGAGGCAGTAGTCAAGGCTCCAGCACCGGAAAACGTGTCACAACTGAGGTTGTTCCTCGGGCTGGTAAACTACCACCATAAGTTTGTTGCCAAATTTGTCTACAGTACTACACCCACTGAACACCCTACTGCAAACTGGAGTGCCATGGAAGTGGAGTGACAAATGTGTAAACGAGCTTTCCAGAAGAGGAAAACACTAATCACATCGAAAGAGGTATTGGCCCATTTCAACCCAGCGCTACCAATTCGGTTGGCGTGTGATGCGCCACCCTACGGCATTGGAGCGGTGCTGTCGCACAAATTCTCGGACGGCTCAGAGAGGCCAATAGCTTTTGCATCACGATCACTAACCTCAGCTGAGCGTAACTACGCCCAGATTGACAGGGAGGCCCTCAGCCTAGTGTGGGGAGTGAAAAAGTTCAATCACTATCTGCACGGGCAGAAATTCACCTTGCTGACTGACCACCAGCCTCTTGTCTCCATTTTTAATCTGAAGAAGGGCGTTCCGGTGATGACTGCGCAACGACTACAAAGAGGGTCACTCTTTCTAGGGGCGCACCATGATGAGATTGAATATAAGGGCACGAAACAGCATGGAAATGCTGATGGGCTATCATGCCTGCCACTGCCTACTGCGGAGGAAGCACCAGCAGTGGATCCTGTCGAAATATTTCATTCGACTATAGTTGAATACCTACCGGTAACCAACGCTCGTATAGAAAAGGAGACCCGAAATGACCCGACACTGTCTCGGGTATATGATTTGACGGTGAAGGGATGGCCAGCACGTGGCGACTCACTTTTGCCAGCATTCTCGACAAGAAAAGAACAGCTGTCAGTGTGCCGGGGGACCTTGATGTGTGGATCCCGAGTGGTAATTCCACCCAAGTTAAGGGATAGAGTGCTCAATGAGCTTCATGAGGGTCATCTGGGAGGGGTAAAAATGAAAAGCCTTGCCAGGGCTTATGTGTGGTGGCTGGGAATCGATAAACAAATCAAGGACCTGACCAAGAGCTGCTCAGGATGCCAGAAAGTCCAAAATGCACCACCACATGCCCCTCTACACCCATGGGAGTGGCCCTCATCTCCATGGCAACGGGTGCATATTGATTTTGCTGGTCCATTCATGGACTCAATGTTTTTAATAGCCGTGGATGTGCACTCGAAATGGCCTGAGGTCATCAAAATGTCCTCCACCACCACGGAGAAAACTATTGCAGTCCTACGGACCATTTTTGCCAGGAACGGCTTGCCAGAACAGATTTGCTCCAATAACGGACCACAGTTTGTATCCGAAGAGTTTCGGAGGTTTCTGAAGAAGAATGGGGTAAGGCATTACACATCCGCCCCGCATCATCCAGCCACAAATGGATTGGCTGAGAGGTTCGTACAAACCTTTAAGAAGGCAATAAAGGCTATGTACAATGACAACATTCCGCTGCAGCATAAGGTGGACAATTTCCTGTTCGCCTACCGGAATGCGACACATGCAGTCACCAACCAGGCCCCGGCCATGATGTTCTTTAACCGAAGGTTAAGATCTCACCTGGATTTGCTCAGACCAAACGTACGAAGAGATGTTGAGAGTAAGCAATTCCAGCACATCCATGAGAAGCCAACAAGGAGCTTCAATGTAGGGCAACCAGTCTTGGCCCGCGACTACCGAACAGAAAAATGGCAGCCAGGAACGATATGCACACGGCAGGGCCCATTAATGCACACAGTGGACGTTGGGGAGAACATCGTGAGATGCCATGCTGACCAAATCCTAGAGTCACAGGAACAAGTCAACCCCATGCCTCACCCATACGTACCTGGTGAGGAACCCGACGTACAGGTCGCATCTACCCCAGAAACAGTAGCACCGGAAGCTGTTGACCCAACCGACGACAAGGTGCCAGAATTGCCTCCGCACCAAGAGCGAGACACTCGGGAAAGGCGCTATCCAGAAAGGATCAGAAAGCCTCCCCAAAGACTGAATATATAAATGGACTATTTTCAGCTAACGTTGTATGTTAAAAGTGTTAATTGTAATTAGTTTGATATTTAATTGCTAAATGAGTGTTATGGTACTGTTAATCTAAAAGGGGAGGAATTGTAATGTATATACCTTTAAGGGGGGAACTACTTTTTACAGCTCATGTATACTGTAGTACCAGCAGTGACCACGCCTGTATATAGCACTGAGTAGTAAACTGTACAGTTCAGTTCCAGAGTGAGCCACGTTGAGTAAACACCTGTTGTACCGTTCTCCTGCAGTCTGTGTCTTACTACTGACGGACACAACACTTCCCTTCCCACGAATGGACTCACACCCCGCAATCACCGACCCCTTCCTTCAACCCACAACCTCCGACTTTCAAAAAGAGGATTTCTGAAAAGTCCACTCCATAATAACTTACACTGTTTCCCCTCAATATTCTCTCTTCTTCCCAAGGTGCTGGCTCTCACTGGGGTGTAATCCACTTTTGGAGTCTTCACGTACTTCACACAGGTGGCCATTCTTTAAATGTGAGTTTAGATGTGAACATCAGCAATCTATTGGACCGTTGAGGGCAACACAGCCAAGCCTGATCCTGTCCTTATTGAACATCCATCCAACAGAGGTTATTGCTCAGTATGTAACTCAGCCTCACTGATTAGCGAAATTCACTGTGTGATCTGTGTTGAGCTAGTTGATCTCAGCCATGACAGCTTTAGGGACAAAAACATCACTGATAGGGCCGGGGAGTGGGGAGGGAAATAATCAGGTAGGAATACTGATAGTGGAAAAAAACCAGCTAGGATTCCCAGACCTGTCCTGACAGTTTTCTGGTGGATCTGGGGTGGACTGGGGCTAGAAATGTGCTCGGTGCATGTCCCGGCCTCCTCCGGTTTCTGGAGAGCGGACCTGGTGGCAGAAAGCATGCCTGCCCGTATGTGCATCCACATTGAAATTAAATTAAAATGAGGGAAACATGGCTTCCGCTATCTTTCCTGCCATCAGCCCTGTCAGGTCCTGACGTGCAGCATTTTCAGGTCGGCTGGGTGTCTTGGTGCTTCAGTTGAGGAGGGGCCAGTGCAAACGTTGCCAGAGTGTGACCATGCAGAGGCTCCATCAGCAAGAGGAAACATTTTGCAGCAAGAAAAATAGTTTTCTCCAGGCAGCTCGGCGGCTGACTTCTTCCACCAGTGGCTTGCCGCTGGCCGCGGTCTCTGCCCCCACTCTGGCCTCACTCCCCAGTGGGGGCCAGGGACCCCAGCTCCTTGCATGCCAGCTCCTGGATATCCAGCCATCAGCGGGTCCTCTCCGGGGTGGGATTAAATCCCATCCTGTCACAGAGATGCCTCCCAGTTGGAAAGCCAAAGCCTGACATATGAGGAATGTTACTTGGCAAGGTACTGGAAGTCATGACATCCTATCCCAGCACCTTCAGGAGAGGAGCAGTGAAAATCAGAGGCAGAGAGGAATGAAAAATAAAAGAATAGTTGCAGTGGAGAGAATCTTTCTTAAAGTTCAAGCAAACCTTCTCCTTATTATTTATAAAATGAGAGCACATGACAAAAAATGGCTAATGCTGCTCTGTAATCAGCCAAAAGGAGGAAAATTGATAGTGGGGGAATGATAGGCGATAGGACTGTATTCTGCTCTCCTCAAACTTTGGCTCTTCTAAGCCTAAGCCAATTATTCAGTTTAAGTTGATCACAATTGAAGATGCGTCTGCTAGCTCCAGCCAAAGTAGTGTAGACAGTCGCTAATACTGCCATTCTTTTGTTGTTTGAACAAAGAACTCACTTATTTTCATAATAAGACTGTATTTTTCATGCAACTACTGGAGGGCAGATCTGATAATGGAATACAGGTATATGTGTAGCCAAGTGGGAAAATGCAGTGAATATTTAAGTCCACTAGATGGCGCGGTTCATTTTCCCCTTTAGAATTTGAAAAAAGGAGAAAAGGGTTATGGGTAAGGCCATGTGATGCCAAAGGAACCTCCCCTTTCTTCACAGCCTCCATTTTCTAGATCCAGCGTGGGGGGGGTGCTCTGAGGAGGGTTGGGGTGAATATGACTTTTGAAATGAACTTAGTCTGCGTAAAGTACAACTAAAACAGCATTTAGTGCAGCCAGACATAGTTTTAAAGTGATATTGTTTCCCAAATCACTCGATATCACGGGGATGCTTGTAGATTGTCCCACCATGTGCTGGTGTTAACCTTTGTTAAAATTGTTGTTGAGTCCTTGGGGCTACGTTTCGAACGAGTTTAATACTTTCTGTTTGCTTGTAAGAGGTGACAAGTGATAACGGGACATACGAATGTATGGTATGATATGTTTTGTTTTGTATAATGATTGTTAGTTAATTAACTGCCTTCACCTGTGGTTTGCCTCATGTTCTGTTTTGCAGCAAGCCACTGCCGTATTTTGTCGACTGTGTTTTATGTATTTACAATTTCATCCTAAACCTAGACCCAAGTTATTAATACAGAATAAAAAACCCCAAAAACGAAAGTTCGTGTCCTGTGCTGCTCCATTTCGCCAGGCTACACATTTTGGTACCAGGAGTGGGGTCTGTTAGCTTGGAGTTTCTCAGGTTTGGGAAAGTTACATAAAATACGGCAGTGGGGGAAGAGCGGTGTGGTGCCAAGTGGACCTGGAGACGGACGGAGAGTGCTGCCTGGGGTTGCTAAGGAGGACCAGACTAGACAGACGGGATCCAGAGGGCGCCAGGACCAATCTGGGAGAGGACCCATCAAGGCACCGAGGAGGGACACCATTGGAGAAGAATCGTCACAGCGGCCATCCCATTCAGTGACTGTCAGGGACTTGTGAACTGAGTCAAAATGTTAGACCCTCCTGAGGAGGCGGGTGGAGCTCACAATTCGGATGGTGAGGACAATACCTCGAGTGTGGGTGAGGGCAACCAGATCGATCAACTCAAGGCACAGATTTCAGAGTTGAAAAAAAACCATGACCAAGCAATGGCAATTATTGCCACTCTAGGTAATGGGGCAACCAAGTCATATGTGTATGTACCCAGAGAGCGTCAGATCCAACCATTCAGTGGTGAGGTATCTAAAGATAGTCGTTCAGTTGATGAGTTCATTGAAGAGGTTGAAAGTGTACTACGAGCTAGAGATCAGACTCCTGCAGAGCAGGTAGATTTCATTCGATCTTTGTTGAGGGGGGCAGCCCTACAGGAAATTAGGTTACGGTTGGGTGGAGAGTCTAAGCAGCCCAGTGACCTGTTCAGTTACCTAAGGGGGGCTTTCACCGAAAAACGCAGTGAGTCCCAGCTGTTAGAAACTTTCTATGGACGCAAGCAAGAAGAGGGTGAAGGTTTCCAAGAATACTCACATGCACTCTCTCAGATTATTAGAACTTTGGTAAAGCAATCACCTGATGCTGTGCCGGACACAAAACGGGTTGTCAGAAACAGATTTGTTGATGGTGTTAGAGATCCCTCACTCCGGAGAGAGTTGCGCAAGTTTGTACGAGACAACCCCCAGTCTACCCTGTTCGATGTACGTGAGGAAGCTGTCTTATGGTCCTTAGAAGACCAGCCCTGTAGCACTAAAGTTGCAAAGAGCAAGAATGTAGTGTGTGACAGTACGGGGAGGGATCTTCAGTGTTCTGCCATTGGGGTACCAGGCAGCCAGGCTGTCACTTTACAGGATGTTCTTAAAGTGGTGGCGGAACAGGGTAAAGCTATCGGGGAACTAACAGAGGCAGTACGGGGTCTTGCTCTACAGAAGGAAAACACGGGTAATGACAAGGTTGGGAAACCTAGAGCCAAGCCAAAGTTCACTGATGAAGGTCAGCCTATTTGCTTTAAGTGCAACGGGGCGGGGCACATTGCCAAACAGTGTCCTCAGAAGCACAAGGTAGCAAACACATCCACCAATGCTGGCTGGGGTGCAGGAAAGCTAACTCCCTCGATTGCCATGAGCCGGGCAATGCGAGGAAAACCTGCAGGCTCTCAGAACAGTACTGGTATTCATGACAGATTTCTTGACCGTGCAGTAGGTAAATGTCCAGTAGTAGATCTCAAGATTGGGGGGGTTACTGCTAACTGTTTACTGGATACCGGGAGCCAAGTCAGCACTATTACTGAAGTTTTTTTCAGAGACCACTTACTTGGGAGGGATGAGGATATGCTGCCTACAACCGGGTGGCTTAAGATCACTGCCGCCAACGGGTTGGACATTCCCTACTTGGGCTACCTTGAGTTAGACGTTGAAACTATGGGCATAACCTTACCCGAATGTGGTTTCCTGGTAGTCAAAGAGCATCAGCAGTCACAGCCTGCAGCACCAGGTCTTATTGGTATGAACATCATCAGCCGATGCAGACAACTAGTTCATGCTGAGTTTGACACTACTCTAGGGGGAAAGTTGGATTCAGATTGGAGGGAAGCATTTCAGCAAGTACAACAGTGTAACATCACTCCAAAGTCATCTTCTGTCCATGTAGCTGGTAGGGGTGCTGTACATGTGCCTGCGTCTTCCATAGCTACAGTCTACGTAAAGGGACTTAAAACTCAGTCAGGTGGCAGCACTAAAATGCTGTTGGAGCCAGGTAACACACCATTGCCAGGTGGCCTGGTAGTTGTCCCCACTCTAGTTGAATCAAAGGGACATTTATTTCCAGTGCAGGTGGTAAATTTCTCTGAGGAGGATGTGTGGTTAAACCCCAGGACCAGGCTTGGTATTCCGACTCAGGCAGAGTGTGTAGACAAGGACTCCTGTGAGGTGCGATTTCAACGCATCTCCGCTGACACAGAGGAAGTAACTGTTGGCAGACAAGAAGGACAGATGACAGACAAAGACATTCAGTTGCTTTTGGACAAACTACACATAGGTGGCACACAGGGCCAACAAGCAGAGTTAGGTGCACTTTTAGCCAGGTATTCGGAAGTATTTGCTTTTAAGGATGAGGACCTAGGCTACACTGATAAAGTTGAGCATGAGATTAACTTGGTAGATGACGCACCAGTTACAGAGCCATACCGTCGTATCCCACCTACACTGTACAAAGAGGTGAGGGACCACATCACTAAGCTTTTAAGAAAGCGTGTCATCCAGGAGAGCAATAGTTCATACGCTTCACCCATAGTGGTAGTTCGTAAGACTGATGGAGACATACGACTATGTGTTGACTTTAGGAAACTAAACTCAAAAACCAGACGTGACGCATTTCCTTTGCCCCGCATTGACGAGAGTTTTGATGCCCTTCATGGTGCAAAGTTCTTCTCGATCATTGACCTTGCAAGTGGGTACCACCAGGTTGCTGTTCGTGAAAGTGACAGGCCTAAGACTGCTTTTACAACTCCTTTTGGCCTTTTTGAGTACCTCAGAATGCCTTTTGGTGTCTGTAATGGACCTGCGACTTTTCAACGACTTATGCAAGCGACTATGAGCGACTTAGTGTTCCACATCCTATTAGTGTATTTAGATGACATCCTTGTGTTCTCTCAGACCTTCCCGGACCATTTAGAGAGGCTTGAGACAGCTCTAAGACGACTGAAAGAGACAGGTTTGAAAGTAAAGCTTGAAAAGTGTCACTTCCTGCAGCAGGAAGTCAGGTTCCTTGGGCATCAAATTTCAGGGGAGGGTATAGGGACAGATCCAGAGAAAATTGCCGCCGTAAAGAAGTGGCCGGTCCCCAGTACAGTCAAAGATCTGAGGTCATTTCTTGGTTTCTGTAGTTATTACAGGAGGTTCATTGAGGATTTTTCTAAACGAGCTGGCCCTCTCCATGATGTAGTCAATGCATGCCTTAGGGAAGACAGCCCAGCAAAAGCAAAACGGTTGTTTGAAGGTTCATGGACAGCGGCGTGCCAAGCTGCTTTCGAACAGCTGAAAGAAAAGCTGATCAGTGCTCCAGTGTTAGGTTACGCAGATTTCACTCAGCCTTTTATTGTAGAGACGGATGCCAGTAACCTAGGATTAGGTGCCATCCTCCACCAGCAGCAGGGAGATAGGAAGAGAGTGATAGCATATGCCAGTAGGAGGCTCCGTAATGCTGAAAGAAATGACAGAAACTACAGCAGTATGAAGCTAGAGCTCCTCGCCCTCAAATGGGCTGTTTCAGAGAAATTTCGAGGTTACCTTCTAGGTTCCAAGTTCACTGTCATAACAGATAACAACCCCCTGTGTCACCTTTCTACAGCTAAGTTAGGTGCTGTTGAGCAAAGATGGGTGGCTCAGTTAGCTGTTTTTGACTTTGACGTCAAGTACCGCCCAGGCCGCTGTAATGCAGCAGCAGATGCCCTCTCTAGGCAGCCGTTAGCAGGGGAGCCCGAGTCAGACAGTGGGGATGCGGACTATGATGGTTGTGTGGCCATATGTAATGTCACTCACAAGGGAACAGCTCTAGGACCAGACTTAGGGACAGCAGGAGTCAAGTGCTGTAAAGTCAGACAGATCCGTGTTTCGGACGCAGAAGAAAGTACTGAGCGTAGTGAGTTGCAGGGTAACACACCAACACTTCCCGGTTACTCTAAAGAGGAACTACGTAAGTTTCAGGACACAGACCCCACCCTCAGCGTGTTTAGGAAGTTTTGGGGTGAGCAGCGAAGGCCAACTTACAAGGAGAGGTCGCAGTTATCCAAGCTAGTATTATCCACGTTAAAGCAGTGGCCCCGTATTTGTGAGCAAGATGGTTTGTTGTACCGTGTAATCGAGGATGTCCATGTTGGTGAGTGTCACCAGCTACTACTGCCCTCTTGTTTGAAAGAAGTCGTGCTTGAAGGTGTGCATGATCGTATGGGCCATCAGGGAATAGAGTGCACACAGAACCTTTTGAGACAGAGATGTTTTTGGGTTGGGATGTATGGGGATGTGGAACAGTGGGTCAAGAAATGCGAGAGGTGTGTTTTGACAAAAATGCCCCACCCCAAGATACATGCCCCTATGAAATCATTTCTAGCCTCCCGGCCCCTTGAAGTAGTTGCTGTAGATTTCACCATGCTGGAACCGGCCTCCGATGGTCGTGAGAATGTGTTGGTGGTGACCGATGTTTTCACTAAATTCACACAAGCCTTCCCTACTCGGGACCAAAAGGCTGATACCACGGCAAAAGTCCTTCTCAAAGAGTGGTTCATGAAGTATGGGGTCCCAGAAAGATTGCATTCAGACAGAGGTCGAAATTTTGAGAGTGAAATCATTGCCGAGCTGTGTAAGCTTTATGGTGTAAAGAAAACCCGCACTACCCCACACCACCCAGAAGGAAATGCTCAATGTGAGAGATTCAACAGATCTTTACATGATCTTTTGCGTACACTGCCTCCAGAAAAGAAGCGCCGCTGGCCTGAGCACTTATCTGAGTTGGTGTATGCCTACAATGTAACACCCCATGCTACGACTGGCTACTCACCGTACTATCTGCTTTTCGGGGTTCATCCACACCTTCCTGTAGATGCTTTATTAGGTCAGGAGCAAATGTTAGACAAGAAACATGAGTGGTTGGTTGTCCACCAAGAGCGTTTGAAGGAGGCACATGCAAGGGCAAGAGAGTACACTGAAAAGAAATCAGCTCAAAGAATTGAACTTAACAAAGACAAAGTGTACTGTCCAACCATTGAGGTGGGTCAGTTGGTATACTTACGACACAGGCCTTTGGGTAGGAACAAAATTCAGGATGCGTGGGGTCCTACTGTGTACAGAGTGGTGGAGGTACAGGGTACTACACATGCAGTTGAGCCTGTAGAGGGCGGTCCTTTAAAAAGGGTCCATAGAGTTAATCTTAGGCCATGTGTTACCCCTGTCCCTGAGCCTAGGCGGACGAGAACCAAGTCCCCTGTCACCGTACCCCCTGTCACTCTTTTGACAGAATCGTTGCCAGAGCCCTCTGATACTGAGTTTGTTGTGGTAGAGGAAGTCACCTATCCAGAGTTAACTCAGGAGGAAAAAGTAAACAATGATCCTGTTGGTAACGCCCAAGATGTACAGGAATCAGAGGCTGTTTCTGAGCCAGAGCATTCAGATCCTTCTGAGTGTGGGACTGAGGTTGAGGTACCCATTCCGGCTCCTCGCAGAACTAAAAGAGCCAATGCTGGGGTAAACCCTAACCCATACCATTTGCCTCAGTCAGCCTGTAATGCAGTCTCACTCAGTCCTGAGGTGTTCTCTCATGTTTTATCGAGTCTGGGTACTGCATTTTTTCGAGAAGCTGTAAAAGAAGTGAAAACGGGTGCTAAGTCACCGAGGACGTTGACTTTAAAGCAGGGGAGAATGTAGCCAAGTGGGAAAATGCAGTGAATATTTAAGTCCACTAGATGGCGCGGTTCATTTTCCCCTTTAGAATTTGAAAAAAGGAGAAAAGGGTTATGGGTAAGGCCATGTGATGCCAAAGGAACCTCCCCTTTCTTCACAGCCTCCATTTTCTAGATCCAGCGTGGGGGGTGTGCTCTGAGGAGAGTTGGGGTGAATATGACTTTTGAAATGAACTTAGTCTGCGTAAAGTACAACTAAAACAGCATTTAGTGCAGCCAGACATAGTTTTAAAGTGATATTGTTTCCCAAATCACTCGATATCACGGGGATGCTTGTAGATTGTCCCACCATGTGCTGGTGTTAACCTTTGTTAAAATTGTTGTTGAGTCCTTGGGGCTACGTTTCGAACGAGTTTAATACTTTCTGTTTGCTTGTAAGAGGTGACAAGTGATAACGGGACATACGAATGTATGGTATGATATGTTTTGTTTTGTATAATGATTGTTAGTTAATTAACTGCCTTCACCTGTGGTTTGCCTCATGGTCTGTTTTGCAGCAAGCCACTGCCGTATTTTGTCGACTGTGTTTTATGTATTTACAATTTCATCCTAAACCTAGACCCAAGTTATTAATACAGAATAAAAAACCCCAAAAACGAAAGTTCGTGTCCTGTGCTGCTCCATTTCGCCAGGCTACATATGCATTTTAAACTCTGTTTCTTTTCATAAATGTTATCAGACCTGCCCACACCTCAAATTGAAAAGTGCAACTGTTAGTTCTGTAGGTCAGTGGTTTGCGATTTATGCACTGTGGAGGACTCCTGCAAAGTATTAGTAGGACCTCCTGCCCTAACTTCCAAATGACCATGCCAGCTACCCAATGGTAAACAGTGCTGTCACTGCAGACAATGGTTTTTATTTTAGCAGTGCACCGCAACAGAAATAACGGGTTGAATTTTAATGGGGAAGGTGGGTCGGGGGTGGTGGCGGGGACAGGGAATGCTCCGATGGGGTTGGGAAACCCGGGAGAATGTTACATTCGACAGGGCCTGATTTGAATGGGAAGCCTCTGTTTCCCACTCGTAGCCAGCCAGATTGAGAGGCTGGCTGGCTGTGGGCCAGTAGGCCTGGGATGGAGGGATCACGTGGGGGTCAGGCTGGGAGAAGATCGAGCAGTCAGGGGCCAGGAGAAGACGGAGGGGTCAGGGATCGCGAGATAATGGAGGGGTCGGGCGCCGGGAGAAGATGGAGGGGTCGAGGGTCGAGAGATGATGGAGGGGTCGGGGGTCGGGAGATGATGGAGGGGTCGGGGGCCGGGAGATGATGGAGGGGTCGGGGGTCGGGAGATGATGGAGGGGTCGGGGGTCGGGAAATGATCGAGGGGTCAGGGGTCAGGAGAAACATAGAAACATAGAAGATAGGAGCAGGAGTAGGCCATTCGCCCCTCGAGCCTGCTCCGCCATTCAATGAGATCATGGCTGATCAGACAAATTCAGTACCCTGTTCCTGCCTTCTCTCCATATCCCTTGATCCCTTTAGCCTTAAGAAATATAGCTAACTCCTTCTTGAATATATTTAATGAATTGGCCTCTACTGCCTTCTTTGGTAGAGAATTCCATAGGTTCACCACTCTCTGGGTGAAGAAATTCCTCCTCATCTCTGTCCTAAATGGCTTACCCCTTATCCTTAGACTGTGACCCCTGGTTCTGGACTCCCCGACCATATGGAACATCCTTCCTGCATCTAGTCTGTCTAGTCCTGTTAGAATTTTATAAGATCCCCTCTCATTCTTCTAAACTCCAGCGAGTACAAGCCCAATCGACCCAATCTCTCCTCATACATCATTCCTGCCATCCCAGGTATCAGCCTGGTGAATCTTCGCTGCACTCCTTCCATGGCAAGAACATCCTTCCGCAGATAAGGCGACCAAAACTGCACACAATACTCAAGATGTGCTCTCACCAAGGCCCTGTACAACTGCAGCAAGACATCCTTGTTCCTGTACTCAAACCCTCTCGCTACGAAGGCCAACATACCATTTGCCTTCTTAACCGCCTGCTGCACCTGCATGCTTACCTTCAGCGACTGGTGCACAAGGACACCCAGGTCTCTTTGCACTTCCCCTTCTCCCAATCTATTGCCATTCAGATAATAATCTGCCTTCCTGTTTTTGACACCAAAGTGGATAACCTCGCATTTATCCACGTTATATTGCAGCTGCCATGCTTCTGCCCAATCACCCAACCTGTCTAAATCATCCTGGAGTTTCTCGGCATCCTCCTCACAGCACACACGCCCACCCAGCTTTGTGTCATCTGCAAACTTAGAGATATTACATCTAGTTCCGTCATCCAGATCATTAATATATATTGTGAATAGCTGGGGTCCCAGGACCAATCCCTGCGGTACCCCACTTGTCACTGCCTGGCACTCGGAAAAAGAGCCGCTTATTCCAACTCTTTGCTTTCTGGATGGAGGGGTCAGGGGTCGGGAGAAGATGGAGGGGTCGGGGGCCGGGAGAAGAAGGAGGGTTCAGTTGCCAGGAGATGATGGAGCGGTCGGGGGTCGGGAGATGATTGTGGGGTCGGGGGTCGGAGATGATCGAAGGCTCGGGGGTTGAGAGATGATGGAGGGGTCGGGGGTCGGGAGATGATCGAGGGGGTCAGGCGTCAGGAGAAGATGGAGGGGTCGGGAGCTGGGGGAAGATGGAGGGGTTGGGGGCTGGGAGAAGGAGGGGTCAGTTGCCAGGAGATGATGGAGCGGTCGGGGGTCGGGAGATGATCGTGGGGTCGGGGGTCGGGAGATGATCGAGGGGTCAGGAGAAGATGGAGGGGTCGGGGGGCCGGGAGATGATGGAGGGCTCGGGGTTTGATCGATGATGGAGGGGTCGGGGGTCGGGGGTCGGGAGATGATCGAGGGGTCAGGCATCAGGAGAAGATGCATGGGTCGGGGGCCAGGAGAAGATGGAGGGGTCGGGGGCCGGGAGATGATGGAGGGGTCGGGAGATGATCGAGGGGTCAGGAGTCAGGAGAAACATAAAAGATAGGAGCAGGAGTAAGCCATTTGGCCCCTTGAGCCTGCTCTGCCATTCAATGAGAGCATGGCTGATCATCCAAACTCAGTACCCTGTTCCTGCCTTCTCTCCATATCCCTTGATCCCTTTAGCCATAAGAAATATATCTAACTCCTTCTTGAACATATTTAACTAGCTGGGGGTGCCCGGCGTTGCCAGGGCTGTTTTGGGCCGCGCAGTTTACGGGTGGGCGCTGCAGCTCCCGCGGTCTGTGTCAGTCTTTCCCTCCGTGACCTTCTATCTGTGCCTCCCCCTCTCTCTCCCTGCCCTTCTCTCTCTCCCTGCCCTTCTCTCTCTGTGCACCCTCTGTCTCTCCCTCCCCATTTTTGTCTCCATCCCCCTGTCTCTCCCTGCCCTCCCTCCCCTCTCCCTCCCTAGTGCCTCAGGCCCGGTGCCGTTGAAATTGAGGCCGGCCGCGGTGGCTGTGCGGGGCGTAACGGTTGAGGCCCGGCCGGGCTCTGGGGCCAAGACGGACCCCAGCTGAGCTCCCGGTGCGGCAGGGTGCCGCGCCACAGGTGGCGCGGTTAACGGCCGGCCGCTGACGCTCCCCCGCCCGCTCTGTGTCTTGGGCCGAGCAGTTGTGAGGCCCGGCCGAGTGACTCCAACTCACCTCCCGCTCCCGGACCCGCAATGTGGGGGTTTGTTTGGCTGGTGCTGTCGCTGTGGGGATGAAAAAAATGGCGGCGAAGTTTCGGGAGACTGGAGGATTAGGTCCCGCCTGTGACGCACCGATTGGTCAACCATCAGGCCACTGAACTGTAGGATTGGTCAACCAGCACATCACTCAATGCTAATGAGAGGTAGGATTGGTCAACCGCTAATGAGCGGAGTTTTGAGGATTTTTGAACGTTTTTTGCATACTATCCGAACAATTTTTGTCTGACCAAAAAGTAAATATGCCTATGAGACTCCCCTAATGATAAGCTTTCTTTTGATATAACATGCGTGTAAGTACGCTCTATAACTTTTGATTGTATCGCCGGATGGACAGACAGACAGACAGACAGACAAACAGACAAACTCTTTTATATATATATAGATAGATATAGATAGATAGATAGATAGAAGAAGATAGATATCGATAGATAGATATAGATAGATAGAAGATAGATAGATAGATAGATAGATAGATAGATAGATAGATAGATAGATAGATAGATAGATAGATAGATAGATAGAAAGAAGATAAATAGATAGATAGATGAATTGGCTTCTACTGCCTTCTTTGGTAGAGAATTCCACAGGTTCACCAATCTCTGGGTGAAGAAATTCCTCCTCATCTCTGTCCTAAATGGCTTACCCCTTATCCTTAGACTGTGACCTCTGGTTCTGGACTCCCCGACCATCGGGAACATCCTTCCTGCATCATATCTGTCTAGTCCTGTTAGAATTTTATAAGATCCCCTCTCATTCTTCTAAACTCCAGCGAGTACAAGCCCAATCGACCCAATCTCTCCTCATACATCATTCCTGCCATCCCAGGTATCAGCCTGGTGAATCTTCACTGCACTCCTTCCATGGCAAGAACATCCTTCTGCAGATAAGGCGACCAAAACTGCACACAATACTCAAGATGTGGTCTCACCAAGGCCCTGTACAACTGCAGCAAGACATCCTTGTTCCTGTACTCAAACCCTCTCGCTACGAAGGCCAACATACCATTTGCCTTCTTAACCGCCTGCTGCACCTGCATGCTTACCATCAGCGACTGGTGCACAAGGACGCCCAGGTCTCATTGCACTTCCCCTTCTCCCAATCTATTGCCATTCAGATAATAATCTGCCTTCCTGTTTTTGACACCAAAGTGGATAACCTCGCATTTATCCACATTAAATTGCATCTGCCATGCTTCTGCCCAATCACCCAACCTGTCCAAATCATACTGGAGTTTCTCGGCATCCTCCTCACAGCACACACGCCCACCCAGCTTTGTGTTGTCTGCAAACTTGGAGATATTACATCTAGTTCCGTCATCCAGATCATTAATATATATTGTGAATAGCTGGGGTCCAAGGACCGATCCCTGCGGTACCCCACTAGTCACTGCCTGCCACTCGGAAAAAGAGCCGCTTACTCCAACTCTTTGCTTTCTGGATGGAGGGGTCAGGGGTCAGGAGAAGATGGAGTGGTCAGGGGTCGGGAGATGATGAAGGTGTCAGGGGTCGGGAGATGGTGGAGGGGTCAGGGGCCGGGAGAAGATCGAGGGGTCGGGGTCGGGAGATGATGGAGGGGTCGGGTGTCGGGAGATCATCGAGTGGTCAGGGGTCAGAAGAAGATGGAGGGGTCGGGGGCTGGGAGAAGATGGAGGGGTCCGGGATCGGGAGGTGATGGAGGGGTCGGGGGCCGGGAGAAGATGGAGTGGTCGGGAGTCGGGAGAAGATGGAGGGGCCGGTTGCCAGGAGATGATGGAGCGGTCGGGGGTCGGGAGATGATTGTGGGGTCGGGGGTCAGGAGATCATCGAGGGGTCAGGGATCAGGAGAAGATGGAGGGGTCGGGGGGCCGGGAGATGATGGAGGGCTCGGGGGTTGAGAGATGATGGAGGGGTCGGGGGTCGGGAGATGATCGAGGGGTCAGGCATCAGGAGAAGATAGAGGGGTCGGGGGCCGGGAGTAGATGGAGGGATCGGGGGCCGGGAGATGATGGAGGGGTCAGTTGCCAGGAGGTGATGGAGCGGTCGGGGGTCGGGAGATGATCGTGGGGTCGGGGGTCAGGGGATGATCGAGGCGTCGGGGTCAGGAGAAGATGGAGGGGTCGGGGGCCGGGAGAAGATGGAGGGGTCGGGGGCCGGGAGAAGATGGAGTGGTCGGGGGCTGGGAGAAGAGCAAGGGGTCGGGAGATGATGGAGGGGTCATGTGTTGGGAGATGATCGACTGGTTAGGGGTCAGGAGAAGATGGAGGGGTCGGGGGTCAGGAGAAGATGGAGGGGTCAGGGGTCAGGAGAAGCTGGAGCGGTCGGGGGCTGGGAGAAGATGGAGGGGTCGGGTGTCGGGAGAAGATGGAGGGGTCGGGGGTCGGGAGATGATGGAGGGGTCGGGGTTTGGGAGATGATGGAGTGGTCGGGGGCTGGGAGAAGATGGAGGCGTCGGGGGTCTGGAGAAGATGAAGGGGTCGGGGGTCGGGAGATGATGGAGGGCTCGTGAGTCGGGAGATGATCGAAGGGTCAGGGGTCAGGAGAAGATGGAGGGGTCAGGGGCTGGGAGGAGGTGGAGGGGTCGGGGGTCGGGAGGAGGTGGAGGGGTCGGGGGTCGGGAGAAGATGGAGGGGTCGGGGGTCGGGAGATGATGGAGGGGTCGGGGGCCGGGAGAAGATGGAGGGGTCGGGGGTCGGGAGAAGAAGGAGGGGTCGGGGGTCGGGAGAAGATGGAGGGGTCAGGGGTCGGGGGCCGGGAGATGATGGAGAGGTCGGGGGTCGGGAGATGATAGAGGGGTCGGGGCCAGGAGATGATGGAGGGGTCAGGGGTCAGGAGAAGATGGAGGGGTCGGGGGGCCGGGAGATGATTGAGGGCTCGGGGGTTGAGAGATGATGGAGGGGTCGGGGGTCAGGAGATGATCGAGGCGTCATGTCAGGAGAAGATGGAGGGGTCGGGGGCCGGGGGAAGATGGAGGGGTCGGGGGCCGGGAGAAGTTCGAGGAGTGGGGGACGGAGATGTTGGTGGCGTCGGGGGTCAGGAGATGATGGAGGGGTCAGGGGTCGGGAGGTGATCGTGGGGTCAGGGGTCAGGAGAAGATAGAGGGGTCGGGGGCTGGGAGAAGATGGAGGGGTCAGTGGTCAGGAGAAGATGAAGGGGTCAGGGGCTGGGAGAAGAT
Source organism: Somniosus microcephalus (assembly GCF_052327205.1). NCBI lineage: Eukaryota > Metazoa > Chordata > Chondrichthyes > Squaliformes > Somniosidae > Somniosus > Somniosus microcephalus. The sequence goes on from NC_140993.1 coordinate 237,635,628, forward strand.
CGAAGAGTCGGGGTTCGGGGGAAGATGGAGGTGTTGGGGGTCGAGGGAAGATGGAGGTGTCGGGGGAAGATGGAGGGGTCGGGCCGGGAGAAGATGGGAGGGGGCCATAAGTGGCAAGAAGATCAGGGCCGGAGGAGGATTGGGGTGGGGGAGGGGGCCAAAGAGGATCAGGGTCCGAAGAGCAACACGGGGAGGGCCAGAGGAGGGCAATGATCGGAGGCCTCGTGGGGGAGTCTCCAATTGCCAGGAGTGGGTTAGGCAGGGACCCTGGATCCAGGAGGTCAGTGTAAAGGCACTTACCTCCTGAATCCAGCAGTCCTCGCCTTGTTGTAGCTGGCGGTTTTATGAGGTGCGCAAAACCCGACCAGCTAAAGTTAAAAACAAAATGGAGGTTAAAGCAGAGGCTTCCAGCCTCATTATAATACTTAAATAGGTGACCCACCTCCTGGGAGCGGGTTGGCTGCTCGCCCCCATCCTGCCTCCCATCCTGCCTCTGTTAAAAATGCAAGTGGACAGATTGGAGGTGGGTTCAGGTCAGGATCCCGATTTTTAACACTTTAACTACTCCCACGCCCCCTCAATTCACCCATTTTTTTAGGTTAAAATTCCCCCCAACATGTTAGTAGGCCAACAAATCACGAATTAAGTAAAAATTTTGAATTCAGAGGTCTCAAGTCATAGAAACATAGGAGATAGGAGCAGGAGTCGGCCATTCGGCCCCTCGAGCCTGCTCCGCCATTCAATGCGATCTTGGCTGATCATCCAATTTCAGTACCCGGTCCCTGCTTTCTCCCCATATCCCTTGATCCCTTTAGCCTTAAGAAATATATCCAACTCCTTCTTGAATATATTCAATGAATTGGCCTCTACTGCCTTCTGTGGTAGAGAATTCCACAGGTTCACCGCTCTCTGGGTGAAGAAATTCCTCCTCATCTCAGTCCTAAATGGCCTACCCCTTATCCTTAGACTGTGACCCCTGGTTCTGGACTCCCCGACCATCGGGAACATCCTTCCTGCATCTAGTCTGTCCAGTCCTGTCAGAATTTTATAAGTTTCAATGAGATCCCCTCTCATTCTTCTAAACTCCAGCGAGTACAAGCCCAATCGTCCCAATCTCTCCCCATACGTCATTCTTGCCATCCCAGGTATCAGCCTGGTAAATCTTCGCTGAACTCCTTCCATGGCAAGAACATCCTTCCTCAGGTAAGGCGACCAAAACTGCACACAATACTCAAGATGTGGTCTCACCAAGGCCCTGTACAACTGCAGCAAGACATCCTTGTTCCTGTACTCAAACCCTTTCGCTACAAAGGCCAACATACCATTTGCCTTCTTAACCGCCTGCTGCACCTGCATGCTTACCTTCAGTGACTGGTGCACAAGGACACCCAGGTCTCGTTGCACTTCCCCTTCTCCCAATCTATTGCCATTCAGATAATAATCTGCCTTCCTGTTTTTGCCACCAAAGTGGATAACCTCACATTTATCCACGTTATATTGCATCTGCCATGTTTTTGCCCAATCACACAACCTCCTCGTCACAGCACACTCTCCCACCCAGCTTTGTGTCATCTGCAAATTTGGAGATATTACATCTAGTTCCTATTATGCCCGTGTGTAATTGAGACACGGACTGCAGGAGCTGGTTACAACAAGTGTCTACTGAGTGGAGACAAAACTGGAACTACTATGCAAAGTTACTACACAGGCTTATATACAGGGGTGGTCACTACTGGTACTGCAGTATACAGGGGCTGCAGAATATAGTTCCTTCTGCAAAGTACATACACGACAATTCCTCCCCTTTTAGCTAAACAGTACATAACATTTGATTAATAATTAAATAACATATTTACAATTACACTTGCTAGATACATTAGCTGAAGTTAAGCTAAGTTCAGTCTTTGAGGAGGCTTCCTGATTCTGTCTGGATAACGCCTCTTTGGGGTATCCGGTTCTTCTGGCAAAGTTGATTCGGGATCAACGTCGTTGTTTGGTTCGTCTGCTTCCAATATCACCGATTCTGAGGTAGATGCAATTGGTACTTCGGTTCCATCACCAGGTGTATCGGATCGTGGTGTGGAATTGACGTTTTCCAGTGACTCCAGAATCTGGTCAGCATGGCGTCATACAATGCTCTCTCCAACGTCCACGGTATACATTAGAGGTCCTTGCCGTGTGCAGATCGTTCCTGGCTGCCATTTCTCTGTGCGGTAGTCCCGGGCCAAAACTGGTTGACCTATTTTGAAACTCCTGGTTGGCCTTTCATTCATATTCTGAAACTGCCTGTTCTCCACATCTCTTCTGATGTTTGGCTTAACCAAATCCAAGCGGCATCTTAGTCTTCGATTGAAGAACATCGTGGCTGGAGTTTGGTTGGTAACCGCATGTGTCGCATTCCGGTAGGCAAACAAGAAGTTATCCACCTTGTGTTGTAGGGGTATGTCTTCATTACACATTGCCTTGATAGCCTTCTTGAATGTTTGAACAAACCTCTCAGCCAATCCATTGCTGGCTGGATGATATGGGGCGGATGTGTAATGCTTAACACCATTGTTCTTTAAGAACCTCCGGAACTCTTCAGACACAAACTGTGGTCCATTGTCAGAGCAAATCTGTTCAGGCAGCCCATTTCTGGCGAATATGGTTCGTAAGACTGTGATAGTTTTTTCTGTGGTGGTTGAGGACATTTTTATTACCTCTGGCCACTTTGAATGGGCATCCACCGCAATTAAAAACATCGAGTCCATAAATGGACCAGCAAAATCAATGTGCACCTTTTGCCATGGAGATGAGGGCCGCTCCCATGGATGTAGAGGGGCTTGTGGTGGGGCGTTTTGGACCTTCTGGCATCCTGTACAGCTCTTGGTCATCTCTTCGATTTCTCTATCAATTCCCGGCCACCACACAAACGCTCTGGCTAAGTTCTTCATTTTTACCCCTCCCAGATGACCCTCATGAAGCTCATTGAGCACTCTATCCTTCAATTTGGTTGGAATTACTACTCTGGATCCACACATCAAGGTTCCTCTGCACACTGACAGCTGTTCTCTTCTCGGCGAGAATGCTGGCAGCAGTGATTCGCCATGTGCTGGCCATCCCTTCACCGTTAAATCATAGACCCTGGAGAGTGTCGGGTCATTTCGTGTTTCCTTTTCTATGTTTGCATTCGTCACAGGTAGACATTCGACTATGGTCGAGTGGAATATCTCCACAGGATCCACTGCAGGTGCTTCTTCCACCGTCGGCAACGGTAGGCGCGACAATCCATCAGCATTCCCATGCTGTTTAGTTCCTTTGTACTCGATGTCATATTGGTGTGCCCCTAGGAAAAGGGACCACCTCTGTAGCCGTTGTGCTGTCATTATCGGGACGCCCTTCTGAGGGTTGAAAATGGAGACAAGAGGTTGATGATCAGTAAGTAGAGTAAATTTCTGACTGTGCAGGTAGTGATTGAACTTCTTCACCCCCCACACCAGGCTGAGGGCCTCTCTGTCAATCTGGGCATAGTTACGCTCGGCTGAAGTTAACGAGCGTGACGCAAAAGCTATCGGCCTCTCTGAACCATCAAGGAGTTTATGTGACAGTACCGCTCCAATGCCGTAGGGAGACGCATCACACGCCAGTCTTATTGGTAGTGATGGGTTGTAGTGAGCCAATACTTCTCTTGAAGTGATTAGGTCTTTACTCTTCTGAAAGGCCCGCTTACATTCATCGCTCCATTTCCAAGCTACTCCAGTTTGTAGTAGGGCATTCAGTGGGTGCAGAATTGTGGACAAATTCGGCAAAAACTTAAGGTAGTAATTCACCAATCCGAGGAATGACCTCAGTTGTGACCCATTTTCAGGCGCTGGAGCCTTAACTACCGCTTCAATTTTGTCAGGGGACTTATGTAACCCCTCTTCGTCAATCACGTGGCCACAATACGATATCTGTTTCTTAAAAAACTCGCACTTGGGGCGATTGGCTCGTAGTCCGTGTTCTCTTAGTCTAGTGAGCACCTACTCTAGGTTGGCAAGGTGTTCACTGTCATTTTCACCTGTCACTAGGATGTCGTCCAAGTAACACTGGGTCCCTGGAATCCCTTGCAGGACTTGTTCCATCGCTCTTTGCCATATCGCCGGAGCTGATGCTACTCCGAATACCAGTCGATTATACTGGTAAAGACCTTTGTGAGTGTTTATCATGAGATACTTCCTAGAGGATTCTTCAACCTCCATCTGCAAATATGCTTGTGCTAGGTCAATTTTTGTAAAACGCTTCCCTCCAGATAGTGAGGCGAAAATATTTTCTATCCTCTGAAGAGGATACTGTACTGTGTGAAGGACTGGGTTCACCGTCACCTTGACGTCCCCACAGATGCGAACCTTCCTTGGCTCCTCAGACTTATTGTTTAATGTTTTTTTCATGACAGGAACGATGGGTGTCGCCCACTCGCTCCAGTCTACCTTAGATAACACGCCTGCATTCTCCAGATTCTCCAGCTCTGCCTCGACAGCTGGGCGAATTGCATACGGTACCGGTCTTGCTTTGAAAAACTTGGGGATTGCATTCTCTTCTGTTTTTATCGAGGCGGTTACGCCTTTAAGAGTTCCCAGTTCTTGATGAAATACCTCTTTAGCGTTAGCTAAGATTTCTGACAATCGTCCAGGTGTGACGTCGTCATCCTTTTTACCAGCCACAGTCAGTGCCTGAATGGAGTGCCAGTCTAAACCTATCTTTCTGATCCATTCACGTCCCAATAACGGTGGTCCACCATCTTGCAGTATGTACAGATACAAATTCTGTATTTCTTTGCTGCTGTATTCGACAGGCACCCTTATTTTCCCTCTGGGGTATACTTTCTGCCCCGTATACGTCTTCAAGACAATGGATGTCTCTTTCAAGGGTATGTGTGAGAATAGCCGCTCGTAGTCTCGTCGATTCATGACGGTCAGGGCTGATCCTGTATCCAATTCCATTTTGACTTGGGACCCTGCTATCGTGAGGGTGACCCACATGGTTCGGTGATCCTCTTTTGCGATTACATTGTGAAGTTTGAGACAGCTTAGTCTCTTGTTCCCGGATTCACTATCGCTCTTCTGGTCTTCGGAACTACTGTCCGTCATCTTTTGTACTTTCCTGTACTGTTCCTTAGTAGACTTTTTGTTGTCGTTAGTCTTCTTTCCAGACCTGCAAACTCATGCAATATGTCCCATCTTTCCGCATTGCCTGCATATTTTGTCCTTGAACCAGCAGTCCTTCTGGTCATGGGTTGTTCTGCCACAGCGATAACATTTTTCAAATCTCCATGTCATTTCATGGGTGCCGTATTCCTGTGGCTTTTGCTGTATTTCCGCAGCTCCCCTTGCTGCTGCTTCGTACGATACTGCCAAGCTGAAAGCCTTATCCAGCGTCAGCTCTTTCTCTGAGAGTAACCTCTTCTGGGTTCCTTCACTCAGGAGTCCACAGAAAAATTTGTCCCATAGAGTGTCTCAGTCCTGCTCCGAACTGGCAGTGCTTTGATAGCTTGCGTAGTTCCATAAGGTAATCAGCATTGCTCTCATCTTTATGCTGATTTCTCCTGTGGAATTTAAGTCTTTCTGCTATCAGCAGCAGTGTAGGATTTAGGTGTTCCTGTAGGATATCAACAATTTCGTTAAAACTCTTCGCCATCGGTTTGGCTGGAGTGATCAGGTTCCGCAATAGGCCGTACGTTCTTGCGCCCATTAAGTTTAGTAGTACCAATGCCTTTTTCTCATCGGCTACTTCGTTTGCCTTGCAATATACTTCGACTCTTTCCACATACGTGGTCCAGTCTTCTATTGCATTGTCGTAGGCAGTGATATTGCCAGTCTTCGGCATCTTGGAAATCTAAGATGGCGCCTCCCGCGCTTTCTGTCTTCCCCGCTGCTGCTAGCGCTGTTGCTGGCATTTTTATGCCTTGATGGCGATGCCCTATGGTCTTCGCGCACTTCCCCCCGCGCTGCTGCTAACGCCGCTCTCTGTGGTCCCCGTGGCAAACTGCAGCCCCTCGCGGCTTTCTGCGCTTCTAATTTCTTTTATTTTCCCGTCGTCAGAGCAAACCCTACGGGACACTTTCCTCCCTCTTCTCGGGTCTGTACACTGCCCGGCTTCGTAGCACCGGCCGCGCCCTGTGTGCTCCACCCTCGCTCTCTCTCTCCTCTTCCCGACAACGCTGCTCGGCCCCGTTGAAAAGCCACCCGATCGAGCTCTAGCCCGCCGCAGCCCAGGAAGGATCAGTGTACTACCTGCCACCAGCCCGATTAGCTGGAACACCATAGACAGGATAACCAAGCCCTGCTCTCGACAGCCTCTCCTGCAATCTTCAAATCCGATGAATCAGAGGCGGTTGCCCACGGTCGACGCTCGTTTCTGCTGTTTTTTTTTGTTTTGTTTTTCTTTCGTTCCTTCTTCCTTCTGGCCTCGACCTCTGACAACTTCGCTTCAGGTGGTGCAGACTGTAGGTAAGTTCGGATCTGCTCGTCGCCAGTATTATGTCCATGTGTAATTGAGACACGGACTGCAGGAGCTGGTTACAACAAGTGTTTACTGAGTGGAGACAAAATTGGAACTACTATGCAAAGTTACTACACAGGCTTATATACAGGGGTGGTCACTACTGGTACTGCAGTATACAGGGGCTGCAGAATATAGTTCCTTCTGCAAAGTACATACACTACAGTTCCCTTGTCTAGATCATTAATATATATTGTGAATAGCTGGGGTCCAAGGACCGATCCCTGTGGTACCCCACTAGTCACTGCCTGGCACTCGGAAAAAGACCCGTCGCTATGATAGTGGCTGAACCCCAGGCTAATAGCAATCTGATGACCTCATGGGTCCCTAGGGACCTTCTTTTGGAAACATATCTTGCAGATATGGCAGCGCAAACATTATCAGCTAATGTTACAATGGAAAATATGTAAGAACTGTTCTTGTAAATCATATGTTTTACCAAATATTTCATGTTTTTCTGTCAATGCAGTTATTGTTACAGAAACAAAATCAGCACTTCAGGATCTGAATTCAGATCACCTTCACATTGTAAAACAGTTTTAATTGGACAGAACGATAGCAGTGCTTACCGCAGCGAGGCATTGTGCATTATGACCCACAAGCATATTTGTACCTAATTGCACTTTTAAAATCTCGATACATGCTGTACGTGAAATTTGGAGTGGTGTGTACATAGATTAAACTCACTTTTTATTCCTCTTTCGTGAACAAAGGGAGAAAAGGGCCTCCTGACTGCCCAGAGGGCAGAACTGATAACAGAACACCTCCTCCTTCTGAAGATATACAAGTGACTTTACAGCTGCCAGAACCAAACGCCCTGGACAGAACTCTTGTCCTTAACCCCGTCTGTCATCTGATGGATACAGCGAGTCAAGTCAAAACTTGTTCATGGCTGGCTAAGAATTTATCATTACCTCACTTAGTCGCTGTAAGAGGAAGCAGTTCTTACTTTCTGGGCTACCATGTAATACTGGCACCAAAGTGTAACTGTGCACTCTCTAAGAAGGTGCCTTTTGTTGCCTATTGAACAGACAGTTTGAATAGGTGACACATGCAAATTTGCCTCCAGGCAGCAAAGGAGCTGGCCACCTGCATGTAAAGTGAGGGAAGCTGCACAAGAACACCTATCCTCTCAAACTGTTTTATGTGCAGAAATATTTACTAAAACTAGTTCTCATAAGACAGCCATGCTTTTGCTTGGGGGTTTCCTGTTTGATGGAAATTGTGCATAAAGGAACACAACTTACAAGAGATCTTTGTCACATGACTGCAGACAGACTCTAACAAAGGGAATATTCCTAACACAAAAACCATGGAATCTGGTAATATAGCATAACTTGGAGAAGACAAAAAGTTAGTTTAGAATTCCCCCCTCCCTTGTAATTTCCCTCCCTCCTGAAATTTGCCAGGGATGTAGTTCAGGCGCATAGCTCCCCGGTACCTAGTCCAACTGTCGATATTAATAATAAAAACAGAAAATGCTGGAGATACTCAGCAGGTCAGGCAGCATCTGTGAAGAGAGAAACAGAGTTAATGTTTTAGGTCGATGACCTTTCGTCAGAACACAGAACGTTTCATCGACCTGAAACATTAACTCTGTTTCCCTTTTCACAGATGCTGCCTGACCTGCTGAGTATCTCCAGCATTTTCTGTTTTTATTTCAGATTTCCAGCATCTGCAGTATTTTCTTTTTGTGTCGATATTAATGTCTGAGACGGGACACCAAGATCTAGATATTCCTCTTGCCAGGATTGGAGGCAATAATGTCGGTTTGAAGGTTGGGTTTTGTGCCCACCCAGTTTAATCATTGGCAAATTTCTGAGCGTTCACCATTGGACATGGAGGAAAATGACTACTGCTGCTAGAGATAGGTGTCTGCAGAGGCTTAAAGCCTCTATTTTTACAAAATGTTTCCTGCCTCGGATGAATTGGCAAATTCCACCCTTGTGGTGCCAATCCATTGCCTAGCATTGCATTACCGATCCTTTTTTGGTAATTGACGTATTTCCTGGAGATGCACATACCCAAGCAAAGCTAGTCATCCACATTGGCCTCATCACCTCCCATTGTTGCTAAGGTGATAATGTTGGAAAATGTACTGTCTGATGTCATTCTGTCATTGTCGTCTAATTTGAATGCAACAATGCACCCACCCATTCGGGCAGGTGCGTCGGACGTTATTTCTAGTGGAAAATACAACCAACATAATGGGTCACTGACCAATTGTGCACCCTCACCTGCTCTGTTACCACTGCTAAAGAGGAGGAAAATCCTGCCTTGAGTAACAGAAAGAAAGACTTGCATTTACATAGCCTTTCACAACCTCAGGATGTCCCAAAGCGATTTACAGCCAATAAAGTACTTTTGAAGTGTAGGCACTGTTGTAATCAGGTTCCTATTCAATTGTGGGGGCATCACAACCAAGCCTAATATTGCGTTATCTGGCAAGTACACACATGCACTTCCCAGTAGAAGTCACTGGATAATGATGAGTGGAATCATTGGGCCCATTTTTCCTCTGTTCCACCTCATTTGCACTGGTTCTTATTCATCCCTGTATAAAACAGGCCTCTAGGGTTGCTATGTGTCATGGCAAAGCAGAAGAGAATTTAAAGGGTCTAGTTTTTCTATGTCTATGATGCTACGTAAATGCAAGTTGTTACAGATTCAATGTTAACAGATGCCGTTAAAACATTATTTCTCAGTCACTTTTGTTGTTTCTTTTTGCTGTTATCAATTACTTTCTCATGTGCCTTTGTGCCCTTTGCTAAGTGGTTCCCCCCCTCCCCCCTCCATTTCAGATAGGGCACAATGACGTTCCCATTGGGATTTTCACTTTTTCTGCTTCTTGGAAGAAGAGGAGCAACAGATGCCAGGCTGGTGAAGTTGCACTAAAGGTGCCTGGCACCTACCCACCGATACCCCCACACCAGAGTATACAGTCAGAGGCGCTTTTCACATTTTGGATTCCAAATAATGGTGCGACGGAGAGACCTTGGTCTAACAAATATTAAAAATGCTACTATTGAGCTAAACTTAGCTCTCAAAGGGTTAAATTCACAGGATAACAGGGCTAGATTAGGTTTCAGACTGGGCATCTGGACCAGCCTCCTGGAGACAATGCAAGATAGTTTGACATTCCGGTGATCATTCACACTCATTGTTCCTACAACAACTCTATTCATTGGAACTCAGCAGGGGTCATTGCCAAGTTAGGTTGCTGGATTCTGTTCTGGGGGGTGGGGGGTGGTGGCTGTGATCAGTCTGACTAAAAGTTGCCACTGGAGTCAAGCTTTTAGGTAACAGAAAGAGCTGCAAAAGCAGGGGGCAGTCTGGCAGCAAATTGCTGTGAATTTTTTTAAATAGACACGAAAATACAGGTAAAGGAGGTTCGGCGGTGGACTGAATGCAGAGGAGTTATTCTGTTCAAGTCGAATAGCACATGCATTTAGATGAAGTAGGGCAGGAGGAGGCTCATGTGGAGCATAGTCACCGGCATAGACCAGTTGGGCCGAAAAGCCTGTTTCTGTGCTGTAAATTCTATGTAATTCTATGTAAAAATATTAAATAAACTGAAGTGGGATAACATAGCATTTTCATTATTTTTATATTTTTATATCAATACGTAAAGGTAAGTTTCACCAATTGATCAAAGTGAATTCGATCATAACAGCCCTTAATTTTCTACGTCACACAATCATTCTAGTTTACCACTGGTGACACCTGTAATGATGTGGAGATGCCGGTGTTGGACTGGGGTGGACAAATGTGAGAAGTCGCACAACACCAGGTTATAGTCCAACAGCTTTATTTGAAATCACAATCTTTCAGAGCACTGCTCCTTCGTCAGGTGAAGTGAAGAGATGCATATAGGCACAGCATATTTAGTCAGAGAACACTGCCAGATGATTACAGGTAATCTTTCTAACTTCACCTGATGAAGGAGCAGCGCTCCGAAAGCTTGTGATTTCAAATAAAGCTGTTGGACTATAACCTGGTGTTGTGTGACAGCTGTAATGTTAGCCAAACAGCTTTACACAGATGGATAAAGCAAGTCATGGATGCCATGTTTATTTACAGCTAGCAAGTTCAACTTGCAGCAACATGAAAGGGCACTGCAATTTTATTGGGTGGCAGGATTCCCCACAGTCCAAGCAATTATTGATTGCACCGATGTGGTCACACGAGCTTGTAGCTTTTAAAAGCTCTTTAGAATAATTTGTCTGTGACTACACAAACCACTCTGGGTCCAGGTATATTGTGTATCAGTAAAACAGTCCGTGACTACACAAACCACTCTGGATCCAGGTATATTGTGTATCAGTAAAACAGTCCGTGACTACACAAACCACTCTGGGTCCAGGTATATTGTGTATCAGTAAAACAGTCCGTGACTACACAAACCACTCTGGGTCCAGGTATATTGTGTATCAGTAAAACCGGTTTATTAAGCATTAAACATCCAGTACAAAGAAGTAATACTTAACAAGAAGATAGTCGCAGTCTGTTCATTGAACCCCGGCATTCCTTCCGAGTGACTGTTTAACTCTTGCTGTGTTCTGTTGACTGAAGCTTCTCATCCTCTGGTTTCGCGCTGCCTTCAGTGTTCAATAGCTGTTCCTTTATACCTTTTATTCCCTTCAAAATACATAGCAACTTGCTGCTGCTTGGGCTAGCTCACCATTTTGACCTTCACAAGTATGATCTATGATTCCCTCCCCTTTTCTTGTCACTCATCTTATGACCTTGTTAGTTCCGCTAAGCCTATTTCTGTGCATAACAAACTACCCTTATCTAAAAACTTCACTTTACAGAACATCCTTGAGGTGTTTTCTAAACAGTTTGGGCTAGATTTTCAGTTGCTTGCGCCAGCAGTTAGCGCCTTAAGAGAAGTGATTTCCGGGCGCTATGCGTGTAGCGCCCGGGCGCAGCGCAGTTTGCGCCCCGCCCCAAATTAAGTTGCCCGTTAGCGCCGGCGCAAAGTTTAGCGCCCGCCCGGATGCGCGCGCATAAAATGACGTCACATCCTCGTGCAACGCCCTTTGGCCGCCCCGATTGCAAACTTCAGTCGGACCGCCCCATTGTGCGGCGGGCGGCCGGAGCGTTTGGAAAAAGGAACGCAACACAACCAGCGCGGGCCCCGGGGGGCGCTAATTAAAGGGAACGTCCTCTCCAGTATAAAGGCCATCCTTTTTTCAGAAAACAGTCTTGTGCAACGCATTTCTGGAGACACAACAAGGAGGATAGCTAACTGGTTTCAAGCAGCAAGAGGCAGGTATTTTTGGACTCAGGCAACAGCGCTGCAAGTGGCCATTTGGAAATTAGAGTGTTTGCCAGGATTTGATGGGGGTTGCATGGGGTGCCAACGCGGAGCTGCAGCTCCATGTCCGTAGGGCTCGCAGACGCATTGTGAGAGGGGCAGCCCTGGCTAGAGGCAGAGGGGGCTACAGGCGTCGGCCACGTAGGCCTTACCCAGTCAGGCTATACCGCCAGCAGCGCTCCTACCTAAACATGAGTGCCGCGCGATGTGTTAAAAGGCTCCGATTCCGAAAGGGGGTGATTGCAGAGATCTGCCACCTGCTTCGCCGAGATCTGCGGCCAAAGCTCAGGTGCAGGACGTCTCTGTCGGTGGAAGTGAAGGTGACGGTGGCATTGAACTTCTATGCCACCGGCTCCTTCCAATACGCTGCTGGGGACATAGCAAACATCTCCCAGTACGGCGCGCATCGCTGCATCCGCCAGGTGACCGAAGCACTGTTCAGAAGGAGAAGCCAATTCATCTCCTTCCCCATGGCCCTGGAGAGCCAGCATCAGCACGCATTGGGATTTTCCAGACTCGGGGAATTCCCCTTGGTGCAGGGCGCCATTGACTGTACGCATGTGGCTTTGCGGGCCCCTCTGGAGCATGGCGAGCAGTATCGCAACAGGAAGGGCTACCATTCTCTGAATGTGCAGCTGGTCTGTGACCACAAGCAGCGCATCATGGCAGTCAATGCCAGCTTCCCAGGCAGCAGCCACGATGCCTTTATCCTGCGGCAGAGTACTGTGCATGACATGTTCCAGGCACAGCCTCCCCCAAGAGGATGGCTACTCGGGGACAAAGGCTATCCTTTGTGCACCTGGCTCATGACCCCGCTCCGCGCGCCCAGGACCGCTGCTGAAGAGGCCTACAACGAGAGCCATCAAACCACCCGCAACATCATCGAGCTAACTATTGGGGTCCTCAAGCAGCGGTTCCGCTGCCTTGATCGCTCCGGAGGAGCTCTCCAGTATTCGCCGGACCGGGTCTCCCAATTTGTGGTGGTTTGCTGCATGCTACACAACCTGGCTATCCGCAGGACTCAGGCACTGCCACCTGACGTTGGACCAGCACCTCAGGAGGAGGAGCAGGAGGAGCATGAGGAGGAGGAGGAGGAGGAGGAGGAGGAGCAGGAGTACGTTCCCAGGAGGGAGCGACCAGGGCCAAGGGCCGCACGACGCCACCTTATTACACGGTACTTCTAAGCCCCCTGTCAGGGAATGGCCAGGGGCCATGAGGGAAGATGAATGCAGCCGCTCCGCAAGCCCTCAGCCGGCGAAGCCAACAAACACTAAGAAGAACAACCATGGAGACTGCATGAATAAAGATAATTTTTTATTAAACAAAAATGAAAAGCCCTTCCCACATGAATCCCCAAAAACAATAAACGGGCCCCACAAAAAGCCCAACAAACGACTCACTCCCACAAACTGGGGAGGAGCCACTCCACCTTTATTGAAACCGGGCCTCAACGTCGGCCTAACGCAAAAAAAAAGCCCTCCAAAAGCACAACCATGGGCAAAATAAAGATGGCCACCGCCATATTAAAGGAAAGCTGGCCACACCCTCTACTGAGTGGCCCGCGAGGGCGAGACCTTGGCCAGCATTTTGCCTCCCCTGCCCTGCCTGCTGCTCCTTCGCAAGCTCTGCCCAGTGGCTGCTGCGAGGCTGGGGGAAGGCGCCTGAGGCTCAGATGCCCTTCCGCCAGATGCCGCTGGGGGGCGGCCTACACGGCGTTTGGGCCTCGAGGGGCCGTCTCCTGAGTGGCGCACCTGAGCCTGGCCACCATCAGCTGCAGCCGCTTGCCCTTGACGCCCCAGAGGGGGAATGGCGGCGACGGATGGCGCAATGTGGGCCAGCTGGCGTCTGGGATGCGCTGGCTGGTGCTGTGGCGCGGTGGCACTCGGCCGGGCCCGCACTGCAGGATCCGCAGCAATCAGCCGACGGCCGGCTTGCTGGGATGGTCCAGCGCGGCGCCTGCCCTGGCGATGCCTGCCTGAGACAGTGCGTGTGGCAGCAGTGAGTGGCCCTGTGGTCCTGGTGTGCGCGCGCATCACATCCGCCAGGGTCTTGACGGCATCAGTTAGCATGCGGCCAGTCGCGGCAGTTGCTGCCCCGAACTCGCGCACACTGGTCGCCAGCGACTCGATGGCCTCAGGCATGCGCCCCACCACGCTCATGAGCTCCGTGTGGCGCCGGTTCGAGTCGTCGGCCATCTGATCGAGCTTCCGCACCTCCTCCGAAGTGAAGGTGTCCGGACTGGAGTCGCGACTCTCCCGCTGGGGAGGAGGGGGCCGAACTAGGGGACCCTTGCCGCGTTGGTGACGGCGAGTGTGCCGAGCAGCAGCACTCCCCTCTGATCCTTCCCCCCTTTGGGGGGAAGGCCGCGGGCCACGCGCACGGCTGCTGGGTGGCTGGACGCCACTGGTCCCAGAAGCTGCATTGCCCTGCGACAGTTCCTCCAGGCACTCGTCCAGTGAGGAGGTGTCGAGCATTTCCTCCTCTCCTGCGGGATGTGACTGTTCCCCCGAAGGTCCGGCTTGCTCCTCCTCCTCCTCCTGGTTGGAGGTGCTGTCACTGGCAGCCTCAGGGTCCTGGTCGTCACCAGCTGAAAGCAGGAATGCACAAGAGTAGCTTCAGAGTGAGGAGACGGCGTCAGCGAGGGAGTTAGGACTGGTGGGATTCAGCGCATTGGTGGGACAGTGGCAAAGGAGGTAGCTCGGATGGGCCAGTGCGACGCGAGAGGGCCAAAAGGCGAGGTCCTTACCATTGCCGGGCAGTGGAGGGTCGGATACACCGCACGCTGTGGGGACAATCACACGTGCTCCCATGAGCACACACACGCGCTCCTCCAGCCGAGTGAGCTTCTGCAGCTTGGCGCGGCCACCCCTGGCACGGGCCTGTCGATTAAACGCTACTTTAGCCTGCAAGAGAAAGGACGGGCTGTAAGTGCGCAGTGAAGCCCTGATGTAGTGTGCACTGCCTCCCATGGTGGAATAGCTTGGACAGAGTGAAGCCCTGATGTACTGTCCACTGCCTCCCATGGTGGAATAGCTGGGCCAAAGTGTAGAGTGCCGAATGGCCATTTGATGCTCATGACTGTCCCAATGCTGCTGGCTGAGGGCTGGCCAAAAGGACTTTCAGGTCCCTTTGCCCATCATGTCAGGTGTACATGCAAGAATGAGGAGGAGACTGGAAAGGCTACTCACCCTCACAATCCTGGTCAGATCGTTGTATTTCTTACGGCATTGTGTGTGGGTCCTGGGGGCCTCGCCGGTGAACGTCACCCTCTGGGCGATCTGCTTCCAGGCTTTGGTGTAGTCGTGGTGGGTTGGATTCCTCCCACTGTCTGGAAACAAGATCTTGCGCCTCACCTCCAGAGCTGTGACCATTATGTCCAGATCACCCTCTGAGAAGCGCAGGGCACGCTGACGGGCCTTCTCTGGCGTTGCCATGACTCCCTGGGGCTGAGCAGTAGTGTTGAGGCCTCTTTGCAAGGCTGCAGTGTGCAGGGCGTGGCAGCAGACCAATTCGTCCCTTCCCCCTTTAAGAGCTGGTCGGCACCACGGGGTCTGCTGTCAGTGCAAAAATGACCGCACCCGTGCTGCGCCCCGCCTGGGCGCTATCCCTCTGGACCGCCGGCTTAGCGCCTAAAGAGAGTAGTGGAACGCCTCTTTTAGCGCTCCACCAACCTCTTAGGGCGAAGCCACTGAATTCCCGGCAACGGGGCGCTACTTTGGGGCGGGCGCTAACTTCGGGCGGGCGCTAAGGTTAGCGCCCCAAAACTGCCTATACTGAAAATCTAGCCCTTTGTCTATTCTGCTGTTTCTAAAATGAAGGCACCAACTACTATCTCTTTTCCATAACATTACCGAACTCCATGTCCCCGACAGTCTCCGTGTTCACTTAGCACTACATTCCATTACTTCAGTAATTTAAAACAGAGGTTTTTAGTCAGGTTGGCATAATTTTCCCATCCTGCTTTGGTCTCGGCCATTCACCATTTTATATAGGCTTTTTAGGTTTTTAGCATACAATTTCACATATTATAGTTATATAAAAATGGTTATAGAATCTTAATAATGTTTACTAAATCCTACAGGTACACTCTATCCTACAGATCCCTACCTTGAGGGCGAGGCATTTTGCCGACCCCTGAAAACTAAAATCTTACATATGGGTTTGTTCTCCCACATTTATGTAACTCTAAGATATTCTGGGCTGTGATCATATTTAAATGCGATCGGGTTTTGTACATTAGGTGTTTCAGGTAGCAGGTGTAGAATAGTAAGCATATCAGTACTACGAGTTGGGTTATAACCAGTACATGGGAAATTATCCTAATCCAAGGAGGAATTTCCTTGTTTGTCCCTATAATGTATTATTAGTCCTAACAATTTTTGACTCCCTAACTTGTGGCATTTGTGTTTAACTGGGTAGATCTTAATCAAACTTCTGATCTTATATAGTTCAAAGTCTTACTACATGGGTTACATATATCAAATACACTATCATTACAAGTTGGAGAACTACCAGAGCATGTGAAATAATATGAACCTAAGGGTGTGCTGATGTATTAAGCCCAATATCCCACCAGTGTGAGTCGTCCCCTATGCTGTCAATTTCAATATCTATTCTCGAGTTGTCTTGCTCCAAAACATAAAAATGCCTTAGGGAGGAATTCAGTCGCATCATGAGCTCACTGAAACCCTCAAACAACAGGGGAATGTAGTATCCAAATTGTGCCACATAATTGTGCAGCTCATACTTAAAAATGTGTTGGTTGATGGGACAGGTCCTGTTAAGCATGGTCGTTGCAGTAGTAGTGACACAGGAGGCACCACCAAAATCACCTCATACTGGATTCATACTGATTTTTCCCACGCTCTGTTTTCTACAAAACACAATTATTACAGTTACAAATTAAATTCAGTCTTACAATCGTTTCACGCGACATTACAGTTTAACATCTAATCAACAAATCATGGACTTAAAAGATTCCCCAGATCTCTTTTACTCGTATCCATCTTGTGGATAATTCTTGCTAATATGATTTCTCCCTAGCCTCAATTGTCCCAATCCAAATTCTTCAACTTCAATTTCAATCCCTCTAACAGGTACCAGTGTGTTTAACGCTATTCTGATTGTTTCATTAATTAGATAGTTTCTCAATAGAGTATGTGTCAATGCTTTAAAAGTTGTCTCACTCTCTTGAGCCACATTAACCATTTCATGTCTTGCTGTTGTCAAGTAACTGAATGGCCTAGAAATTCACTAGCCTTAGCGCCGCTTGTGAGGCGCTAGAGGGACTAGCGCCAGAGTTATGGCCAGTTTAAAAATTCCCTGGGGCCCTAAATCGGCGTTGCACCGGTAGCGCTGCGCCGGCACCGATGACGTCATCGGTGTGCGCAGCGTCCCGGTTGCCGTGGTAACCCGCCCGAACTCCGAAATTGAGTTGCGGCCGCCTCGCCCGTGGCAGCCGCAAGCAACGTTCTGGCAGAGGTGCCTTACTCCAGTTTGCGCCGGCGCATTAAAGGCCCCGCGGCAGCCGGCCACTTTCCCGCCGGCCGCCTGCCCGCAGCTCCCTCCCCGGACTTCTCCCCCCCCCCCCCCCCGGAACAGATGCAAGCCCGGCACTTGTCCGAGGTGCCGGGCTCATTTTTAAGCTGATTTGCGCGGGCCGCGGCCGGGTGCAGGCAGCTCCTCCTTAACGGGAGGAGGAGGCCTGCACGTCCCCAGCCTGCCGCACCGCATCGGGTGCCGCAGCGCCGGAATTGCGGCGCGAAACGGCAGTTAGCGCCGATGTACCGCCGCAAAGACCCTTCAGTAGCGCCGGCAGCCGTTTGGGCGCGGTGCCACTGAATTTTTGGCGCGCGCAGGGTACTTAGCGCCGGCACTAACTTCCGGCGCTAAAGCCCTGGCTAAGCCAAAACCCAATTTCTAGGCCAACATGTCTAAGACCCATTCTTCAGTGCAAATTCACCATGCATTTCCAGAAGATAATTGCTTCATACGTAACAAATCACATTTGCACACTCATATCGGCATCTCAATATCATGCCACACGTGTCCTCCAATACGAGCCATTCTCAGGCTTTCAGGTATCTTATCAAAAGATTGTAGTCGTTTGGAAATCTTTGCTCATCTTCCTCTGCATGGTCCCGATGTCTTGGGTAGTTGCCGGACTATCAAATTCAGTTTCCTTAAAGGTTCATTATAGGCAGGGACACAAATGTCTCCAAGAGAAAGCTATCAATTTATTACTCTTAACTACACTTTCCTTACTTTCACGAGAAAGTTTTGAAAATTCCCATTCGGTAATGTAATTCTCCTGTTTCAATCTTACACCCTCAATCACTTCCCTTTAATTACCATTCATATCTCATTCATGAGCCCTGGAGAAATTTTACTGTCCAGTACAATATTTAAGATTGAAAACATAGATCTTGGCCTAGAAATTGGGTTTTGGCTTAGCCAGGGCTTTAGCGCCGGAAGTTAGTGCCGGCGCTAAGTACCCTGCGCGCGCCAAAAATTCAGTGGCGCCGCGCCCAAACGGCTGCCGGCGCTACTGAAGGGTCTTTGCGGCGGTACATCGGCGCTAACTGCCGTTTCGCGCCGCAATTCCGGCGCTGCGGCACCCGATGCGGTGCGGCAGGCTGGGGACGTGCAGGCCTCCTCCTCCCGTTAAGGAGGAGCTGCCTGCACCCGGCCGCGGCCCGCGCAAATCAGCTTAAAAATGAGCCCGGCACCTCGGACAAGTGCCGGGCTTGCATCTGTTCCGGGGGGGGGGGGGGAGAAGTCCGGGGAGGGAGCTGCGGGCAGGCGGCCGGCGGGAAAGTGGCCGGCTGCCGCGGGGCCTTTAATGCGCCGGCGCAAACTGGAGTAAGGCACCTCTGCCAGAACGTTGCTTGCGGCTGCCACGGGCGAGGCGGCCGCAACTCAATTTCGGAGTTCGGGCGGGTTACCACGGCAACCGGGACGCTGCGCACACCAATGACGTCATCGGTGCCGGCGCAGCGCTACCGGTGCAACGCCGATTTAGGGCCCCAGGGAATTTTTAAACTGGCCATAACTCTGGCGCTAGTCCCTCTAGCGCCTCACAAGCGGCGCTAAGGCTAGTGAATTTCTAGGCCCAAATGTTCTCACTTGTTCCAAGTTGTTTTGTCATTCCAAAATTATCCCAAAATCCAAACAGCAGTATTGTTGAACTGACGGGTTTTATCAATGTCCAATTTCATTTCTATCAATTTATCTTATCAATTCCAATTTCAGAAACAAGTAATTCCCAGGCTAGATGGTTTACATGGTGTTTTAACATTAGAGACAGAAGTGCTACAATTAGTTTACAAGGTAACTTCCATATAACAAAAGAAAGAAGAGAATTGTGACCCTGTTTAAGAACCCAAGGGGTTAATTTATCAAATCATAATTTTCCTTCTGTCACTGTGGGGAAATGTTAACTTAAATTAAGAAACTTAAATTTAATAATGTCCAATATCTTTAAATTTCATTCAGCAATACTAAAGTTGTTGCTTGGTGAACTTAAACAGCTGTCAGTGGAAAGGGTTAACTCGTTTGCAGGTTTTAAGAAGGCAGAGCAAATCATTGTCTGGCGCACGCAATTGCGTCACTTCACGTAAATTAAAAAAACTTTCCCAATCGAGAAAGACAGTTGTGTTTTCACACTTTAGCTAAACACAAACAGAAAAAACAAAACAAAATAACACATGCTTGCAGAAAACAGTAAATTATGTCATATTTCTTATTGTCCTTTCTTCAGATGCCTTTCCAAAATACTGTAAAAACATTGAATACAACTGGAGAAAAATTAGTTTTCACATTTAAACAAATCAAATTAAACTGCCTTGGAAATTTCACCATAGCAACCGCGACTCCAAGGTTAAATTTTAGACTGAAACTTAATCTTTTGTTAAACAAACTTTATGTTGTTCTTCTCAGTTTTTCCATATCCAGCAGGGAGTTTTCCATGTGGCTACAGGGGCTGCCCTAGGTCAATGCCTACACCCATCTCACTGTACTGCTCATTTGCAATTACATCTCACCATAATGCAAGTGAGTGATAGCTTTCCTTGGAGCTGCTACAAGGTCTTCATTTTTAGGAACTCCACAGTGCCAACACACTTCAACTCAGAAATGCAAGTCTCTGGGTGACTCCTGGAGGATCAAGACTAACCTCTACATCCATGTCATCATGGATCACTCCACTGATCGATCTGGAGGAGCCCTACAGTTTAGTCCAGCTAAGGTCTCAAGGAGTCAGGTCCTTGAATCCTGCGTGCTGCATAACTATGTCTTACTATGAAGCCTCCTCATGGAGGTGCCAGGCACTGAAGGCCTCCACAGGGGTTCAGCAAAAAAAAGTAGCAGCAGCAGCCTGAAAAGGATGTGGTGGACAACCCATTGTTGGCTGCAAGACACATTCATGCCACTTTAACATATAACGGGTCTCATTAACATATATGCGGTGGACTATAGGTGGCAAATAGCTGACCCGCTGCAGGCCAACTCCGGGCTGACGCAATATTGAGCAGCTCAGAGGCCAACCTGGCCAGAAAAAAGATAGATCTGGTGAAGATTTGTGATTATGGAGAGGGGGGAGCCTGGGATAGCAGCGGCCCACATTCTTCTTATGGAGCCTGGAGGAGGGCTCCTTCTCCTCCTAAACCTACTAAGGAAAAATTAACACCTATCTTACAGGGCGGCAGAGCAGGAATGGCCAGTAAGTCAACTACCTCCATTTTAACTCTGCTACCACGCCATTTCCATCAGGCGCAGTGAGTTACAATCTCCCCTCCAGGCCTCTGTGGCAGCAGTCTAAGCATCCACAGAGGAAGCACATGCTTCCCTTAGGGCCTTTGTTGCAGTGGCTTCTGCTGAAGATGTCCCTGGAGCTGACACACACTCCAGAATGGATTACACTGCTGCAAAGCTAACCAGAATAGTACTGCATTTGCAGACAGTGGACCCCTCCACGAGAGCCACCATCTGCAGCGCCCTGTCTGACATGGTCCCCAGTGCCTGCACATGAGAGATTGTACCTTTGGATTCTGCAATGGTGGGTGACATATTCTGACCCTCCAGTCAGCAATGTCTTCTTCCTCATCTACCACAAGAAGGTGTTCTGCTCACTCATGATCTTTGTGTTACACCCCTCTGGCTCACTCTCTAATTCCCCCAGAGTAGATGTCACTGGACTGGTGGTTGTGAGGGAGAGAGTGAGTGGCAGTGTGTACTCTGAATTGCTGGCAGGTTCAAATGCACTGAGGCCTGGCTCTGCCTCTTTCAGTAGATTTACAGGAGGAAAAGAGGGAAAGAGGTCAGAGTAGGTTGTGAGGAGTGACATGAAAGTTTCACAATATAGTACACTGACGGATAATGTCGGTCGATAAGCAACAGAAGCAGAAGTTCATGACGAAACAGTAGCTGGCACCTGCCTTTAATACGTCCCTGTTTTTGACCCATGCTATCTCCTCTCTCCCCAGGGTTTGGGGTTCTTCATCGCATGGGATGAAAGATTGGAGATTTGGAGAGCGCCACCCGTCACAGGGTTCTGCCTTGTGTTTTGACCTGGAAAAGAAAGCAAAATGTGAAAATTACCATAACATACAGTAAAACCCAGGTGTTAGCATGTAGCCCCTAATAGATGTGATGACAGATGCATGCATCAAGCTATTAGATTCCAATTTTTAGTAAAGTGATTGTATGTAAGCTTGCGAGTGACGGAACACTTCCAGGTGAAGACTGGATGTGTAAAGAGCAGCAAGCAGCCTCCTGGGCATGGATGGTAAGCAACTGAAGCACGTGGACAGTGTGAGGTTTGTAAGTGGCAGAGATGCTTAGTGCTGTGCTCTTTTGGGAAATATTGCTGGCTCCTCTTATCTTGCTTGACCTCAGAAGGTCATTAACCTTTTTACAGCCATTCATGAAGTCTTTGAGGTACCGTTGCTCTGGCTACCACCTTCCCACTGCCCCGAGCATCTCTCTCTGGGAGCCTGTGTTGCTCTGCATCAAACAGGGCCTCCTTCCGCTATTGCATGGCAGAACCTGGGGGCTCTCTGCCCTCCTGCAGAACTCACAGACATTTTGCAGAGAGCAACCTTTGTGCTCTTCTCAGTCCATTATGCTGGTTGTCTGCCCTTTAAGCTGTTGCAGGCTTTTAAATACTGGTGAACCCCCTGAAAACTACAACAGAGTCATAGAACCATTGAATAGTTACAGCACAGAAAAAGGCCATTCGGCCCATCATGCCTGTGCCGGCTCTCTGCAAGAGCACTTCAGCTAGTCCCACTCCCCCGCCCTTTCCCTGTAGCCCTGCAAATTTCATTCCTTCAGATACTTATCCAACTCCCCTTTGAAAGCCACGATTGAGTCTGCCTCCACCACCCTTTCAGGCAGTGCATTCCAGATCCTAACCACTCGCTGCGTAAAAAAGTTTTTCCTCATGTCGCATTTGGTTCTTTTGCCAATCACCTTAAATCTGTGTCCTCTGGTTCTCGACTCTTCTACCAATGGGAACAGTTTCTCTCTATCTACTCTGTCCAGACCTCTCATGATTTTGAACACCTCTATCAAATCTCCTCTCAATCTTCTCTGCACCAAGAAGAACAACCGCAGCTTCTCCAGTCTATCAGCGTAACTGAAGTCCCTCATCCCTGGAACCATTCTCATAAATCTTTTCTGCACCCTCTCGAAGGCCTTCACATCCTTCCTAAAGTGTGGTGCCCAGAGTTGGACACAGTACTCCAGTTGGGGCTGAACCGGTGTTTTCTACAGGTTCGTCATAATTTCCACATTTTTGTACTCTATACCTCTATTTATGAAGCCCAGGATCCCGTAAACCTTTTTAACCGCTTTCTCAACTTGCCCTGCCACCTTCAATGATTTGTGCACCTATACCCCAAGGTCTCTCTGTTCATGGGCAGGCGTGAATAGACTTCTGCTCAGGATTTTGCCTAAGTAGAAAATCTAGGCTATTGTATTTGGCTGTAATCCATTTAGTTAAACACTTTTTTAAGTTCCTTCAATGGCTCAGCTGATGAAGGCAGTGAGTCACTGTGCAATACAGGCTGGGTTTGCTCCTCGATCTATGCTAAGTTATCTGATTTCAGCTGGGCACCAGTAGGGGTGTTACAATTGGGCTCAAACCCCTCCCCACCCCCCCTCCGGCCCTCCTGCTCCCCCCGTCCCCCCGGGATAGGGAGGAGAAAAATCCAGCTGGTTTCCTGCTCGTGGCCGTTATCTAACAATTCCTGCAGCAAGTTCATGCATATCAGATAAGGAAAGGTTTGGGCTTGTCTGTGATGGTCCTCCCTGATAAAATAGCCTGACAACACTTACTAGCCACTTTCGTGCATGAATAATGACCACATGGGCAAGGTACCAGAGAATGACTGATATACCTATCAATTCGTCCAATAAAAAGCGACGAGTTAGGAACGTAACTAAAGGTTTTTATTGACTAAATAACAGAGCCCACCCTCATGGGTGATCGGGTCCAACAAGGAGGAATACCAGCCAGTCGACTACCTTTATACCTGGGCAGGTAGGTGGAGCCATGGGCGGAGTCGGAGGTGGTCAGCCCAGGTATAACAGCGCGACAAGAGGCGACCTCGTATCGTGATACAACAGTGATAACGGTGATAACAATACAACAGTGATAACTATAGTGTAACGATAAAAGTGGTTTACCACATTCACCCCTTGTTTAGATTTGAGTCCGGCGGGGTGAAGTGTACTACCAGTTCTGGTATGTCAGTCTGTCCGGAGGCCTCGTAAGCCTCTCCGATCGTCGCAGCGGCGGTGCTGCATTATCCGGTGTTAGTGCTGGTGTCTGCGTGGTCGGCGAAGGCTCGTGGGGTTCCGGCATGCCGTCTACCTGGGCTGGAATTGGGGGGGTGGTGGGGGGGGGTAAAGGTGGTGTCTCCGGAGTGCCCGAGGGTGCGAGGTCTCGTAAGGAGACAGTGTCCTCCCGCCCGTCTGGGTAAGCCACGTAGGCGTACTGGGGGTTGGCGTGCAGGAGGTTCACCCTTTCGACCAGGGGGTCTGTTTTATGGGCCCTCACGTGCTTTCACAGCAAGACGGGCCCCGGAGAGGTCAGCCAGGTTGGTAGAGTGGTTCCCGTAGTCGACTTCCTGGGGAAAACAAACATTCGTTCATGGGGGGTGGCGTTAACGGCAGTGCAAAGTAGTGACCGGATGGAGTGCAGCGCTGTCGGGAGGACTTCCTGCCAGCGGGAGGTTGGGAGGCCCTTAGACTTTAAGGCTAAGAGGACGGCCTTCCATACCGTCGCGTTCTCTCTTTCCACCTGGCCGTTCCCTTGGGGGTTGTAGCTGGTGGTCCTACTTGCTGCAATACCTCTCGCTAGTAGGAACTGACGGAGTTCCTCGCTCATGAAAGAGGAGCCCCGGTCACTATGTATATAGTTTGGGAACCCGAACAAGGCGAAGAGGTCGTTCAGGCATTTAATGACCGTGGTACTGGTCATGTCTGGGCAGGGGAAGGCAAAGGGGAAACGGGAGTACTCATCAACAATGTTGAGGAAGTACACATTACGGTCAGAGGACGGGAGGGGCCCCTTAAAGTCGATGCTCAGGCGCTCGAAGGGGCGGGTGGCCTTGATCAGGCTTGCTCTGTCCGGCCTAAAGAAGTGCGGTTTGCACTCGGCGCAGGTCTGGCAGTTCCTGGTTATGGTCCTGACCTCCTCGATGGAGTAGGGCAGGTTGCGGGCCTTAATGAAGTGGTAAAGTCTGGTGACCCCGGGGTGGCAGAGGTCGTTGTGGAGGGTCTGAAGTCTATCACTTTGCGCGCTGGCGCATGTAATTCGTGACAGAGCATCGGGGGGTTCGTTCAGCTTACCTGGCCGGTACAAGATATCATAATCGTAGGTGGAGAGCTCGATTCTCCACCTCAAGATCTTGTCATTCTTGATTTTGCCCCTCAGCTTGTTATTAAACATAAAAGCGACCGAACGTTGGTCGGTAAGGAGGGTAAATCGTTTGCCTGCCAGGTAGTGCCTCCAGCGTCGTACCGCCTCCACAATCGCCTGGGCCTCCTTCTCGACCGACGAGTGTCGGATCTCAGGGCCCTGTAGGGTCCTTGAGAAGAAGGCCACCGGTCTCCCCTCCTGGTTAAGGGTGGCGGCTAGGGCGAAGTCGGATGCATCGCTCTCGACTTGGAAGGGGATGGACTCATCCACTGCGTGCATAGTGGCCTTGGCAATGTCTCCCTTAATGAGGGAGAAGGCTGCGCACGCTTCCTCCGTAAGGGGGAAGGATGTGGACTTCATGAGGGGTCTGGCTTTGTCCGCATAATTGGGCACCCATTGGGCATAGTAGGCGAAGAGCCCCAGGGTTCTCTTAAGTGCCTTAGGGCAGTGGGGGAGGGGTAGCTCCATGAGGGGGCGCATTCTTTCGGGGTCGGGGCCGATGAGTCCGTTCTCTACTACACAGCCAAGGATGGCAAGGCGCGAGGTGTTAAACACACATTTCTCCTTATTGTAGGTGAGGTTCAGCCGTTGGGCTGTACGGAGGAATTTCTCCAGATTCACGTCGTGGTCCTGCCGGTCGCGGCCGCAGATGGTGACGTTATCTAGGTAGGGGAATGTGGCCTGCAGTCCGTTCTGGTCAACCATCCGGTCCATCTCCCTTTGGAAGACCGAGACCCCGTTGGTGACACCGAAGGGGACCCTAAGGAAGTGGTATAGGCGCCCATTCGCCTCGAAGGCGGTGTACTGGCGGTCCTCGGGGTGGATAGGGAGTTGGTGGTAGGCCGACTTAAGGTCGATGGTCGAGAATACGCGGTATTGTGCAATCTGATTGACCATGTCAGATATGCGGGGAAGGGGGTATGCGTCCAGCTGGGTGTATCTGTTTATGGTCTGGCTGTAGTCGATGACCAGGCGATTTTTATCGCCGGTCTTAACGACCACGACCTGGGCACGCCAGGGGCTGTTGCTCCCCTCGATGATGCCCTCCTTCAGGAGACGCTGCACCTCAGAGCTAATGAAAGCTCTGTCCCCAGCGCTGTACCGCCTGCTCTTGGTAGCGACGGGTTTGCAGTCGGGGGTGAGGTTAGCGAACAGGGAAGGTGGCGGCACCTTGAGGGTGGATAGGCTGCAGGTGTTACGCGGTGGGCGGTTTAACCTTCGCTGGTTGTCGACTGTGAGTGGGGGGAGGGGTCCACCGTATGCTAGGGTTACACTTTGGAGGTGGGATTGGAAGTCCAGCCCTAGTAGGACGGCAGCGCAGAACTGGGGGAGGACGAGGAGTTTAAAGTTTTTATACTCTGTACCCTTAACCGACAAGGTCACAGCACAGTAGCCGCTAATGTCCGTGGCGTGGGACCTCGATGCCATCGAGATTCGGTTGCGCGTTGGCAGGACAGGGAGGGAGTAGTGGCTCACCGTGTCTGGGTGGATGAAGCTCTCCGTGCTTCCGCTGTCGAACAGGCAGGTCGTGTCGTGGCCGTTTACTTTGATGTCCATCATCGACTTGGACAGGTGGTGTGGGCGGGCTTGATCCAGAGTGACGGAGGCTAGCGTGTAGGTAAGCGAGTCGTTGTCGTCTGCGGGCGAGGCGGTCGTCGGGTCCGGGGGCCCGGTGGCAGTCGGGCGTGGTGGGTAAAATGGCGTCTCCCACGAGGTAGGACAAAATGGCGGAGAAGATGGCTGCCCCCATAACTCACATGAGGCACTATTGGGGTCGGTTGCCTTGATCAAAGATGGCCGCCCTCATGACTCACGTGTGGGGATACTGGCCTCAGTTGCCGTGAAAGAAGATGGCCGCCCCCACAGTTCGCATGAGGCACTGCTGGCCTCTGAAGATCCGCTCCTGCAGGCCTTAGAGAAGTGGCCTTTCTTCCTGCAGGTTGTGCAGGTAGAGTTCCTGGCTGGGCAGCGCGACCTCGGGTGCTTCTCCTGGCCGCAAAAGAAGCAGCCGGCGGCCCGATCGCGGGTGCCCGATGTCGGAGCCGGTACCGGGGGTGGCGGGCCCGGTCGGGTCCGGGACGCCGACGCTGAGGTAGGTCCCGGGGGCGGCGCTGCGAAGGGTATTGCGGTAGGGGTCGGGCCCGAGTCCCAGGGTCACGAGCAGTACCTGGAAAACGCCTCCTGGTCCTGATGGGCCACCTCCAGGGAGAGAGCGAGGGCTTCAGCTTTGTCCAGGTCGAGGTCTTTAGCTTCAAGCAGTCTTTGCCGTGAGTAGTCGGACCGTAGGCCTTTCACAAAGGCATCGCGGATATTATCTTCCGTATTTTCAACAGCCGTCACCGCTTTAAAGTCACAGTTCCTGCCGAGTGCTCTTAGCGCCCGTAAAAATTCAGCTACAGACTCTCCTGGCTGTTGCGGGCGGGATCTTAGGAGGTGCCTGGTGTACATGTAATTTACCGGGCTGCGGTACTGCTGTTTCAGTAGGTTGATAGCGGCCTCGTACGTAGTCGTGTCCTGTATGAGTGCGTATACTCTCGGGCTCGCTTGGGCGTTCAGAAGTCTTAGTTTGGATCTCTGCGGGGCGCCGGATTCTTCCAGGTAGGATTCGAAGCAGTCCAGCCAGTGTTTGAAGTTGAGGGCTGCGTTTGCTGCCTGTGGGTTTAGATCCAGGTACGGTGGTTTGAGGGCTTGCAGCCAAGCCGGCTGGTGTGGCTGTGCTTCTGGGCGGGCTTCTGGCTGGCCAGTAGTAGACATCTTTAAAATTTAGTCAATAAAATTGATATCCCTATCAATTCGTCCAATAAAAAGCGACGAGTTAGGAACGTAACTAAAGGTTTTTATTGACTAAATAACAGAGCCCACCCTCGTGGGTGATCGGGTCCAACAAGGAGGAATACCAGCCAGTCGACTACCTTTATACCTGGGCAGGTAGGTGGAGCCATGGGCGGAGTCGGAGGTGGTCAGCCCAGGTATAACAGCGCGACAAGAGGCGACCTCGTATCGTGATACAACAGTGATAACGGTGATAACAATACAACAGTGATAACTATAGTGTAACGATAAAAGTGGTTTACCACAATGACTACATTCAGGAGTCAATACTTTCAGGAGGAGGATGAGGGCAAAGGAGAAAATCAACAACAACTTGTATTTATATAGCGCCTTTAACATAATAAAACATCCCAAGGCTTATCACAGGAATATTAAAAGACAAAAAATTTGACACCGAGCCACATAAGGAGAAATTAGGGCAGGTGACCAAAAGCTTGGTCAAAGAGGTAGGTTTTAAGGAGCGTCTTAAAGGAGGAAAGAGAGGTAGCGAGGCAGAGAGGTTTCGGCAGGGAATTCCAGAGCTTAGGGCCTAAGCAACAGAAGGCACGCCCACCAATGGTTGAGCGATTAAAATCAAGAATGCTCAAGAGGGCAGAATTAGAGGAACGCAGATATCTCGGGGGGTTGTGGGGCTGAAGGAGATTACAGAGATAGGAAGGGGCAAGGCCAGGGAGGGATTTGAAAACAAGGATGAGAATTTTGAAATCGAGGCGTTGCTTAACCGGGAGTCACAGTAGGTCAGCGAGCACAGGGATGATGGGTGAACGGGATTTGGTGCAAGTTAGGACACAGGCAGCCGAGTTTTGGATGACCTCAAGTTTACGTAGGGTAGAATGTGGGAGGCCAGCCAGGAGTGCGTTGGAATAGTCAAGTCTAGAGGTAACAAAAACATGGATGAGGGTTTCAGCAGCGGATGAGCTGAGGCAAGAGCGGAGACGGGCGAAGTTACGGAGGTGGAAATAGGTGGTCTTAGTTACACTGCGGATATATGGTCAGAAGCTCATTTCAGGTTCAAATGTGACACCAAGCTTGCGAACAGTGTGGTTCAGCCTCAGACAGATGTTAGGGAGAGAGATGGAGTCAGTAGCTAGGGAATGGAAATCGGATAAAACGTTTTTCTTGTACCAGTCCTTTGAATATCTAATAAAAAATATATATCATGAAGATCCTGACAAAGGGCTATGTGTGAAACATCAACAATCTTCCTTCCTTTACAGATACTGCCTTACTTGCTGAGTGCTTCCAGCATTTTCTGCTAAGATTTCCAGCATCTGCAGTATTTTATTTTTTGTTTTACAGAAATAAAAAGCTCCTTGATGCTTTAGTCAGTAAGTAAATGTATGCCAGTGAAAAGGGAACCAAAAAATAAGCACAGTGAGGAAGAACATATATTCTGATATAATCAAAGCTGTAGAAGTAATGAAAGAGATAACAATAACTGACTGACAATGGGTGAAGTACCATTGAGGAACTGAACTGTATTAAACAGTAAATGCCAAAGCAATTTCATGTATGCAACACTATCAAACCAATGCACAAATCTAAACCTAAACAGAATCCTGTGGGGCAATTTCAGCCCACCCTGCCCCGCAGGAACAGGGTGGGTTAGTGAGATAGGTCACTCAGGGGTGATGTCAGGAAGCACTTCTTCACATAAAGGGTAGTGGAAATCTGGAACTCTCCAAAAAGCTAGTGAGGCTAGGTCAATTGAAAATTTCCAAAAGTGAGATTGATAGATTTTTGTTAGGTAAGGGTATTAAAGGTTACGGAACCAAGGCGGGTAGATGGATTTAAGATACAGATCAGCTATGATCTAATTGAATTGCGGAACATGCTCGAGGTGCTGAATGGCCTCCTCCTGTTCCTATATAACCGCACAGATAAAATCGCCCCGTAAACAAACCAGCCTGTTCCTGCTCCATTCCCACCTGCTGTTGCCTTAACTGTGCCCTTTTTTTTCCCCTCACACAATAAGAAGTCCTAGCTTTCTCAGCCTCTCTTTACAATTCACTGCTTTAAGACCATATGACATCCTTGGCCAAAAAGAAAATACTGTGGATTCATTAGAGCAGTGTAGTAGGGCGAGAACAGAGAGGTAGAGTGGTCAGAGTGGTAGTGGGACGGAGAGTTAAAATAGCAAGCGACTAAAAGCTCAGGGTTACACTTGCGGACTGAACGGAGTTGTTCTGTAAAGCAATCACCCAATCTGCGTTTGGTCTCCCCAATGTAGAGGAGATCACATCGTGAGCAGTGAATACAGTGTACTAAATTGAAAGAAGTACAAGTAAATCGCTGTTTCACCTGGAAGGAGTGTTTGGGGCCCTGGACGGTGGAAAGGGAAGAGGTTAAAGGGCAGGTGTTGCATCTCCTGTGCTTGCAAGGGAAGGTGCCGTGGGAAGGGGAGGGGGTGTTGGGGTGATTGAAGAATGGACCAGGGTGTCATGGAGGGAATGATCCCTTCAGAATGCTGAAAGGGGAGGGGAGAGGATGATGTGTTTATTGGAGGCATCACGCTGGAAGTGCCAGAGGCTGGTGGGGTGGAATATAAGGACAAGGGGAACCTGATCGTGGTTCTGGGAGGGAGGCGAAGGGGAGAGAACAGAAGTGCGGGAAATGGGATTGACACAGTCAAGGGCCCCGTCGGCACAGTGGAGAGGAATCCTCAGTTGAGGAAAAAGGAAGACACGTCAGAAGCACTGGTGTGGAAGGTGGCATCGTCAGAACAGATGTGATAGAGATGGAGAAACTGGGAGAATGGAATAGAGTCCTTACAGGAAGCGGGGTGGGAGGAAATGTAATCAAGGTAGCTGTGGGAGTCATTGGGCTTATAGTAAATATTGATCGACAGCCTATCCCCAGAAATGGAGGTAGAGAAGTCGAGGAAGGGAAGAGTCAGAGATGGACCATGTGAAGGTGAGGGAAGGGTGGAAATTGGAAGCAAAGTTGAAATTTTCAAGTTCGGGGCGAGAGCAAGAAGTGGCACTGATACAGCCATCAATGTACCGGTAAAAGAAGTGAGGGAGGGGAACTGAGTTGGACTGGAGCAAAGAATGTTCCACATATCCCACAAAAAGGCAGGCAGAGCTAGGACCCATGCGGGTTCCCATAACAACACCTTTTATTTGGAGGAAGTGAGTGGAGTCAAAGAGAAGTTGTTCAAAGTAAGAACAAGTTCAGTCAAGCGGAGGAGGTTGGTGGTGGGTGGGGAGTGGTTGGGCCTCTGTTCAAGGAAGAAGCAGAGAGCCCTCAGGCCGTCCTGGTGGGGGATGCAGGTGTAAAGGGATTGGACGTCCATGGTGAAAAGGAGATGGTTAGGGCCAGGAAACTGGAAAGTGTTAAAGTGGTGGAGGGCGTCGGAAGAGTCGCGGATGTTGGTGGGAAGAGACTGGTCAAGGGGAGAAAAAATAAAATCAAGATATGAAGAAATCAGTTCTGTGGAACAGGAGCAGGAGCAGGCTGAAACAATGGGTCTACCAGGGCAGTCCTGTTTGTGGATCCTGGGCAGGAGGTAGAAGCGGGTGGTGGGGGGTTGGGGGACATTGAGGTTGGAGGCCGTGAAGGGAAGCTCTCCAGAAGAGATGAGGTCAGTGACAGTCTGGGAAACAATGGCTTGGTGTTCAGTGGTGGGGTCATGGTCCGGGGGAGGTAGGAGGAGGTGTTGGAGAGTTGACTTTCAGCCTCCACAAGAAGTCAGTTCGCCAAACAACAACAGCGCCACCCTTGTCAGCACGTTTAATGACAATGTTAAGGTTGGACCTGAAAGGACGGAGTGCTGCAATTTCAGAGGGAGGTAGGTCAGAGTGAGTGAGCAGAGCAGAGGAATTGAGACGGCCGATGTTACGCCAGCAGTTCCCAATGAAAAGATCTAGAGAGGGTAAGAGACCAGAGAGGTCCCGGTGGAACGAGAATTCTGAAGAAGGCTGCACGGGGGAAGACACCTGGCCAAAGAAGTGGGCACAGAGGCGAAGGCGACGGAAGAGGAGCTCAGCATTGTGCCGAACTGAAAAATCATTGACATGGGGGCGCGAGGGGATGAAGCTGAGGCCTTTGCTGAGGACTGATCATTTGGGGTCAGAGAAGGGAAGGTCAGAAGGGATAGTGAAAACACGGCAAAGGGTGAGATTGGAAGGAGGGAAGGAGTCAGAGAAAAGTTAAGGGGAAGAAGGATCCAGAGGGGCCTTGGTATCCAAGAGTTGTTGAAGCTTGCGATCCTTTACTCCTGAAAGGAAGAAAAAGGAAGATTTTGTTACTCCTTGTCACCTTCTTTGAATCTTTACCCTCGATATTAAACCCCCCACATTGGACGGGAGAGGTTCGGGGGGTGGGGGTGGTTAAAATGTGAAATCCGTGTAACCCAACCCAACCCAGCCATGCATGCACCTGCCACTATTTTTGCAGAGGCAGTCATCAGGGTGTCTGAGTGTCCCGCCGTGGAGAGGCGGCACACTTAGTAACATATTTAAATCAACAACAACAATTTATATTCATATAGCACCTTTAACATAGTAAAATGTCCCATGGTGCTTCACAGGAGCGTTGTAAAACAAAACTTGACACCAAGCCACATACTAGGGCAGGTGACCAAAAGCATGATCAAAGAGGTAGTTTTTAAGGAGGGTCTTAAAGGAGGAAAGAGAGGTATAGAGGTGGAGAGGTTTACGGAGGGAATTCCAGAGCTTAGGGCCTAGGCAGCTGAGGGCACGGCCACCAATGGTGGAGCGATTAAAATCGGGGATGTTCAAGAGGTGGGACTATGTCATGGCTGGTGACACTTTTGCACAATCCACAAATTTTAGTCATGTATGAGCACAATGAAGTTCATAAAAGCCATGAGTAAAGGATAGAACTCATTTTGGATGCTCATAATATATATCTGATGCCTGTATTAATTAGGAGGTGACCTTTAAAAGTATGCAAAATATTTGTGGCATGCTGTCTCCTGTATAATTTGACCATCAGTCTGGACATGCCAGAGCAAAAGAATGTGTATGTTCAACATGTTGAGTTAGACCAGCCTGAACGAATGAAGGTAACATTCTTGCAGTGGCAAGAGAATAAAGGCAATCACAATACAGGCATATTTTGGCGAATGTCACTTAAATTTAATTAATGGGAATCTTTCCTGAAAAAAATATTTAATCTTGTTCTTCAAAATCAACCCTAATGTTGAGTATATAATGCCACCAATATATCTTTGGGACAACCTCACATTTTTCCTTTGTGTAACAGGTCAGCTGTGGCTCAGTGGGTAGCACCCTTACTTTAAGTACTATGTTCGACAGTTGTGTGAAGCTTTTTTGCTGGGTGGGGACCGAACAGCGAGAATGGGAATCCCGTGGGACTCAATTTTGAGGTGGGGATTGCAGGAGAGTCTGCCAGAGTCTAGCGGAGCGGCAATTAATTTAATGTTCAGTTTGGCTAGATTCGTGATTGTGCAAAGAAGGAATGCTCTGTTTTTTAAGGGGAGGAGAATCAATCTAAAAGAGTATTTTAAATATAAGCTAAAAGACCATTATAAGGCTCGGTGGATGTTTTATTCAGAAAGGAATTTAAGGACAGTATTTTACAACCAATTTTTAAAGTACAATCGATTAATATATGTTACAGGTGACAAATTAAACTTCAGGTTTTGATGTTAAAATGTGGTGGCGGAATGGCTGTGCAGGGCGGTGGAATTGATTTGTATCATACAATGTAATGATCACGATGTTGTAAATGTTCTTAATGCTCAATAAAGTATAATTTTAAAAAAAATTTAAAAAGTGGGTAGCACACTTGCCTCTGAGTCAGAAGGTTGTGGGTTCAAGTCCCACTCCAGAGACTTCAGCACATAATCTAGGCTGACACTCCAGTGTAGCACTGAGGGAATGCCACACTATCAGTGATGTTGTCTTTTGGATGAGACATTAAACCGAGGCCCTATTTGCTCTCTCAAGTCGATGTAAAAGATCCCAAGGTACTATTTTGAAGAAGAGCAGGGGAGTTCTCCCCGGTATTCTTCAATCAA
Source organism: Somniosus microcephalus (assembly GCF_052327205.1). Lineage (NCBI taxonomy): Eukaryota > Metazoa > Chordata > Chondrichthyes > Squaliformes > Somniosidae > Somniosus > Somniosus microcephalus. The sequence goes on from NC_140993.1 coordinate 237,669,231, forward strand.
CATCACTAAAAAAGATTATCTGGTCATAATCACATTGCTGTTTGTGGGAGTGTAATGAAACCTGGTGATCAAGAGGAAGAGGACCCAAAATGGTAAGTCTGAAATGGTGTTTGTGTGGCCAGGAGGAGCAGGAGTACACTGAGCTCCAACGTTCCCAATAAGCTGTGCGGTCGCGCAGCAGTCTGGAGGTCCTGCGCAGGCCGCTCACCGGATTTTATTTAGAAGAAACCGCGCATGCACGAAGATTTGAATGGGTCACGCAGCCAGTTAAAGGGACCGTGCATGAAAAAATAAATTAGAGGGAACCGTGCTGGGCTCCCCCATGTGGTTACCCCGGCCCCCAGACCAACCTTTCTGCCAGCCAGGTCGATAGTGCAGCAGCCTAAAGCTGGCAAGCTGCAGCAGGGCCCCTGTTCAGGGCATGCAACTCGCTGATGGCATATTAATGAGGCCTGGCCCTCACAATGGATTGGGCCCCCAGCTGGAGAGATCGGGCGGCCAGCCCATGCTCTCTGCCAGCCAGATGTCTGCTAGTTAAAATCTACCCCCATGTGTCACAAGGGATAACATGGTTGGTGAAGGAAGCTGACACATTAACTTCCATAGAGGGTGACTGTGAACTGGGGTGGATAAGTGGTAGACTCCTACTGACTAATACCCTAACAATCCTTGTAGCTCACTGGAAGGAACACTGACTTCTGTTCCCAATTTGTTGAATGCATGGCTTGGAGCTGCGATTGCCGACACAATGCTGACCAGAGAGCCCTTGTTCTACCTAGGGTGGTCCAAATATTTCTTACTTATTATTAGTGTCAGTGGTAGCACTCTTGGTTCAAGCCCTATTCCAGGGACAAGCACATGATCTGTGTTGACATTTAAGTGCAGTATTGAGGGAGTGCTGCACTGTTGGAAGTGCCATCCTTCAGGGGAGACGTTAAACTTCCTCAGGTGGATGTTCAGGTGGACGTAAAAGATCCCATGACAATATTCAAAGAGAAGGGGAGCTCCCCCGGTGTCCTGGCCAACACTTATCCCTCAATCAAAATCACTAAAACGGAATATCTGGTCATTAATATCATTGATGTTTGTGGGGCCTTTCTGCGTGCAAATTGGCTGCTGTGTTTCCCTACATTACAAAAGTCACTACCCTTCATTGGCTGTGAAGCACTTTGGGATGATCCAAGGTTGTAAAAGGCAACATGTAACTTTTTTATTGCATGTTTTGAACATCATATTTTATTTCTTCCCTTCTTGGCCCCCATGTTACCTGATATTGCAAATGGTTCCATATCCTCAGGTACTATTCCCCTCTCTTTTAAAACTGTCGTCATCAACCACCTCCTCAAAAAGCCCTTGATCCTTCTGTCCTGGCAAAGGACCATCACATCTCCAACCTCCCTTTCCTCTCCAAAGTCCTTGAACGTGTTGTCACTGCCCAAATCTGTGCCCATCTTTCCTGCAACTCCATGTTTGAATCTTTCCTATCGAAGTTTTGCCCCAGCCACAGCACTGAAATGGTCCCAATCAAATTTACAAATGACATCCTCTGTGACTGTAACTTTGGTGCACTAACCCTCCTCATCCTGCTCGACCTCTCTGCAACCTTTGACATGGTCAACCACATCATCTTCCTTCAATGCCTGTCTTCCATTCTCCAGCTCAGTGGGACTGCCCTCGCTTAGTTCCACTCTTAACTCAGCAATCATAGCCAAGGCATCACCAGGAATGGCTTCCCTTCACACCCCGCACCGTTACCTCTGGAGCTCCGCAAGGATGTATTGTTGGCCCTCTCCTCTCCTCTATCTACCTGCTGCCCCTTAGCGACATTATTTAAAGGCATGGGGTTAGCTTCCACATGTACTCTGACGACACCCAGCCCTACCTCTCTCCACCCCTCCACTATCTTTTTTTATTCATTCATGGGATGTGGGTGTCACTGGCAAGGCCAGCATTTATTGCCCATCCCTAATTGCCCTTGAGAAAGTGGTGGAGAGGTAGCTGTCAGACTGCTTCTCCGACACCCAGTCTTGGATGAGCCATACTTTCCTCCAGTTAAACATTGGGAAGATCGAAGCTATCGTTTTTATCTCCCACCACAAACTCCGCACTTTTACCACTATCCACATCCCCGGCCACTGCTTCAGGTTGAACCAGTCTGTTCACAAACTCGACATCCTATTCAGCCCCAACCTCAGCTTACAACCCCAAATCCTCTCCATATCAAAGACTGTCTACTTCCACCTCTGATACATCGCCCACCTGTCTCCGAAACCCTTATCCATGCCTTCGTCAATTCCAAACTTGATTATTCCAATGTTCTCCTGGCCGGTCTCCCATCTTCCACCCTTCATAAACTTCAGCTCATTCAAAACTCTGCTGCCTGTACCCTATGCTGTACCAAGTCCCGCTCACCCATCGCCAATGTTCCCTCCTATTTTTTTCGGTGCGCGGGCCCTTTAACTGGCTGCACAGCCCATTTAAATGTCCACGCACGCACGTTTTTTCCCATACAAAAGCCAGTGAGTGGCTTGCGCAGGACCTGAAGACCGCCGTGCGGCCATGTGGCCGTGCACCTTAACAGGAACACTGCCCATTACCCTTGCCCTTTGCTGACCTACATTGGCTCCTGGTCCCCCAACACTTCCAATTTCAAATTCTCATCCTCATGTTTAAATCCCTTCATGGCCTTGCCCCTCTCTATCCCTGTAATCTCCTCCAGCCCTATAACGACTGCCCAGAACTCTGCGTTGCTCCAAATCTGCCCTCTTGTGCATTCCACATTCATTGCCCCCCACCCCATCATTAGCCATGCCTTCAAAACTCCAGGCCAGGGGTTCCCAAACTGTGGCATGCGTACCCCTGGGAGTACACGAGACATCTCTGCAGGGTACACGGGAGAAATTGTCTAATGGTGGATTTTATTTATTAATTGCTATATAATGTAGTTAATTTACTTCAAGATGTACCAATGAGAACACAGGGACGATGACGTACAAAGCCCTCACCTCTAATCACCGTACTCCCAGTAACTGTCCAGTCTAACTGAACTCAGAACAAAGTCGGGTTTTTTTTCGGTTGTATACGTTTCACTATAACTATATCTGCCGGGGCGTAACAGTGAGAAATGGACAGATGTCTGAAGACAGGTAGTGTTGAGAAGAACACACAAAGTATCAGTGATGAGAAGCAAAGTAATGAAATCTGTCTTGTCAGAACCAGTGCACTTGCTGAAATCGCTGGTGAGACGACAGCTACTGACTCAACACGCAAATCTCAGCCTGTGAAGCGAAACGATGACACCAGACACAAAACAGGATCCATATCAAAGAGAAGTAAGTATGACGAAAAGTACAGCGGAATGGGGATTTACTTGGACTGGAGTCGGTGAATACCCTCAGCGGCAGTGTGTGTTATGTGGTGAAGTCCTGTCGAATAACAGCCTTATAAACCATCTCATCTACACAGACACTTGGAAACAGAACATGAACAGCACAAGGACAAAGCACCAACATTTTTCAAGTGGGCGCAGCTACATAAGAACATAAGAACATAAGAAGTAGGAGCAGGAGTAGGCCATACGGCCCCTCGGGCCTGCTCCGCCATTCAATAGGATCATGGCTGATCCAAATCTAGACTCACGTCCACTTCCCTGCCCTCTCCCCGTAACCCCTAATTCCCTTATCTGCTAGGAAACTGTCTATCTCCATTTTAAATTTATTTAATGTTGCAGCTTCCGCAGCTCTGCTGCAATATTAAGGCCCTTGAAGCCTCTTACGTAGTAAGTTACAGAGTTGCGAAATTAGGAAAACCTCACACCATAGCAGAGGGACTGAAAATACCTGCGGCTGCAGACAAGATAAGCACTATGCTTAGAGAGAAGGCCTAAAAATTCATTCAGTTAGTGCCATTATCAATCAAGACAGTGTCACGTCAAATAATGACATGGCCAATGATGTCCTAACTCAATTAGTGAACCGTGTCATTAGCAGCCAGTACTTTGCTCTGCAGCTGGACAAATCCACAGGCGTGGCGGGCTTAGCTCACCTTCTGGTGTGCATTTACAAAGGTGAAATACAGGAGGACATTTTGTTTTGCCAGCCACTACCTACCAGAACAACAGCTGAGGAGATTTTCTCTTTGCTTGGCAGCGTCATGAATCAACATGGTATTTTTCTAGTCACAATCAATGTTCTCTGTAAGCTGTGCAGCTGCGTAGCATTCCAGGGAACCCGCATAGCTTGCCGACTTTTCAATACAAAAACCGCGCATGCACGGTATTTTGAATGGCCCGCGTAACCCCCGTAAAGGGGGCAGCACAGGGCCAAACAAAATTAGGGGGAATGTTGGTCACAATGTATTGCCATCTGCACCGATGGTGGAGTAGTGATGTGTATCAGAGCAGTCACTCCCAATGCGATGTGGGTGCATTGCAGTATACAGAGGGAAGTGTTGTGTCCGTGTATAATAAGACACAGACTGCAGGAGAACGGTAACAACAGGTGTTTACTCAACGTGGCTTACAGTGGAACTGACTGTACAGATTACTACTCAGTGCTATATACAGGTATGATCACTGCCGGTACTAAAGTATACATGAGCTGTAAAAAGTAGTTCCCCCCTTAAAGGTATATACATTACAATTCCTCCCCTTTTAGATTAACAGTACCATAACACTCATTTAACAATTAAATATCAAACTAATTACAATTAACACTTTTAACATGCAACATTAGCTGAAAATAGTCTATTTATATATTCAGTCTTTGGGGAGGCTTCCTGATCCTTTCTGGATAGCGCCTTTCCCGAGTGTCTTGCTCTTGGTGCGGAGGCAATTCTGGCCCCCTGTCGTCGGTTGGTTCATCAGCTTCTGATGCTACTGTTTCTGGGGTAGATGCAACCTGTACGTCGGGTTCATCACCAGGTACGTATGGGCGAGGCATGGGGTTGACTTGTTCCTGTGACTCTAGGATCTGGTCAGCATGGCGTCTCATGATGCTCTCCCCAATGTCCACTGTGTACATTAGTGGGCCCTGCCGTGTGCATATCGTTCCTGGCTGCCATTTTTCTGTTCGGTAGTCGCAGGCCAAGACTGGTTGCCCTACATTGAAGCTCCTTGTTGGCTTCTCATGGATGTGCTGGAATTGCTTACTCTCAACATCTCTTCGTACGTTTGGTCTGAGCAAATCCAGGCGAGACCTTAACCTTCAGTTAAAGAACATCATGGCTGGGGCCTGGTTGGTGACTGCATGTGTCGCATTCCGGTAGGCAAACAGGAAATTGTCCACCTTGTGCTGCAGCGGAATGTTGTCATTGTACATAGCCTTTATTGCCTTCTTAAAGGTTTGTACGAACCTCTCAGCCAACCCATTTGTGGCTGGATGATATGGGGCGGATGTGTAATGCCTTACCCCATTCTTTTTCAAGAACCTCCGGAACTCTTCGGACACAAACTGTGGTCCGTTGTCGGAGCAAATCTCTTCTGGCAAGCCATTCCTGGCAAAAATGGTCCGTAGGACTGCAATAGTTTTCTCCGTGGTGGTGGAGGACATTTTGATGACCTCAGGCCATTTCGAGCGCGCATCCACAGCTATTAAAAACATTGACTCCATGAATGGACCAGCAAAATCAATATGCACCCGTTGCCATGGAGATGAGGGCCACTCCCATGGGTGTAGAGGGGCCTGTGGTGGTGCATTTTGGACTTTCTGGCATCCTGAGCAGCTCTTGGTCAGGTCGTCGATTTGTTTATCGATTCCCAGCCACCACACATAAGCCCTGGCTAGGCTTTTCATTTTTACCCCTCCCAGATGACCCTCATGAAGCTCATTGAGCACTCTATCCCTTAACTTGGGTGGAATTACCACTTGGGATCCACACATCAAGGTCCCCCGGCACACTGACAGCTGTTCTCTCCTTGTCGAGAATGCTGGCAACAGTGAGTCACCATGTGCTGGCCATTCCTTCACCGTCAAATCATATACCCGAGACAGTGTCGGGTCATTTTGGGTTTCCTTTTCGATACAAGCGTTAGTTACCGGTAGGTATTCAACTATAGTCGAATGGAATATTTCGACAGGATCCACTGCTGGTGCTTCCTCCGCAGTAGGCAGTGGCAGGCGTGATAGCCCATCAGCATTTCCATGCTGTTTCGTGCCCTTGTATTCAATCTCATAGTGGTGCGCCCCTAGAAAAAGTGACCATCTTTGTAGTCGTTGCGCAGTCATCACCGGAATGCTCTTCTTCGGATTAAAAATGGAGACAAGAGGCTGGTGGTCAGTCAGCAAGGTGAATTTCTGCCCGTGCAGATAGTGATTGAACTTTTTCACTCCCCACACTAGGCTGAGGGCCTCCCTGTCAATCTGGGCGTAGTTACACTCGGCTGAGGTTAGTGATCGTGACGCAAAGGCTATTGGCCTCTCTGAGCCGTCCGAGAATTTGTGCGACAGCACCGCTCCAATGCCGTAGGGTGACGCATCACATGCCAACCGAATTGGTAATGCTGGGTTGTAATGGGCCAATACCTCTTTCGATGTGATTAGTGTTTTGCTCTTCTGGAAAGCTCGTCTACATTCGTCACTCCACTTCCATGGCACCCCAGTTTGCAGTAGGGTGTTCAGTGGGTGTAGTATTGTAGACAAATTTGGCAAGAACTTATGGTAGTAGTTTACCAGCCCAAGAAACGACCTCAGTTGTGACACATTTTCCGGTGCTGGAGCCTTGACTACTGCCTCAATCTTCTCTGGGGACTTATGTAACCCCTCTTTATCGATAACGTGGCCACAATACGAGATCTGTTTTCTAAAAAACTCGCATTTGGGGCGGTTAGCTCGGAGCCCATATTCCTGCAATCTAGTGAGCACCTGCTCCAGGTTGGCAAGGTGATCACTGTCATTTTCGCCCGTGACCAGGATGTCGTCCAAATAACACTGGATCCCTGGGATCCCTTGCAGGACTTGTTTCATTGCCCTCTGCCAAATAGCTGGAGCTGATGCTACCCCGAATACCAGCCGGTTGTATTGGTAGTGACCTTTATGGGTGTTGATTGTGAGGTATTTTTTTGATGCTTCTTCTACCTCCATTTGCAGATACGCCTGGGCCAGATCAATCTTAGTGAAGAGTTTCCCTCCAGATAGCGAGGTGAAAATATCTTCAATCCGCGGAAGTGGATATTGTACGGTGTGAAGGACCAGTTTCACTGTTACCTTAAAGTCCCCACAGATGCGAACCTTCCTTGGTTCCC